>NC_142264.1:732500-1032500 GCF_052056855.1 Sturnus vulgaris
GATTGTCCTGACTCTCTGTGTGTCCCTGGGGCTGTCGTGACTCTCTCTGTGTCCCTGGAATTGTCCTGACTGGAATTGTCCTGACTGGAATTGTCCTGACTGGAGCTGTCCTGACTGGAGCTGCTCTGTGTCTCTGTGTTGCAGTGACAATGTCAATGCCTACTGCCTGCACATCGCCGAGGATGATGGCGAGGTCGACACGGACTTTCCACCCCTGGACTCCAACGAGCCCATTCACAAGTTTGGCTTCAGCACCCTGGCCCTGGTGGAAAAGTACTCGTCCCCAGGGCTGGCAGCCAAGCAGTCGCTCTTCGTGCGCATGTGAGTACAGACCTGGCCTGGGGACAGCCCTGGGGCCAGGACACTGCTGCCTTCCTCCTCCTCCTCCTCCTCCTCCTCCTCCTCCTCCTCCTCCTCCTCCTCCTCCTCCTCCTCCTCTGCCTCCCTTCACCTCACTGCGTCCAAATGCACAAAAACACGTGTTGGTGATGTCCTGCAGTGAATTTATAAACAAATTGTTGCAGTGTGGCTTCATGACAAGAGAAATGAGCAGTAAGCAAGCACGCCAGCTGGAGCAGGACTGGACATTCCCCTCCCAAGTGCAGAAGAATTTTGGTGAGGGACATCCCACCCACCCCTGAGACCTGAGCTGTCTGACTTGTAGATCTGGAAGAATTTGCTCTGTCCTTATCAGTGAAGTAGGGATATATATACTGTGCTTGATCACTTTTATTTTTCTTTACTTGTGAATGAAAAATCTCTTAAACCATCAGAAAGCCTTAATTACTAGAACAAAATGCCAGGAGCATAAGCCACTTCTTACTTGGGAAAAATATTTCATGTTTGGAGCTCTTGAAATGAAAATGCTAATAGGGTTTTCCTGGTTATTGGACATTACTTACATTCTTAACACTACAGCTGCTTCTAGTTCTGAATAATCAGACATTTTTTACAAATCTGGCTTATTTAATTAGTTTTTATTTTTTTTTATTGTGTACTGTGTTTCTTAGCGACGTTCCAAAGCATCCTACAGAAAGCCATTGTCAGAAATCCCACGTGTATTCCCAAAGGCCACATTCACTTTGTTCTGCTGCATTAGGGCACTGGGAAATAAAATATTCTGGCCCCAGTGTTCACAAGTAAGTTATTCAAGGCTGAGGTGCTGGGCTGTGCTGCACTGAGGCCGTGGTGAGGAAGGGGAGGTCATTGTCAATAGACAACTCTAAATTGTTGATTTCTCATCAGTGCCTTTCCCAGCTGCCCCAGTGCTGTACTGGGTGCATGAGCTGGGCTCAGTTTTCACTGCAGTGACCAGGTGGGTGTGGGGCAGGGTTTGGATGCTGGCTCAGAGGTGGCACTGCCCCACCTGGGCCTGGCCAGCAGAGCTCTGCTGGAGCTGGGAGCAGGATTAGGGTCCAGCTGCAGAAAAATGCAAAATCTTTTGGTTTACCATCATTTGTGCTGATGTGAGGAGCTCCCTTCTATGTTGGAAGGTGCTGCTGAGGAGAACTAGGACAGCTGCAGTGCTCTTCTGAAAGGGTCGATTTGGTGGCTCCAGTGTTCACATTTTAATTTTAAATGGCTCGTGATTACTGTGTAAACAGTTAGGTCTAAATTAGAATTTTTAATGTGTCCCCTAGGATAAAGAATTACTTGATCAAAAGATCGTTAGCTCTGTGAGTTTAAATGTGAGTGCTGTCTTATTTTTGTAGGGATTTGCTGTAAATTTTGTGTCTTCTTCCTCCCCTGTCACCCTACCGGTGCATGCAATTGTGGCTTTAGATTTTACATCTCTTTTTTTTTTTTTTCCCCTCTCCTCGTGGCTGAAGTATTTCAGCTGCTGCCGTGTCAGCCTTGTGAGTTGCAATGTTTATTAATATTGAATCAGTGCTGAGAAATGCTGATGGCTGTGAGGAGCTGAGTGCTGGGGCCGTGCTCCATCCCCACGTCCCCGTGCCCGATGCCACGGGGGAGCCCGGCCAGGGGCTCTGCTTCAGCAGGACGTGTTTGAGCAGAAACTGTTTGCAGAACTTTATACACTTCAACTGCTGCCAAGGCAAACTCGGAGCCACTTGAGTTACTTATAAATACCCAGAGGTGGTGGCTGGAAGTAGCCCACAGTGCAGTTTATATTCCGAGCTGGATGTGAATGTCTTTGTGGCTGTACAGAGTAGTAAATAATTGAGTTTGATTAGGGAGAGGGACCTCATTATCCCCCCACCTGTGCCCAGCTGGTAGGGGAGGGTCGAAATGAAGCCATTAGCTGTCGCTCTTACTGGCATCTCAAAGAGCTCAAATACATCTGTGTCTTATTTTCTTTTCTGGCACAATCAGTCGAGCAAGCTAAGCAGGCATGACCGAATTTGGCAAGTTCCAAGGACTCTGGCAAAGTTACCCAAGGAGAAGAAGGAGGGCAGTCATTCTGGCTGCTCCCTGCCCATTAGCCTAGCGAGTTGTGTTTTTGGAAGGTGGCTGCAGTGGGAAGCAGAGCTGTGTCCAACACCAGGCACGGCGCTCGCACGCGGCCCCGCTCTCCTGGCGGGGGTGTTTGTCAGCAAGAGGCAAACAAAGCAGCACATCCATGGAAATTCAGGCTTCTGGAGGTGGTGAGGTCATACCTGAAAGGCTGGAAATAAATCTGTACCATCATTAGGGCTTTTTCCCTTGGAAATTTTATTCCTGGAACTTGACACACTCAATCTAATGGTGTTTCGAGGAGCTGTAGCTCAGCTGCCAGTTGGCACACAGAGGAAATTTGGCATCCAGTTCCTCTGCTCTGTAGCACTTTTTTTTCTGTTTTGATATTGTACTTAAATTGCTTTGACTATTATATACAAATTCTCAAAGCAGCACCTCTGCCATACCCGACAGTTTAAGGTTTGAAACCCTTTTAAAATACAAGACTTGCATTGTGAACTTGCAAATTCAGTTCAAAGCCCTGAAATGTGGTTTTTCTTGGACTCCAGCAGCACTCCCCAAAAGGCCTGTTCCTGGTTTGTACATGGGGGTGGGTAGTCTGCAAAGTACATTTTAGAATATTCATATAAAATTGAAGGCAGTTAATGTGGGTGCAAAATTAAGACTGTGGTTCTCAGGGTAGTGAAGAGGGAGGGGTAGGAGGGCATCAGAAGAACTGATAGAGGTCTAAGGATTGTTACAGTGGTGTCAAAATGCAGCCAGTTAAACTCAATAGTGCACAGAGCTATGCAGGGCCAACCTGAGATGCACAAAAGCATTTAGGCTCAGAATAAAAATTGTGGCTGGCATTAGTTAGTCTGGTTCCTATCACTGCATTTTTTCGTGAAAATTACCCAGTTTAAGGTAAGTCCATTGCATCAGCTGGGATTTTGAGTCTTAACTCTGACTTTGTGCTGATCAAATGGAAATTGCTATTAGTCACTCCCAGGCACTTCCAGCCATGCCAGCTGGTTATGCAGTGAGCTTTAAGTGCTATAAATTCCACTTCTGGAAAATAAATTCCACTTCTATGTTAACCAAAAAAAAAAAATTAAAAATTTTAAAAATTGCTCCAGATTGGAAAGGAGCTTTTCAAAAAGTTCTCATTCAGAACAGAAACCTTTTGTCCTCCCAGTGTAAGTTGTTTTATTTTGTGGCAGAACCTTGCCAGTTCCCATGGCACCTGAGCACCGTGAGGAGAGCCCACTGCAGCCTCTGCCTGTGCTGTTCTTTCCCTTTCCCTTTCCCTTTCTCTCTCCTGAACCTTGCCACCCTGGCTCCAGCACTGAGGCTGTAAAAGAAGATGGAAAGCCAAGTTACTGCAGAATGATCACTATCATTAACATTCACGGGTGGTTCACTTATCATTCCTGACTGCACAGACATGGCAGCCGTTATGAAACGTCCACAGGTGTAGCACGATGATACATATTACATTGTGCCACAATGGATTTATGTATTCTGTAACAAAAGAAAAGTGTAATGAAAAAATACAGAAGGTAATCCTTTATTCCTCCACTGCACAATTTATCAGTAATGCCTGTGGATGATAAGTGCCAGGGATTTCCTTTGCTTGATTTAACCTTGTCACCCAGGTATGTTTTTGCAAAATGACAGAAAATACAAGCTAAGGAATTTCTTTGGCTTCCAATTTGCCAGCAGCAGTTTTAATTGATTGACCAGCATCTGCTTGTCTGTCCTATTTTCAGTGTGTTGACTTAAAATAAAGGTATCACACCTTAGCAGAGGGAGGTAAAACTCATCGTTTGTGATTGCAGTTAAGGATGTGCTGGGTTGGGCTGAGTGAGGACAGTCCATGGCCATGGGCAGTGCTGAGGTGAGGTGGCTGTTTGTCCTTGCTGTGGTCACACCAGGCAGGGCTCTGGTGGCTTGGTGATGTTCCAGAAGATCCAGGACACCCTGGCAGCACATCCAGTGGCAGGACAAGGAGCAGTGGCCTTAAACTAAACCACAAGAAGTTCCACCTCAACGTGAGGAAGAACTTCTTTCCGTGGAGGGGCAGAGCCCTGGAACAGCTGCCAGCTGGAGTGTCCCTGTCTGGAGACATCCCAAAGCCACCTGGACACGTTCCTGTGTCCCCTGCCCTGGGCAGGGATAGGATGGGGTGATCTCCAGAGGTTGGTTCCCAGCCCAGCTAATCTGTGATTCTGCCTGCTGTGGGCACAGGAAACCTGCTCTGAGTGGCTGGCCTGGCCCCAGGATGGCGACAGGAGCTCTTTGGTCTGGGCTTGAATCCACCCCCGGCTCCGTGCGTGGGGCTCTGGGATGTGTGAGTGCTGAAAGGCTGTGCTGAGGTTCCGTGGTGCCTTTCAGAGGGAGCCAGGGCAGGGAAGGGAGCAGGATGGGGCTCAGCCCCATGTGTGGCTGTGCTCCAGAGCAAACAGCCAGGAGTTCAGCAGGGCAGGGTGTGCTCTGCATCTCACTGCTCTGCCAGGCACTCACTCACCGCTCACACACTAAATATAGCAAAACACACAGGCTTTCTTATTTTGCTTTGATCAGTAAAATAAACTTTTAAAGATTGTTCTGGGATGAGATCCAGCTTCTGAGGCAGAGAATGGCCATGGCTCGGGCAGGGGTTAGTAATGGAGTGTCAGGGAAATCAGTCTGACAGTTCTCAGGCCAGCTGCTCCATGGAAGGGACACAGAGCACAGCACTGAGCTCCAGCAGCTCAAGTGTCGGGAGCTGAGAGAGAATCTTCCCTTTTTGGGATGTTCCTGATCCATGGGTGTGTGAGCAGCCCTGAGCTGGGGCCATCTGCCCGTGGCCACTCTGTGCCCAGTGGGAAGGGGGCTGCAGGCCCTCTGTGTTTGGGGTGAGAAATGTAGAAAAGCATTTTTTACACAGGGGTCAATTGTGACTCCGTTGTTTTGGCCATAGCGGGTTTTGGAAGAGTTCTGTTGCCTTTGCAATTTCTTTTTTCCCTGAAGTATTTTAATTTATTTCCCTGTATTTTGGTTGGAGTTCACTGGAAAATTCCTGTAGGTATTGCAGAGCATTGTATGAATGACCTGGAGGCACCAGGTGTTGTGGTGGCCTGGTCCAGCATGGAGGGCTTTTCATGTAGCACTTCAATGAGAAACCCTGTGTTGTTTAAATGAAAGCACAGAGGTAGTTTCCTTTTTGTGATTATAGCTGTAGAATAGGTTTTTCACTTTAAAGAATCCACTGAATCTTGCTCAGCAGGTCAGCTGGGACTGAAGCTGTGAGGTTTTTGGGAAGCCAGGGGGTGTCCAGGGCACTGCTGGGCAAAGGGCAGGTGTTGTGTGGTGCTTGAGCAGGTCAGGGGCTCCACAGCAGCTTCAGGGGAAATTTGCTCCTCGGTGAAGTGCTTGGGAAGATCTGTGCTCATTGCAGGCATTAGCCAGAGCCTGTGAGCCCTGGGGCTGTTCCCAGGACAGCAGTGTCACCTGCAGTGTCACCTGCAGTGGTGGCACTCCCTCCCTCAGCCCTGCTCCTGCTGCACCGAGCACACAGCAGAAACACAGGGAAAAGCAGATGCATGAAAAGGTTGGGATTATTTGGTTTGAAGACGAGTAAGATAGAGTTATAAATAATAAATGGTCTGGAGAACATAAATTTGGGGCTTTTAGGCAGTTTCATTTTGCCAGGAACAAAGGGAATTGAAAATGAAATTCAGATGAGACCAAGGCAGAGGCGAGGAGAGGGAAGCATCTCACACAGTGAGGGGGGACATGTCCTGAGCCAGGAGTGGCCTGCAGGACACTGAGCCGTGCCCAGGCAGGGGCTGCTGGCCCCCCTGGCACCCTGCAGTCAGTGCCCTGGGTGCTGAGGGCTCTGTCCTGGCTGGGGATGTCACATCTCAGCCCACCTGAGCTCCGACCTCTAATCCCAGCATTTGTGCTTCAAAGTGACATGTCATATGGGTTTGTTTCTCACGATGTGCTTGTGTTGCTTGGATTGCTTTCGCCTGCCAGTTGCTTTTAAAAATATTCCAGCTGTGATGTTCATATAGAGCTGTAGTCCCTGATTAAAATTCCTGGTTGCCAGATAGAAGGCTCCTCCTCCTGCCCAAATAGCTTTGCAAACCAGTTTTTTCCATGCAGAGCAATCTCTCCGGTGGGAGCCCTCAGCTCTCGGATTTCCCTGGAACTGTCTGCAGTGACATCTACTGACACGAGCCGAGACTGACTGCGAGGGCTAAGGGGCAGAATTTACTGATCTGCTCGTTCAGAGTCTCTTCTATGATATTGTCATTTCCCTGCTCCCCCAGGGGTGCCCCTCCTGTCCCCCACATCTGTCCCCATCCTCTGCAATCCTTCCCGTGGGTGATGGCCAGGACAAGGACCCCCTGCCTTGGATCTTTCTGGGAGATTTTGTGCCATTGTGTTGACAAAAACGTGCCCAAAGAAACACCGTTAGGTTGGAAATAATGCATTGAAATAATGCTTTGGTAGTGCTGCAGAGCTGCTGTCCCTGGGGGTGTTGTGCTCTTGTCCCTAACGGTGTGTCAGGGTGAAAATGGCACTGCAGGCTGTTCCCTGCTGTACAACACCCCACAGACACGAGCAGCCCCCCAGCTACACTGGCTCGTTTTTCTCCTCTAATGCTGAACACCAAGTGATCAAAAATAACAATAAATTAGGAAAATCCTTTCCCCCGTTTGCCTTGAATGTCAATCCGTTTTGGCTGAGGCAGTTTGCTTGGTTTCTCCTCTTAACTTCCCTTCCCAGCCCAAGTTCATTAACCCTGTGCCTAACGAGGGCTTTGCTTGAAGCTAACGAGGGCTGGGGGGAGCTGCCAGTGGTGATTGTTTTGTAAAACTGCATGTGCATCTGTCTTGCAGAAATGCTGCTCATGGATTCTCACTTATTCAGGTGGACAGTATGAAGGTCACCATGAAGGATATCTTACAAAAGGCCTTAAAGAGAAGGAAGGGATCACAGAGAGGCTCAGGTGGGTTATTTATCCTGTTTTCTGGAGGGCAGGGTGTTTTCTCCATGAGTATATTTGATGTCTCTTTGTGAACTGTGCTGAACGTTGCTCAGGTTTTGGGGGGTTGTGTCCCAGCCCCACTCACAGCAGTTCTGTGCACAGGTCTGTGTTCTCAATGCTGGCACAAAGCTGGCAGTGCAGGAGCTGCATAATGTTTGCTGCAGAGCTGTATATCCATTCCTGCAAATATTTATTTATGATAACAAAGCCATTTGCATTCAAGACCAGTTCGTGGTAATTTGGGATGATGGGTAGAAGTACAGCAAGTCCAGCCCATGATAGAGTTTGTAATATATACTTTTAATTTATGTAAGAAAATTATGCTTAGCACGATTTTAAATAATTTCAAGGATTCATTGTTACTTGTAGTGAAAAAGAAAAAAATTTGTTTTCTGCAATGTTATCAAAATAGTGGTATTACAGTTAAGGCATATGAACACTTGAAAAGGGAAAATGTACAGTGCTTGTATTTCTATTTTAAACAATGTTTTTCTGGGGGATAGATGTGCATTCACATATATGTTAGTGTATATATTTCAGAAGTATAAGGCTGAGAGATCTTTGCAGCAACAAGAAATAATTACTGAGAGAAATTGCACTGAGTCTTGTCACGCAACAAAGGAACTTTAATATAAACCCATCTATACAGTGGGAAAGATAAGGATCTTGTCTTTGTAAATGAATGAAACCTCCTTATACACCCTCAGTTTTAACTATGGGAAAAGAAAATAAACCCTGTTCTCCTTAGAAAAAGTAGTTCAGTGCAGTTTTTAAATGCGTGTATAATCTGTCATGGATTTAATTAGCTATCTTCAGATGGGAGCTGAAGTTTTAATAAAAGTTAGAAGAGATAACACAGTGAAGGACACGGATGAGCTGTCTCAAGGCCATATTCCAAGGGAACGATAAGAGCTGTAAAAAATGGCAGAGAAGAGCAATTGAATGGAGCAATGAAAATCTGATTCTCGTAAAAAAAAAAAAATAAAAAAAAATAAAAAAAAACAAAAAAAAAACAAAAAAAAAAAACGGAGGGGGAGAAGTGGAGAGGAGCGAGGAGCAGTGCTGGGGGTGGAGAGGAGCCCCGGCAGTGTGCAGCAATTTGGAGGGTGGCCAGGAGCCATCGCTCAGCCCCGGCTGCGGCGCCTCCGGCCAGATGTGCCAGCGGCACGTCCGGCCCTTGCCAGCTGACTGCGCCGGGTGATAAGCAGCCCTCTGGATGCCCATCGCTGGCCGCTGAGATGGAATTAAATGATGATGATCTTCCCACAAGTTGGGAGAGGAAACAATGCATATAAATCTTGATTTCATCTCAGCGTGAGAAGTCTTTATCCATCATCACTCATAATGAACAAGTCGTTAGCGGCGATGAATGGTGTTGGGGGTTTTTTCAAACACCTCTTTTGTTCACTTTTTGGGTGACTTTTATTTATTTCCTGGGGTCAGATTTCCCTTCCCTGAAGGGAGGTTGCTAAAGGATTCACTTAGCTCAGTCTTTAAACTGCTTCCCCCCTTCGTGTAACAGATGTTTTATTCTTTGTCCATTTAAAATTTGATTCTGCTTTGACTTTGTTACTTTTGCTCAGTAGTTTACAAAAGGAATGGACCTGGCATTTGTTCCTCCAGCTGATGCATTCACTTCTGCTGCCTTGGCCCTTCTGCTCAGAGCCCTTTGCAGGAACAGGGTATATAGGGGTGCATCAGAATTTGTTATTAACATTAACTTAGCTTCTCCAAACCTTTCCATGTTCCCAATTACATCCCTCTCCCAAAATGTGGATTTTCAGGCTTTAGGGAGTGGGAGGGCTTAGGAAGGTCTTGCTGTCATCTTTAAAGCAGCAGCAATTGCAGCTGTGTGCACAGAGGGGACCCTCTGGATCCAGCCAGGCCGTGCCAGTCCCCTCTGCCATGGGCTGGGAATGCTGTGAGGGCAGGGAGAGCTCGGGATGCCACCACAGTGGGCACAGAGAGACTGCAGCAAGAGCAGGAAAAGGTTTTGCCATCATTCCTCAGCTACCCCCAGATCCCTTGTCACTGGAGAGGATGCAGGGATAAATGGAATTGCAGGTCAGAGCATTTGCACTGCACAGCTTGGGCCAGGGTGCTTGAGGTCATTATTAACCAGTGGATTAGGATCTCAAAGTTCTGAATAAAAAATAAGACATAATTTAGGAGAAGCATTTCTCCTCATTCAGCAATGTTTCATTTAAAGCTGATTGGTCTAATTTTTAAAAAGTCGTTACCAAAAATAGACTGAACGTGTTTATTTAAAGTTTTTGGAATAGTTTAATAAAACTGAAATTCCCATGAGCTTTTCTGCCTGTCTTCAATGGGCCTCCAGATCAGCCTTTTCAGGTCAGATGAATTTATTACATTGCAGCTTATGCTGTTTTCAGGTACTGGTAGAAGCAGTTGCTTTCTCATCTGTTTTCACCACTAACTTAAAGGACATTTTTCAGACTGGTCCTAAATTGGTAGGAAAATGCAAACCTGGGTTGGCTACTTTGGGTGAGGAAAATATGAGGAATTCCTGTGGTACAGTAGGGAAGGGTTTGTTGAGTATAACCAGGGCTAAAACATTAGGCTAGTTTTCTCTAAATACTTTGTTCAGCCATTATTTATTGCAGCAAAATACTGGTCAGTAGGAGACACAAGTGGGCTACAACCTTTGCTTTGTGGGAAGAGGTCTGAAAAAACAGGAGCAATATTCTGACTGTGCCTAGCCCCATTTAGATAAAATTATGGCAAACTGTTCCAACTATTTCACCTTCCTTGCAATTCTTCTTTCTTAGCGTCTCAAGGCTTTTGACATATGAACTCTGACCATTTTTAAATAATAATATTCGAGCCAGTCAAGGGGAAGCACAGGTGGTGAAATGATGGGATGTGCTGTAGCTGGCAGAGCCCTGGTCCCCAGTCCTTTCCTAGAGGACGTGGCTGTCCTGCAGCAGGACTGTGGGACCTGCTGACCTGTCCCAGCCAGGCACCCACGGGGGTCAGTGGCACTGCTGGATCATCTCCTGCCAAAAAAACAACTGGGACAAGAGCGTGGGAATGGCTGCCAGTTAGGGAAGAGCCTCTAACAACCAGCCAGTGCTGCACCCTGGAGAAGATAAATCTGCAGAGGAAGCCATTGAGGCAGATGTTTAATTAGTTGGAGCCAGGCTGGATAAATCAGGATAGGAGCTGTCTATGCAGATAGGCCAGTGTGCCTTCCCTTCCTCTGGGCTGGTGTCAGTGCCTTTGAAAACAAACTGTTCTTTTTGCTGAGGAAAGAAGCAGCAGAAAGAGCCATAGAACCTCTCTCTCACTGTAATGGATTCCCCTGTGTACACTCATAAAATAGAAAATGTAATTGATGTTTTCTTATGGTAATGAAAACTAACGAAGTCGAGTACTTTATCATCAATTTGTTTAACCTATTGCGTGCTCAGCAGCCTGTATTGCACAGGCATGTTCTACGGGAGGGCTGCAAATAAAACACTGCCCTGGTGGGGTGAGCTCCTGGGGGAGACTGCTCTAATCCGGGATGGACCACCTTGAGGGGGCCCGGGGCATTGCTCATGCAGGAGGGTTTTCTGGGAATAGCCCAAAGGGGAGAGAAGGAGCCCGAGGGTGGGGTGGTGCCACAGGGACCTGGCTGGGCACAGCACGGGCCTGGCACTGCCTGGGCACTGGGATAACAACCCTTGGAGAACCCTGGTGTCCAGAGGTAGTTTAAGGATTGTTTTGTATAATCCTGCCATGCCTACATCTCCTTTCTTTGAGCACTTCAGCAGCTGATGGTGTAAATATAAAATCTCTCTGCAGTGTGGCAGATCTGCAGAAAAGAGCTCACATGCTGGAGATTGGGAGCATAAGAACTTCCTGTTCTCCTTGAATTTATCAGTAAAAATGTCAGATACTCTGCTGTCTGGATTTTGAACAGCTCTAATAACCGAGTCCTGAAAAGCTGTTTTAGAAGGTGAGATTTGGGTGTTTTAGTACTTGGGATAATTCTGCTCCCCAGAGATCAGTAACAGCCTTAACATTAACTTCTGGAGCAGGTAGCTGTTAGGTGTGCTTGGAAATCCCACCCTAGGGCTTGGCAGAGGAAGTTTTGTAGGTCATACAGATCATGTTGCAGAGCTGTAAAACACCATTACCCCTAGAACCTGATTTGCTTTACTGGGAAATGATTTTCCTGCTCAGTCAGTCTGCTGTGTGTTTCTGCTGGTCTTAGTTTCACCAATGCTCATGTGTTACCCCATTAACATGAAGAAATTAACATGAAAATTTGGGTTGTGGTAGATGTGCACTTTAAATCCTGCTTTTTTAGGGAGGCTCAGTGGGACCAAGGCAGGCACAGTTGTTCCAAGGTGGAAGGCACAGCCCATGCTGTGATCCCAGGGCTCAGCTGGGGCTGACAGCAGCCCCCAGTGCAGCAGGCAAGGAGATCTTATCAGCCTCTTTATATCTGCACCAAAGCCTGCACTCAATATCCCCTGTAAAATATGTTTGCATGGATTACGATTTTAAGAACACAAGAAAGATGGTGACTTCATCCTTGATACTTCATGTATCTTGATGCCATGGTGATTCTCAAATTAAATATGTGCAGGGACTGTATGTACACTTGGAAGTTATCTCCCTGCCTGTGAGCTGTCTCATTCCTGCTGCTCTTCAACAAACACATTCCCTGCGATGCCAGTTGCCTTCTCCTCCAGAGCTCCACTGAATGGACTATAAATACTAATGTAAAGTAAATAACAATGCAGAGAGAATGTGTGCAGAGGCTTTGTTTTCAAACAAATTAAGCGTTGATGTCAGTATATAAAAACCGAATGTTCTTAGAAGGAGATGAGAGACAAAACTAAACAACATTAAATGCTGAAATGTTGGAATAATCCTGCCTGTTCCTGGTCCATGTCAGCCTCTCTTCATCTGAAATTTCTAGTGAACAGAGAAGTCTCCTCTGATTAATCTTGTCTGATTTCAAGTAGAAATTCTTTGCAGGGTGAACATGCTACTGATTATTATTTAATAGCTGCCTCCAACTGCAAACATCCCCCGACCAGAAAGGCTCAGTCCTTTTAAGAACAAAATGCTCTACAAGTTTAATTGTTATAAACAAAACCTTCTGCCAACATTGCACAGACGTGACCTGTATTTTCCGTAGGTTAGAGGGAGAGTTATTAGCTCAGTGTTCTGTGAGTTTGGAGAAAGATTAATACTTTTTCAATAAATGAAAACAGCTGCTTTGCAATAACATTCAAGTCCCTAACAGCTGTCAACCAGTGCTTTTTGCATTCTTTAAAATGTGTAAAGTGACCAAAAATAGTTTAAAATAATCTTCCTGGTCTGTTTAAGTGTATTATTTCACTGCCACAGGAAGCTGAATAATAAGAAAAGAGAAAGATTCAAGAAACAGGCGTAGGACTTAAAGATAAAAGTCTCCATATCGTATTTTAGTCTCTACACCAGAATCAGAGGAATTGCAGCTGCCAAGGCCAGGGAAAGAGCCTGTTCCATCCCCTGGTACCTGGAGCAGAGTCTGTTACAGACCCAGCTTTTGTGGTTGATTATTCCCATGTTTTAGATTTGTTCCCACAAAGTTTTGGTTACCCCTCAGAACCTGGAGCCTCTCAGATGAGGAATTCTGCTCGGGGCTCAGCTCTGTTTGAGGAGCAGCTGGGGAGGAGAGATCTGAGTTGTGTTTGAAAATTCCGTTTCTGGCCTGTCAGTGTCAGCACCACATTGAATGTCAAATTTCGTGACTTAAATGTTCTAAAGCAGCTGCTAGAGGAGCTGTGGGTCTTGCTGGGGTTTTCCGTCCTCATCCTGCCTTGTTGGTGGGAGAGTAAGACCAAAAAAGTCTGTAAAGACAGGTGTGTGTGTATTTTAGTTGGACATACATGTATTTATTCATACATTTAAAAAGGAGAATTAAAAAGCTAAACTATGTAAAGCCACAGCCCTGTGATTAAAGCACTTCTAACAGATGAACTACAATTAGAATAAACTGTCATTAAAGTTTGATACTGTCATGGAATGATGGTAGCTGAGGAGTTTAAATTTAAAAGTAAATATGTTCGAGTAGGCGATGCATATGTTTGCTCTGACTCTTTCTGGGATGGAAGCCCCAGCATCTGTGACAGTGAAAAGCCAATTAATTTGTGTTTCCTTGTGTTCACACTCGTGCTTTTCTGCCTAATGGTACTTGTGAGCTGCTCTGGCTCCCAGTGCTTTGTTTGGGATCATTAGAGCAGCCCTGCAGAGCCTGGTGCAGGGTCAGGACTGGAAATACCTGGAAACACCTCAGTGACCCAGGTTTGATGTGGGATGTGAATTACAGAGAGCCACGGTGTCTGCAGAGCTGGGACCAGCCCCTGTCCCTGCTCTGTCCCTGCTCTGTCCCCACTGTCCCCATTGTGCCCCATTCCCAGAGCTGTTCCCCATTCCCAGGGCTGATCCAGGAAGGGGAAAGGGGCTCACTGCTCTGTTTTTTAGGGTATTCCCCACAGCAGGGTGGGTGAGCAGTGTGGAGAGGGGCCATGGAAGTGCTGGGAATGATTTCCTCCTGCCTCCAGCCTGGGCTCTGCTCTGCAGCACGGATGATTTATGATTTATTCCACATGCCCTTCCTCTCTCCCCAGCCTGTTGATGCTGAGCAGAGCTTGGGGACGGGGACAGGGATGCTGGTGTTTGTGGAACAGCTCGTGGGGAATAAAGTTTGTGAATTGTCAGAACAGCAATGCCCAGTGAGCCCCGTGCCTTGGGCTGGGTATCAGCCTGGATGGGTGAGAAGAATTTTTCATGCCCAGCCTCCGAAATGAAAGTGAAATATTGAATGGGGTTTATTTTGGATCTGTTGGTGTTGAATTCATGTGGTTACTGGTTCTTCTGGATTGGTAATAATGCCGTAATTTATGTGACATTTTAAATGTGCAGCTCAGTGTTTGTGTGACTGAGATTTTTGTGATTTGCCTTTGCTGATCAGAGCTGTGCTGGTCCCTGGTACCTTCATGGGATCAGCTCCTGCCTGCTCTGATTCCATGAACCCGGGGTTGTGCTGCCCCAAAACTGCAGAACAATCCCTGGTGTGTTCCTAGCCCGGGAAAAGCACCTTTGTCACTGGTAGCCCAGGCAGTGGGAGAGCCCTGGTGCTGCTCAGTCTGGAATGTCCATCTGGGCTGGCCCCAGCACGGTCCCCTGGGGACAATTCCAGACACTGAGAATGGGGCACCTCCCAGAGCTGAGAGTGTAAAATAAAATCCATGTATTGGCTTTCTGCTGGAGGTACTTTACATTATAGATCAAACATGATGGTTTTGTCTCAGCTTTATTTAGAGCTACATTTTGCTAATGCAGAAAGGTAGCAAGGAAGTAAAACCCTTGTGTTGATGCTGTGCACAGCCTGGGTTGCTGCTGGCCGTGCTGCACATTCGCTGTTCCCCAGAAAAGCAATCCAGAAATGAAGTGTTTGTTTCTTTTTAAGGGCCTTTTGACTAAATTCTTTAATTTCACTGGCTGTCAAGGTAGTGTTAAGTAAAATAGGTTTGAACTGCTGTAGTTTTTGTGTACTGGACTAGATGTCAGAAACCTTTGCCATCACTGGAAATTCTGTCACTCTGGATTTACTATCTGTTTCCCACAGCTGAATTCCTGAGCAGTGTGATTTAACACCTTGGCTCTCCATCAACCAGGCCTGGCATTTATTTGAATGCATTACACCACTGGTTTCCATAAACTATTTTACAATTGTTTCATATAAATGACTGTTTATTTCTACAAAAACCATCTGTATTTCTGTGGAGAGCGGCAGATAACTGTGTGTAAAATTCGGTAATGTCACAACAGTGCGAGTTAAGGAAAAACAGATTGGGCTAAAAAAAAAAAACCCTCTCATGCTTGTGAGTAATGTTAAAAGTTTGTTTTCACTATTTAAATATCTTTATTTATTAACCGGTATTTGCATTTGTAATGATAAAATCTTTATTCCACTTCAGAGGTGTTGAGGGGCTTTGGGGATTTTTAGCGGATAAACAGATTTAAGACGTCCTCGCAGCAGCAGGATTGGAGATGTAAACATTCTGCTCTGCAGCCAGTTCCTCTCACACTGTTTACATATTTTCTGTTGTTTTATTGCCATTGCCAAGCACACAATGGAATCCTGCCCCTTCTGTCATGTTCTGAGGAAGCTGCTGCAGGAGGAGGCCCGAGCCCTCTCCCTGTTCCCGCTTTCTCTGCTCTCCGGGATTGATCCTGCTCCTCCCTCTGCCCTTTTGGTTCTGGTCCAGTGCTCGTGCCCTGGCCCAGGGGCCGTGTCCAGCATCCCTGGGAGCCAGGGTTCCCCCAGGGCTGCCAGGGGGATGAGGAGCTGCCTCGATTTCCCTCCTCCCAGCCAGCACCCTGAGCCTCCACACTGAGCTATTTTAATTCCTCCATCTGCTGCCCATGTGCTGGCAGAGGGAGCACTGGAATCCAGCAGTCTTACACTTAGCACGACTGATACTTTCTGACAGACTATTTCAAATGATAGAAATACATAAATCTCCTCTTTTTTATGACCTTGTAATAGCTGCAACATATTTCCAGCAAATATTTTCTATAGCAATAATAAAAAAGCGATAACAAAAAAATAAATATAAATATAGTTTAAACTCAAGCAGAATCGCGCTTTCAAAGCCCAGGGATGGAGCAGCAAAGCAATAAATCACAAATCCTTGTGAAAGGAGGGACTTGAAACGGAAAGTCCCACAGACATCAGTGTTAAGTGTTTATCAACGGGGGTTTTTTGACTGCTCTGCTGCCTTCTGCCTGTGGACAGAGCTCAGTTCCTTTTGCTTGTTCCCTCCTGCCCAGCATCTGTCACCGTGGCTGTTGGGCTGCAGCTGCCTAACTGTCCACATTTCTGGGGTTTTTTTCTTACTTTCTTTGTTATTTTTTCTTTTCCTTTGTTATTTCCTTTGCCCAGAGCAGCTGCGGCTGCCCCTGGATCCCTGGAAGTGTCCAAGGCTGGGCTGGATGGGGCTGGGAGCAGCCTGGGACAGTGGAAGGTGTCCCTGCCATGGCAGGGGAAGGGACTAGGGAGGGTCCTGAGCCATTCCCCCTGTCCTGAGCCATTCTGTGGTTCTTGCAGAGCCCTGTGAGCAGGCAGCAGTGCCCCAGGTGTGCTGCAGGGCAGGAGATGCTGCACCATTTCCAGGACGTTTAACTGGTGTGGCTGGTGGAAAGGGTTTGTGGAAGGAGTTCAAGGACAGGCTGGGCTTTCTCACCAGGCAAACTGTGAAATTGTGGCAGGGACCCCTAGCAAAGAGCAGAATTAATGATGACACAAGGATGGTGTGGGCAAAGGTGGGCATGGCTTTGGCAGGGCAGGCTGGGAGGGAGCCACAGACCACATCGATGGCATGGTGGGCTTTCCATGGCTTGCTCAGATTTCCAAAAAAGATTTGACAAAGGCTCATAAAGCAATTAAGCTGTCACAGGATGAGAAGGAGGATCCTCACATGGATTAATAATTGATTAAAAGACAGGAAACAAAGAATAGGAATAATGGCCCTGGGTGATTAGTAACTAGGTTACTGGTGGAGCTCCAGTGGAACTGGTGGGACCTGCATTGTTCGTTGATGTGGGGCACGGAAAGGATGTGAATGCTGATGTGACAAAATGTGCTGTTGATACAAAAGAGGTAAGAATAGTGCAAATAAAAGCTGTCTGCGAAGCACTGCAGAGGTATCCACAGTGCTGAGTGACAGGACAATAAAACGAGAGCGGGAATTCAGTGTCAATGAGCACAAAATAATATACATGGTGAAAAGCAACTGTAACTATATGTGTACAATGATGGGCTCTAATTACCTTCCGTCAGTCAGGAAAAGTATCCAGCATCATCACGGGCACTTCTCTGAACACTTCGGCTCCATGCAGGAGCAGGCAGAAAGACAAATGGAACATCAGGAACTGAGTCCGTGTACCCATGGCTTAATTGCTGGGTTTTGTCTCAGAAAAGAGGAGTGAAGAGATGTAGAAAGGGATGAGTGTGGAAATGGATCAGGCACGGGAAACGAGGAGCAGATGCTGAGGAGGGAAGGGCTTTTGGGGTGTGGAAAAGGCACAATTGGGTACAGAGGTGTCTGTGCAGTGCAGGTGGTGGGGACGGGGAATTGGGAAGGTTTTAGCCTGGTAGTTCAGAGACAGGAGCTGCTCACCCCAAACACTGGGGTGGAAATGGCTCTTTGGAACAAAAGGAATACTTTTTCTCACGCAGTGTAATAAATTCAGGAGGTAAATGTCATGGAAATGGGAAATTCAGAAGTGTTTGGACAAATGCACAGACTGTAAAGGGAACAGAAACAGCTGATGTAGCACAGGTGGAACTGGGGTGTTGGTGAGAATGATGGGAGCTCTTGAAGGTGAAGAGAGGGATATTCAGGCATAGGGGTGTGTTTTGTTGCAGAGACCGATGCTATAAAATATAGCCTCAGTTTTCAACAATTTGGAGGTTTTTTTGTTGACACTGGTATTTTTTGTTTAGGTTTGACAACTCCACAAACATTAAATATTCTTTCTGTAATCCTTATTTCACCCCAGTAACCAGTTTGGAGATGGAGAGGGGTTTGGTTGGGGTTTTGTTTAAAGCCCGGTTCCCTGTTGCAGTGTTAGTATTGTTTATTGTGCAGATTCACCCCTGACCGTGGCATTCTTCATTGCTATTGAAAGTTAATGGGGGAAAAATTGCATTCCAAACATTTGAACCCGTAGTAGCCATGGCTGAACTTAGTTGATCTCTGGTGATCGGTTCAATTTAGTTACGATTTTTAGCCATTAGGCTGGGGCTGAATGATGGTGATTTGGTTGAGGCCAAATGTCTGCAGAAAATTGGCTGTTTGATAAGAGCCCTGTTATCAGAGGGGGATACTTTCTCATTTACATTTAGATGAGTATTGATTATTTATTTACTCAGAGAAGTGAGATTCGTTCCCAATCTTATCTCTCTAGTCTCTGCTTGTCAGCAGAAAGAGAGAGAGAGCTCCTGACAACAGCCCAAGATAACAGCACTTTGTAGTGGAGATAAAAGTTGGAATGGGCCTTTTTCTAGTCTTGACTGAAAGGATAAGTTTTAAAAATTAGAACTGATGGGTCGTGCTTTCAAAAGCCCTTTCTGAAAGCTTTGCAGCTTAAATGGCAACAGAATTGTTTTGTTGGTATGCGGGTGGCCATTCCCTTCTGCAAGGGGTCCCTTAATTTGATTATGGGGTGGGATTCTTCGTGTGCTCATAGGGAAGCTGTGGCATTCTTGGGGTATGTTTCCTTGTTTTTAACTCCCGATGAGCATTCCCGTCTCTAAAGGGGTGTCTTGAAATGGCCAAGTGGGTGTCTGTGGGCAGAATCCACGGTGAGGGTGGTTGAACAGGGATTTACTTGGCAGGGATGTGTGTGGTGGAGGATCAGCCACAGGAGGGGTGTGGAGCCCTGGGAGCTGCCAGCAGCAGGAAAGCTTGGCTTGGGACACTGGCCAGGACAATCTGTGCCAGGATTTTACAGGTTTATTTTACTACTGCATTGAGCATTTGCATGAGATTACAGAAATCCATAAAATCCATCTTTGGTATTGCCACTTGAAAATTTGTTGAAATGCAGAGAGCAGGGTTCCATTAGGAGACCATTAAATTACCCAATATTCCTACTACAGTGACATCATTTGAACTTGTGAGAGAAGCCTGATAGTAAAACTCCTCCACAGACTCAGCCTAACGTTCTTCATCTGCTGGGAAGCAGAGGTCATGTAAATGTGGACAGATATTTAAAGCATAATTGAAGAGCAGATACTCTCTGAAAATCCATTTGCACTTTTTTATTAATTTCTCAGTATTTACTCTTTTCTTTAATTCTCAGTATTTTCTGCCTTTAAGGAGTTATCCATAAGGCAGGTTGACGTGGTTCCTGCTCTGGAGCTCTATTTCCCTGCTTGATTTGCAGAGTTGATGCGGGCTTGACACAAACTGGGTAAAACAATTTACCTGACCATGGAGTTCTCAAGCTGCTCCAGATAAAATGATGCTGTGGCACTGCAGGGTGTGCTGAGGGGGTGATCCCCGATCAGGGGTCAGCAGCCTGGGGGCTGTTCCTGGTGTGGGTGATGTTCTGTGGGGTGGATCCACACCGAGGGAGGGCGAGCCCTGCCTGCATTTAACCCTTCCATCGTGTCAGGGTTTGCCCCCGCTGAGCAGGGCTTTGGGGCTGGGTACCAGCAGCCCAGATGTGGAGCCAGCAGCTCCCTTGGATGCAGCCTGGGAATCTCTGGAGGCTGCTTGGGATGAGCAGACAAAGCCTTTGGTTTTGCTGTCGCTGGTCCTGTTCTTAAACCTACAGCAGGTTTTAAATCCAGATTGATTTACTGCTTCGAGATTTGTTTCAATTCAGTATATTTTGCTTCTGCCTAACAAGCAGGCCCCTGTTTATCTAATTTATTTTAAATTTAAATTGTTAATCACATTTCCAGTAGCCGGGAGAGGAGCAGTGGTGGTGCTGGGTCTTTGTGTGCACTGCAGAGGCTTTGGCAGCTCCTCGTGCCGTCACTGCCTGTGCTGGGCAGGCTGGGAGCTGCTGGGGCTCCTCCTGTGCCCCCTAAAAAGCTCTGAGTGGCTCTGGGAATGAGGAGTGTCCATCGGGGAGGGAACGTGCCCGGGCCGAGCTGCGAGTGCCTCACGTGGCATGGAATGAGAGGCTGTAATTGAAATTCTGCTGTAGTAAATTTAAAATTAATTGGCTAACAAATTCCATTCCTTAGGCATGCCATCTGAGGCTGAAAGACTTAATTTTTTTATATATTTTAAATATTTCATCATATATGCTCGTAATTCAAAGTCAGCAAACAGTCAGAAATCTTTTAAGTACTGGTGAAGAGGGAATAGATTTTGTTGTTTCAGTTCTAGGATTTTTGTTACTTTGAGACCTGGTTAAAGGGGCTTTGAATCACTTTCGATTTTTCAGGTATCTGTTCAGGTTGTTTTACTGGATTATATGGAAAATACACAGCTGAGACCTTGGTGTGCACCTCAGCTCTCAGGTGTGAGCAGGAGTGCAGCGAGGACAGGAGCTCCTGCCTTGGAAGGGGCTTTTCTTCTTCAGGCTCCCAGCTGGAACTTGGTGCATTTGGGTCTCCTCACCCCACCAGGGCCTCTCCCAACCACTGTCAGGACAGCAGGGCTGGAGCTGCCTCATGGGGCTTCACCTGGAATTGGATCAGAATGTCCTGGTTTTGTTCCAGTTAAGGCATGTGGTTTAAGGATCCATTCAACTAAAATATATTTTTTTTAATAGCCTACTTTTTGTAAAAACAATTTTTGACACGTTTCCTGTAGTTGTAAGATAGCTTTTTAAGTGGTATTGTCCTTACTTTGGGGATTTGGTTGGGAAGAAAGAAGTTGGCACCCAAACCTTCAAGATCTACTGTTAAAATGTGAAAATAATTCATTCAGAGCAGCAGCATCTGTCCCTCTGTGTGATGCAGTTCCTAAGGAAGGGCTGATTTCCCTCCCAGGTATTTCCCAGTGCTCTGTGCAGGCAGGAGGGGTGGGCAGCAGGGAGCAAACACAGGGGGTTCTTCACGGAGGAAAAAGATGCCCAGAAAATGCCCCTGGTTGTACAGCCAGGTGTGAGCGGGTGTTTCCTGTGCCAGGCTGTGCTCCCGCCCTGCAGCACACCTGGCCAGGGGACCCTGCAGCCTCACCTGCTGGAGGAACAGCGTGGGCAGGGGTTTGTCAGGTCATGCCTGGGACAGCTCAGGACAATGGGAATGTTTTGTTTCCTCCCACACCATCCTCCAGCTCCTTCCTTTGGCAAAGGGCTCCGAGACATCAACACCCACCTGCTCCCGGGCTGCGAGAACCTCGTGTTAGTTGAACGTGCTAAGCCATCACTTTGTTAGAAAACAGATGATTTTACAAGTTACTTTATGTTTCAGGTCCTCAGTATCGGCTGGAGAAGCAGAGTGAACCTAATGTCCCAGTAGATTTAGACTGTACCTTGGAGAGCCAGAGCACTTTGGAATTCTGCCTTGTCCGGGAGAACAGTATGTTTCCCCTTTTCACTTTTGCTCTTGTAAACTGCTTAAACTCACATAAGTTATGTATTTTGGAACACAAGCTGTACTGTCTGGGCAAGTACATTTTGACGAGACTCTCTGTCCCGAGGCACTTCTCCATGGTGCCAAAACAATATTCCAGAGGGAAATGATGGATTTCATACCTTTAGTAAATAGTCTGCATCCTGTTTATCACTTCATGATTAATCTTTTGCTCTTAAACTCTGCTCTGTAAAGTTATGACCAACCCTGAAAAACACGAAATATGAACCTGTCTGTGGTGCAGACGTTGCTCAGTGAGTCGAGGGCTTGGTCTGCAGGGTGTTGTGCCGTGTCACTGTGGCTGTCAGAGGCACTGGGGGTTTCTAATACAATTTAAAGAAATTAGCCATGCAGAAATAACTAGAGCAGTTTGATGATTTTTGAAGTGCCAGACAAATAATCTTCTCTCCAGCTCTGCTCAAATATTTTTATTCTATTACTGTTTTAATGATCTTAATATTTATTTCCTGATTTATTTCTTTACATGAAACAATATGAAAAAAAGACATTTAACATTAATTTGTGTTTGTTCCCCATGGCATTTTTGTCCATTCTTCATTCTTTACAGCAGCCACACTCTCAGGTTTGGTGAGAATAAAAATGTTATATGTGAAAATGTTGATTGTACTAATGAGTAAAACCAGTCACAGTCCTGCCCTCAGCCAAGAACGCTGCACAGAGCCATAGTAAGAGCCTGTTTCAAGTAGTAGAAGAGTTTGTTCTTTCTGTGCAAAGGTTAAACCTTTCAATTGGTGTTTTTTTGGCCACCACAATTTTATCCTGTCCCAGAATGGCAGCAGAGCATCCCCAGAGCAGCCCTGGTTGCAGCAGTGAGCAGCAGCCCCTGTGCTCCCAGTGCTGCTGGGATTAATCCTGCTGGGATCAACACTCCCAGCTTTGGCTGCTGCTCTCCAGAAGGGGAGACTCGATCCCAAAATATTCCCGGGGCTCCAGGTTCATTTCTTCATAAAATGGTTCTGAGAAACTGTAGGAGAGACCTTGGCAAGAGGGAGCAGGGGGGCTGTGCTGAGGAAATGGAGCAATTCTGACCTCACTAATCGAGTTGTGCTCTTCCACAAGCCAGAATTCCCCGACGTCTGCATCCCACCTATTATTTTTGTATCGATTTTTAATCTATGAAATGATGCACACTAGTCATGCTTCCCTGGGTTTTGCTTGTGATTTAAAATAACATTTTTTTAAAACCCAGGCTCTGTAATTAAAAGAATACTGTAGATGCTGCATTTTTAATGTACTTCCATCATCTGTGGAGGAATCCAGGCTGTGGCCTGTGTCTCCTGCAGGTCTTTGCTCCCATGAGTGACTGGGTTCAGGTTGCACCATTACTTAAAGAGTTAAGCTGTTGGAAGTTTGTGAGTGGTGTAGCAGGGGACAGGCAGTCTGCTCTGCTCCAGGAGAGCCTCGGGAGCCTGGGCTCAAAATAAATGTCACTCTTTTCCTTCTGCTGAGGTCCTTGTGCTGCACTGCTCCCCTTCCCTGCCAGGCCAGGCACACCAAGCTGAGCCCTGCTCCTGCACTGCAGAGGTGTGAGGTGGATCCCTGAGGCTGCCAGGTCCAAATTCCCTCACCTGGGGAACATTCCTGCCCTCACTTAGCCATGGCTGGTGCCCATCTGAGAGCACGACCTGGAGCCCTGCTGGGATGGGCACTGCCATGGCAGGGTGCCCTGGGCTGTCCCCACCCAGGGCTGGGCTCAGGGACACTGCAGCTTGGGACATCAGCCCCCATCCCTGCCTTGTGCAGAGCCTGGCTCCCCCCTGCACTGTCAGAAAATGCATTTTGGGGTGCTTAGGAGCTATCTTTTGGCATGACATTAAAATAGAAATATTGACAGTTTTGCACTATTAATAAAATAATGGCTTGACAATCCTATCAGCAAACTGAAATATTCACTTTGTGCATTCTGTCTTGATTTGAAATACTTTTAGCTTTGATATGCCAGTCAGAAAAAACTCTGTTGTAACAGCTATTACTTGTAAATGTGCTCTTCATAGTCTCATAGTCATTTATAAATATATATAGGATGATGCCAAGCATCTGCTGGGAGAAGAGCAGCCACATTCCTTTGGGCAGAGAGAAAGTTTATATTTCAGGATATTAAATGAAACAAAAACTTTCCATTATTAAGAAATATGTATGGAGAAATCCCCTTTCCATCCAGCATTTACTAATAGCATTCAAGCTAATAAACTGCTTCCAGTGTGCAGAACTTTTAACTTGCACAAAGATTTATCTTTAAACTGAAAGCTGCACTTTGTAATGTGAAATGCCTTTATGTGTGGTAGGAAGCCGTTCATGGCTAATTTAGTTTTATTCTTGCCATCTTACTTCTGGAAAGTTCCTCTTTCTCATTTTATCATTAGATAGTAATTAGTATTCAAAGGAAATTGGTCTTAATATATTAAAATTGGTTTAGTGCCTTTAGACCTATAGCAAAGCCAATGTCTTATTGGAAAATGTAATTGGGGACTCTGTGTATGTAATTAATTGTATTGCAATTAAGAACTTTCATTAAGCAATATTCTAGTACATTAAAGTAATAAGGGACATTTTTGCAGTGCAGTTAACTTTGTGTTTTGTTGTTTTATCGAGGAAATGCAGGTTCAGTTGCTCTGGAATAGGCTGCAATGACATTCCAGTCTTGTGGTGTTCCTAATGTGTCATTTTTATCTGTGCTCTGGGGCTGGTCCCTGTCAGAGGAGGCTCCTGGTTTAGCTGAGTCCCCATAGGAGGAGGTTTCTGGTTTGGCTTCTGCCTTGCTTCCAGCTCGTGGATCTGGTGCAGTTGTTCCATTGCAGTTGGTGCCATTTGGAAATGGGGATTTTCAGTGATGAGATTGTCCCCAGTGACCTCAGCCTGTGTCACAGGGACCCAGGTGTGTCCTGGGGGCTGTGTGGCAGCCCAGGGCTCAGTTGTGCCGTGTCACAGCTCCTGTCCCAGCACAGGGTGCCCACTGTGACCCCACAGTGTGGGGACAGGGTTGTGGGGTGCCCCCCGGTGCCCAGCCTGGAGCAGGGCAGCAGTGCCACTGCCATCCTCCTGCTTCACTGCCAGCCACTGCCACACCACAGCCTCTCCAGATGCTTTTGAGTGCACCAAAAAAGTTTGACATATCTCAGTGTATCTTTGGAGTAGTGCAGCATGAGGGTTTGACATGATACATTATGATAATCCATAGTATAGAGACATTAACACAGGGGTCTGTGACAAAATGCATTGTAATGTCTCGGAAGGAGCCATTACAATTTATCTTGTCATTCTGGAGCATGGAGTGGCTGCAGTGTTAAGATGGCTCTGCATAAATTCACATGGAGACTGTTTAATTTGATTTTTGGAATCCTTTCAAGTCGAATGGCACAGCCCAGTTTGTAGCTTAACCCTTTGGTGTCCCCGTTCCCCAAAGGAGGGTCCATGCTGTGTGAGAAGGGCAGCACTGGCAAAGCTGTGCTGAAATTCTGGGACCTGGCAATCTCCTGCTTTGTGCTCTCCACGTGCTTTTGGACTCATTTAACAGCAGATGCTCACAGTGGTGTAGTGTTGAGGCCACTCCAACAGTACAAGTCTCAAGCAAAATTAACACTGAGAAATGTGACAAGTTGGTACCTGCTTTGCTGGAGCTTTAAGATCTGTACTAAAACTCCATCATCTCATCTTCCCATTATTAAAATTTCAGCAAAATACAGTTTTCATTAATCTCCTGCAGCAAATTTAGTTCTCTGAACTGGCAGTTGGTTCAGCTTTTAGGACTACATTAGCCAGGATATTAAACAAAACGTGTCATTCCTCAGGATCTCCTGTAAGAAGCTAAATCAGTTTTCAAACATATTTATGCCACTTTATCTACCAGCATCTGAATGATCATTTCGAGCTGAGGTGCTTTATTAGCAGCTGGCATGGAAATTACTCAGTGCAATTATATATCACATTATAGTAATGTTGAAATTGGTGTTAATCCAACGTCATAAAATGTAAAAAATCTTTAAAGTGTGTTATATTTTTTCAGTAATTGGCATTTTGGCTTAATGAGTTGTTGCCTTTTATAAAGGCAGTACCTGCAGTGGTAATGAGAATACTAATCAGTAAATAAAGTGCAGCTTCACATCAGCGTGCCCGAGGTGCTGCTGGCACATGGGAGATCTGTGCTGGTGCTGGCACCTCTGGGGACAGACCCCTCTAGGGACAGACACCCCTGGGGACAGACACCCCTGGGCCACCCTGGGTGGACTTTGGGCAGCTCTGGCTGGGTGACAGGTGGTGGGTGGCCAGCAGGGTCCCCCTGCCCATCCCCTGGTGGTCCAGGGCTGTTGCTCTGTGGAGGCCTCCAAATGTTCCTCAGTAGAATCTCCAAATGTAGCCCTGGGAAGGGGTTTTAACCCTTTAAGTGTGGCAGAAATAAGATGCACAGCTACATGGTCGTCTCTCATGACAGGAATAAAGAGCCAAGTTTATTCACAAACACACTTGGTTTTATAGCATGACTGCAACTCCCAGAACAGAGAAAAGGTGATGGGTTCAGAGAGAAGACACCCCATTGCCAGGGCCTGGGCACACACCACAACAGGGCTTCTATCTTGTTATTAATTCCTTTTTATTGTGACCAAATGATCACCCTGGGAGAAATTCTCCCTGGCCTTGAGCTGGAGCAGCTCATCGGCTGGGAACAGAGCTGAGAAGCTCCAGCCTGGAATATTTTCCAGGCTGTGATTTTCTTACTTTCCCAATATGTGTCCCACACAGGGCTACCTGTGCCACGTGGAACTGGCCCCTGGCATGGTGTGCTGCTCTTCCTGCAGCCACCCATGTCTGTCACCATGGCCTGGGGTGGAGGCAGCATTTCCTCCTGCCAGACACTGAGCACCCAGAGCTCCCCGTGGTGCCACCACGGGCCAACCCTCCCCTTCAGCACCCTGGCCTTGTCTTGCAGGTTCGAGAGGAGAAGAGGTGTCAGAGGAGGATCCCCAGATCGATATTGCCACGGTGCAGGACATGCTCAGCAGCCACCACTACAAATCCTTCAAAGTCAGCATGATCCACCGGCTGCGCTTCACCACGGACGTGCAGTTAGGTAAATCTGGGCAGGGTTGGGGAAATCTGGGCAGGGTTGGGGTAAATCTGGGCAGGGTTGGGGAAATCTGGGCAGGTTTGGGGGAAATCTGGGCAGGTTTGGGGAAATCTGGGCAGTTTTAGGTAAATCTGTGCCTGCCACAGCAGCTCAGCCCTGGGCTGGCTCCAGCTGCTGCCTGCCCATCTCAGCCCACTCTGAAACAATCATTATCACCTTGGGCCATTTTCTCCTGGAGCATTTGAAAGTGTTGCTGGCATTTCAGCAGTTAAAAATATTGCTTTCAGTTGAAAATACTTCAGTATTTTTATTATCCCCAATCAGTTGCACATGTTGCCTCTGAACGAAGGCCATTATTTAATGACCTCGTCTCTTTTTTTTTCAGTCTAGGCTTCCTAATGGAAAGCTTCTTGCCAACTGTTTTGTTATTTTTAAATGAGGCTTTGCAAAATTGGGAGTTATTGGGTTTTTCCTTTTCTGAGACTGAAAGATTTTTAACGACCTAGTGGAAATTTGAGGTGGAACAAAATAAACGAGCATTCTCTAAAGGTTTTATATTGTCCTTATTGGCTCACTGAATGCTTTTGAAAACCCGAAGGCCAAAGGCTGACAGAATCCTGAATTATAAAAGCCCCATTACTGTTTTAAAATGATTGAATGGCTTTTTATCTTTGTGTTTAAATTGTGAAAATTTGATTAATGATGCATTGGTAGGTGACCTGTGACATTCCTGAAAATACTTCCATAAAGAAATGATTCAGCAGTAAGATATTAAGTGCCATAATGTTTACAAAACACATTTATTCTGTAGAATTCCGAATTCTAAAACTGAACCAACTCCTGTGTTATTGTCACTACAGTCTCTCCATTCTTCCATGCTGAAGCACATGTGAGTGTACTTGTCTGTAAAATTCTCACAGAAGAGGGTTTTTTAGGTTTATTTGGAGCTGTCTAGTTAAGGCAGGATTTATCTGCTGGTGCTGGAGCAGGGCAGTGCTGGGCATGTTCACTGTGTTCAGCAAACTCTGGGGTGTGATAGTTTGCTTCCAGTGAAGTTTGACTCACTGTATCTGGGAAGTGTCAGAAATGAGAGCTTGAAAAGGTCATGACAGATCACTAAAGATAAATGGTTAAGGGAGAAGAGCTGTTAAATGAAACAAATGGCTTAACTTGTGCAGCAGTGGAGGAGCTGACCCTGCCCAGTGCTGTAAGGACCATAAAATTTCCCTTTTATAACAATCTGTGAACTTGTGTGATTTTGATGGCAGTGCATAGACAAAGGGGTTTTGTAATCTAATTGTCCTTAAAAATCAAAGAAAACCCCAGCAGGGTGTTCAAACCTTGGGCAAATGTAAAAAAATCTAAATCTTTTGATAAAGTCTGAGTAAGTTGCTGGGGTTTCTCCTGAATTTTTTAAAGGTACTAAAAGAGCAAGATTGGTAAAACAAGGACTGAGGGGCTGTTGGGGTTTGGGCTGTGAGTGTTACATGTTACCTGTGAGTGACAGACTGCTTCTTCCTCCCTGAAATGCTAAAAGCAGAGGCTGATTTTTGTCCTCAGTCCTGCTCTGGGAGCTGTTCTCCAGCAGTTTGATGATGGCCACTTGCAAAGACTTTCCTTTGCAGCCTTTTTGTGCCATCAGTTCTGTGTAGCAGCCGTAGCAGAGCAGGGACCCCAGGAATTCTCTGTCATTCCTTTGCTCCTTGCTGCCAGACCCGTGGTGTCAGTGGCTGTGCAGGAGTGGGCTGCACTTCTTGAAATGTTTTAGCTGTTTTGAGGCCAGGTCATTGAATTTGAGACAAGGTTTATGAAAAAAAAATGGGAGTAGATTTGATTTTCTGTACATTGTGCATGGCTGTGTAGTAAAAGGTGATATGTGGATGGCCATGGGAGGAGTGCCCAGCCACCTGAGTGATGGGGTTGCTGCATTTCAGGTGGCAGTTTAAGGTCTGGGGTTTGTGTTTCAGCCCATATCACAGGATAATGCACACACAGCAGCACTCTCAGCAGTTTTACAAAGGCTCTATCATGTCATGGAGGAATAAGACACATTTACTTGTGTATTACATTAGCAGAGCTAACAGGAGCATATTGTCAGGGAAAACAACTGCTGGCAAGTATTTCAGAAAGGGGAGGGGGAAATTGCAGACCCCAGCAAAGGGAGCAAGAACAGAACACTGCCACTGGACCCATACATTGATGGCATTCCTTTTGACAACATGAATGAATTAAAAAAAATAGTAAAAGGAGCGTTTTTAGTTGGGTTTTGAGTGTGAGTGATTCGTGCTGTGAGACAGAGACTGCAGAAGCCACAGACACAATACTGTTTTGATTTTAGGTTTTAACACATCCAGATTGTGAGAACAATAACACAAAAAAGACAACATTCTTTGTCAATGTGCTCTCTGGATGTGGGTGAGCTTGAGCCAGCGATGTCGAGATACAGAAATAATGGATGAAGTATACAGCAACAATTTGCAGATAAAAATAATAGAAGTTAAAGTGTATTTTACATGATAAAAAAAAGATGAAAGAGGAGGAAGTCTGTTCCATCTGAGATGGTTACAAAATGGTGAAGTAGCCTCTGCTGAGAAGATTGATGCAATGGGGAGTGACCTTGGCTTGGAGCAGGAGCTGGTGATGTATGTATGAGCATCTCGCTGCTAAATGGACCCAGATTTGTAGCACTAATATACATGGAAGCCCAGAACCAAACTCAGGATGGCAATAAATCAACAGCCACTTTGGGTGTCATTTCTGGTTTATATTCCACTATTGTTCTATCACTTTAATTCATGTCACTATCATCTGTTCATCTGGAACAGTTTTATATAATTTTCCAGTGGAGTTACCTGACAAATCCTATCAAATTAACAAGGTGCATTAACAGTATTGACTGACTGTGAATTCTGAAGTTGCAGGACCAAACAGTGAAATTTTTTGGAGGATATTTATAGGGGTGATTCTCTTAGAGGAAGGAATGGGGAGCAGCCTGCACACATGAAGAATTTGCACCTTTATTTTTAGAACTTCCCCTGACTTTTTTTTAGTGAGAAAATGAGACTTTGTATCATCAACTTCCATATTTTCCTTAAACTACAGCAAATACCATTTGGAATAGTGAACCATTGCAGTGAAATACCAGCACCGATTTTACATAATCTGTCCAAAATTAAATCACAAACCAAAATGGGCTCTGGATGCAGCCTCAGCCTACTCAAATTAGTGAGTTCCAGAAGCCTGGGTGTTAATTGGACTCTTGATACAATGCTTAATTGCAATGTGGTCTCTCTGATGTGAGGTGTGTTTAATGCCAGAGTGCATTGTTGGGTTCGTGGGGTGTTCCCATAACCCACAGGGTGGGCAAGGCTGGCCCCAGGGCAGGGGCTGCAGCCAGACCCCCACAGGCTCCTGCCTTGCCAGAACCCACAGGAAAGAGAGGTTTCTGCTTTTTTGCCAGAGATGCAAGAGTTAAATGATATTTAAATATTTTTTTTCTATATTGCTCCCTTTTGTCGATGTCCCATGAGGTTCACCCTGTAACTGATGACTGAAGACACATCTTTGTTTTTAAGGCTTTGCACACCTAGGTGTAAAAAGCTGCCTGGGAAGTTTCAGTTCCTGAACTGCTTCCAGCAGGATCCTCCTTGCCCTCTGCACTGGTGTGGCCTCTCCTTGAGTACTGTGTGCACTTTTGGGCACCACGATGTAAAAAAAAGCCATTAGAGAGCATCCAAAGGAGGCCACGAGGGTGGGGAAGGGTCTGGGGGGAGGCTCCTGAGGAACAGGTGAACAGACTTTATTTGGGGCAGAGGAGACTGAGGTCACACTGTGGGCTTCAGCATCCTCACAAGGGGAGGCAGAGGAGCAGGTGCCAGTCCCTGCTCTCGTGACCAGGGACAGGACTCAGGGAAAAGCCTCGAGCTGAGTCAGGGGACATTTAGGTTGGATATCAGGAACAGGATTTTCACCAGAGCAGGGCTGGGCTCTGGGACAGGCTTCCCTGGAAAGTGCTCACAGCATCCACCCTGCCTGGGTTCCAGAGGCACAGGGGGAATTGTTGGGGTGTCCTGTGCAGGGCAGGGGCTGGGCTCCAGGATCCTGGTGGGTCCCTTCCAGCTCAGCACATTCAGAACCTCTGTGATTCCATGTCTGCTGTACATGGGGCAGGGGTGATAGTGTCTGTTACACACAGCACTGGTGACTGCAAAACCAGCACTATCTCCTATAAATCTTGCAGCTCGTGTAGCTGCTGCTTCCAGAAGAGCTCTGTATGCGTTTAGAAGAATTTTTTCTGGGATATTTCTTTCTTTTGGTATGCTTATGCAGGAGAATAAAATGCAGATTATCAATGCAGTTTGATAACCATTTGCTTCTGGTTTCAAAAGCTCCCGTGCTTTCAGAAAGCCCAGAAGGGCAATATACCTTCAGCCCATTTAAGATTTATAAAGTGTGTCAAACGGCTGATATGAAATCGGTTAAACAGATCACTCTTGTGGCTCTCTATTCTTTCTCATCTCAGGTATTTCTGGAGACAAGGTAGAGATAGACCCTGTTACTAATCAGAAGGCCAGCACTAAGTTTTGGATTAAGCAGAAACCCATTTCAATCGATTCTGAACTCCTCTGTGCCTGTGACCTTGCGGAAGAAAAAAGCCCAAGTGAGTAGTCCTTTTTATTTATGTTCTCTCTTCTCTGCCTCCCTGGATGTGCTCGATGTCCAAAGAATTATTGCTACCATGTCCTTTTCTTTCTATAGGTGTATTTTATTCATTACAGGATGTTTTTAATCTGACTCAATTCTGTTATAGAGAACACAGCATAAACAGGCACACATTTTACGAGTGTCCTTTGATGCTGCTCTCAGCTAATGGCATCACTCAGTGCTTCTTGCCCACTGTCACACCAAGGGATCACTGGCTCTGCCCAGCTGTCTCCAGCCCCACAGCACAGCCAGCAAACCCATGTTTCAACATAATTGAAATTTTTTGGCACTTTTAAACTTCCAGACTGGTTGTAAATGTCTTTGTTGCAACTGGAGATCTCAGTAAGTGTCAGCTCAGTCTGAATTTGCCCCAGCCATGGCTGGGATTGAAGGTGCCACTCTGGGCATTGTGTTCTGTAGTGGTGACCAGGCCAGGACAGTGGGGACAGCCAGGTCTGGGGACAGGCTGGACATGCCAGCTCAGTCATCACCCAGAGGTCAGCTGGCTCCGTAGAGTGCAACTTCAAAAGCAAGGACTTCTGCTTGTTGTACTCAGTAGAGTAATGAGAGTCTCTATCTGGAAAATTTGTTTTAAAAAGCACAGGATGGGCCCTGGGAGAGTTGGGCAATGGCTCCCAGTGGGGCCAAAATGGAACTGTCTACTATCAAAAAGTGACTGCAGTTCAAAAGCTCAGATGGATTTTATTGCACTTGTGCCTCTGCAGGGTAGTGAGATGCTGGTATTAAGTACTTATCTGCAAGGTGACAGAGAGGGAGAATTATGTGATACATATTTACAGAGGTAATGATCTGTTGAATTCTCTTGGAAGAGTAAATTTATGGCTGCCACAGATTTTATCAGCAATTATTGAACTATATCCTTCTCCCCTTCATTACCCCTTCCTACTCCATGTTCTTGGTTTAGTCATTGTCTTCCTTTTCTGTCTCTCCATCAAGATTTCATGGTCCTTGGGTAGGCACAATCCCAAGGAGAAGCTTCCCCAGTGACCTGGTAGTCTGAAACACGTGAGGATTTTGTGTACAGTGCGAGGGGCAGTTTGTGCTGGTAAATCCTGGCACTCCTCTGCTTTGTATCCACATTTCACTGCAAATGCAAACATCTGAGGGGATAAAATGGTGCCCACAAAACAAGGTTGTATGTGAAAAGTCAAACTGAAACCTGAGGTTTCCAGTGCTGTCAACAAACCCTGGACACCTCGGACCCCGTCCTGCAGCTGCTGCTCTGGGGAATTTGTACCCAAATCCTGCCAGCCCAGGAATTTCAACCCCCAAATAGAGCCCAGGTGCAGGAGGGCAGTGCCTGCATGTGGGGACCACTGAGTGAAGAATCACAGTGGCTTTGGAGAGGACACTGCCAGGTTGCAGCTAAGGCAACCATCACAGCACTGAGGGGCTTATTTGTTCATTTTTGTGTGAACATCTTAAACTTCTTCTACTAAATAATGGTTCAGCACAGTTCCAAAAGGAGAAAATACTTCCTCCTGAAACTGCTGACCTTTTCCCAACTCACTAAAGATGTTCCAAAAGTCATTATTTTAGGCCAGCAGAAAAGACTTTTAGTGTGACATCTCCGAATGATGCATTTTGGGGAACTGAACAGCAGATCAGTATCTCTTGAATTTTAAATGGAAAAAAGTTATTTTAGTAGCATAAAGGAATGAAACTCACTGTATTTCACAAGTTTTGTCTGTGATTTTTATCAGCACGGTGATGTATGTTTGTAGCAGAGTTTACATCAAAAATTATTCCCGGATCTTTCTTGAATGAATTATTGCAAAGAGAGGCTGAGTACAGATAAGGTCTTTGAGTTCTGCAATATATTTTGTTTTCATGTTTTTATCTCTTGTAACACAAACATGCTCCATCTCCTCTTTCAGAAGTGCTTGTCCCGTTGTGCTGGGCTCTGGGTTTGGGGCTGCCTTTCCTTCCCAGGCACGTCCATGGGGTCAGAACCCAGCTGAGCTCTGCTCTGCTGAGCTCTGCTCTGCTGGGCTCTGCTCTGCTGGGCTGGGCTCTCGTGACTCTGAAGAGGTGAAGGGTTTGGACCAGCCTCCAAATGTGACCCTGCTTTTCAGTAAGGGCAAGGGGAGTTGGGAATGGAGGTTGAGTGCTGGGAGCAGCATCGGGGTGCAGTGGAGAGTCTCGTCCTCGTGTTCTTTACTTCCCTCTGAACTGGTGCAGAGGAGCTTTAGTGGCACCTGTGTGTGTGTGTGTGTGAAAGGACTCAGCAGCTTCAGAGCTGATGTGGGAATATTGACAGACAGCTTGGAGCTGTTCTGGACAGGCTGAGCTCACAGAACTCCGAGCTGCCTTCAGTGAGGGCAGAAAATGAGAACAGAAAGCTCTGGCATCCCATTTGCCGTTAGTGGGGGGATTGTAGGCAGGGATGGCTGGTGATTTTTGTTTGCCCTTGTAGTAGCCCTGGGTCAGAATTTGAAGTTTTATTTGTAAATTAAATCAGACTCCCTGGATTTAGACTGAGGGGGGAGTTAATGGCCCTGCTGGCTTGCTGCAATGCCATTAGAACCTGACAACACTGGGCACGAACATCTTCTTTAAATCAGGTTCAGCCTGATTATCACGAGAGATTCTGAATGTTTTGAGTCTTGAAAGGAAGCATCCTATCATGGAGAAATAAGATTTAAGCCTTAATAAAGTAGTTGTCATTTTTATAGCTGAAAAGAGCTTTGTATCTCAATTAAGTGTACATAATATAAAGTCTTAAGGAAGCAACATAATACGTTTAATACGATTATATCCCTTTGCAATAGTGTAATTTAAAGGAAATCTGATTCTGGTAATGTCTCTTACATTACTTGGACAGGGGAGAAACTTCAGTGTCACTGCCCCCTGCCCGTGTGCAGGGCTCAGTGGCCCGAGTGGCCGTGATGGATGCCCGTGGAGCTGGGGAGGGGGTGCAGAGCCCAGGGCAGCCCCTCTGTGCCACCACACCTGATGGGCCAGGCACCTGCCCAGGGTTCTGCCAGGCATCTGTGCTTTACACGGGCTGCAGAAATTGGATTTATGTGATCATTTACTTGAAACACTGAAGCAACATTCTCTGTGATCCTTTATCTGCCTTTTTTTTTGTTTTGTTTTGTTTTCATAAAGCAGAGACATCTCAGTTGCTTTGTCAAAATACCCTTGGTATGAAGGTAAGTCTAAACAAAGGTGTTCCATAGGTCATGGAGTACATGGGTAACTCCAGTTTGTAATTTAATTGCCCGCTTTGCACCCTGCAGCTGAAGATTTCCTTTAAATTCTGATTCCATTGTTGCACTGGGGCTTAACAGAGTGTTAACCTGGTAATAGGCACAGGGCCTCCCCATTATATGTCTCGCTATCGAGCGGTTCTGCATGACTAGTTAAAAAAGATGGCAAGAAGATTAATGAAAGCTGCGAGTGCAGAAGGGGGGCAGGTACCTCGGTAAGACTTCCAGTGAGGAGATATTAGAGCTGAACCAGAGCTTGGCTTTTTCTTTATCCCGTGACCTTTGAACCTGCCTTACTGTCGAGAGCTGCCAGCCGAGCCGACGTTTTGATTGATGTTGCTACACGAGTCAGTCTTTCCCATTGAATTCCACATCTGCACGAAAATAGCTTTTCCAGCAGTATTCACCCTGGCTGCAAGTGATAGCCAGAGTGATGCCTGAACCCCCTTTATGTAGTTTTCATTTAAAGCTAAAGGTATTTGATGTTTTAATTCAGTGTCCGGTTCCTCCCAGTTATGCACGTTGGGTAATACTGGTTTAATGAATTCCTTGTTGGGTTGTGGAAGGGCTGAAAATACCCAGGAAATGTTGGGTTCCTGCTGCTCTGGGATCTCAAACAGAGCAGAGCTCAGGGCCTGCAGTGGGGCCAGAGCAGAGGCAGTGTGTGCTCTGCAAATGGTGCCCAGAATATCCTGTGCTGGTTCCTGATATCCCTGCTCCCACAGCAGAGCAAGAAGTAACACAGCAAAATTCCTACTCCAACAGGAGACTAAGCACAAAAAGGTAAAAAACGGGTTCAGCAGAGAAAATGTTCCCAAACTTCAGGCTTGGAGTGAAGGGGATGTCCGAGTGTGGGGCAGAAGGGAAGAGCCCTCCTGTGCAGGCAGGGGAGCCCAGGGATGGCAGCGGGCACAGATGGCCACGGCTGGGCTCAGCAGGAGTGTCCCCCCGGAGAAGGGGCTGGCACCAGGGGTCCCTGGGCCTGGCAGGGACAGGAGCAGTCAGGGCTGGGGAGCTCCTGCTGCTCTGATGGACTGCAGCCCCTCCAGCAGCCTCCCCATAAAAGTTCTCCTGAGCGCAATCAGGAGCGCGCATTGCCTCATCCTTTTAACAAATCTGTGCTGTAGCCCTATTAAAAGGGGTCTTCATCTATCCTGTCAAAGCTATTCTGCTGGGGTTTTTTAGTTTAATTACACTATCCAATTAAAACTCCTGGGCGCGTTTTGATTCGCCTCTCCTCGGGCCTGAGTGGATGTGACATTTACAAGGCTCGCCTCTCCGCCAGACAATGCGTGATTGATGAGGTGCAGACACAGTGGAGGAGCCCATTGCCATGTGGAAACACTGCATTTTGATTTATTTCTCTTTTTCCCCCCAAAACAAGGTTGCTGGTAAAGGGGTTTCGGGCAATCCCGAGTTGCACCTCAATTTTCAGCATTTTTGCAGAAATCTTCGTTAGTATTCTACCTCTGATAATAAATTAAAGAAGAAACAAAAGGCTTTGGGGGAAAAGAATCCAGATGTGTGAATAGTTACCACAATATGACACAAAAGTGGGTGTGTGCTGCACTTTAATTGCAGCTCTGTTTTCAGGACATTTGGACACATGGCTCCCTGTAATAGCAGTGCTGAGTAACAAGCCTACAGTGGAACATAAAGGGTTGGAGGAAAAGAGATCATGGACTATGCTGCTGCCTGAGAGAATGGGGCAAGGCAGCTGGACCACAGCTGTTATTTTTTCCCTTAACAGTCTTATCATTTGTTCCCTCTTCAGTACTGGCCTGGTTTGAGGAGATCCACCCCAGGTTCATGGGGGGCAACCCAAAGCCATCAGTGACTCCACTGCTATCAGTGGGGTGAGGATTTCACCCAGAACTGGCTGCCCTCAGTGCCTCTGAATGGCACACCTCTGGGATAAATATCCCTCCATAAAATGGGATTAACCCCACCTGTACACACAGGTGCACATCCCTGTTCTGTCAGTGCCACATCTGGATAATCCAGCTGCAGCAACGCTGCGACTTGTGACATCCCCTGTGAAGTTTTATTTGTTACCAGAGGGTGGCAGGAAGGGTGTTGGGTGTTTTTGGTGGTAACACAACTCTTGCAGCTCTGTGGGCCCTTCAGGGTCATGGCATCATTCCTGAGGTACCACACGGGGATTTCAGGCAGCTGAGCCCCTCCCCAGTGCTTTGGGTGAAATGCAGCACTGGTTGCAGAGCAGAGGCTTCCCCATCCATGCAGGCTTTGAAGGAAATGTGTCCTTGTACAAAAGTATTGCTGATGTGGATTTTATTATCCTCATTCCTTGCCTTTTACTTTATTTCTAATCCTTTTTCATCCTTTCTGGCCCCATGAGAAGAGATTTCAGGGTTTGAGCCTGTTGAGGTCATAGTTTCTGAAGCAGTGAGAATTAGTGATGTCAAACGATGTCCATAAGTGCTTTGTTCTTCAGAGAGTCCTTCTCCAGCTATTTATTCCACTAATAACTCTTAATTGTTGACTTCTGCCTTATGGCCCTGTAATGACAAAGCAATCATCAAGGTATATTGAAAAATTAACATAAATTTGCATTTCCAGTGTTTGTTTGTTTTGTGCTTTGTCCAATTCATGAATATTCTTTTCATTCTCCATCTAATTAGTGATTTAATTCTGTGCATTCTGTTTAAAGAGTGGCTTGGCAAAGAGAGGATTTGGGTAAGGGCTGAATTGTGGGGTGGGAGGAAAAAAGAAAAACTTTCTAGTCTTGGCAGATTCAGTAAAAAAATTATATTTTCTTGTGCAAATTCATATCCTTGTTATCCAAGAAAAAACATGTATTTTTTAGACTTTGACAAAAAGAGTTTATTACTTAGATTAGAGTGATGATTTTTTTTTACCTGTGTCAGGTGCAGTGTGGTGCCCACCAAGGGTTTGGATGTTTTCCCAAGATTGCAGGAATTAGCCCAAGATTTCCTGTTGCTGTAGGAGCAGAGGATGGCCAGTAATTCTGGAGCTGAAATCGCCCAGGATGTCTCAGTGCTGTGTGTGAAGTGGGGCTGTGGAGGAGCTGGAGCTGCAGGAGGAATCCCAGCCCTGGAGCTGCAGGGTCTCTTCCCTGCCTCGTTGGCAGTGCAGTGGTGCTAAAAATCAGGAGATGGGTGAGCAGCTGAACGTGGTGCTGGAGGAGGAAATGAGCTCCCCTTGCAGAATTCCCAGTGAATTATCATCCTGCCCTTCCTCCAGCAGCTCTGCAGGCTCCTGTGCAGGAGTGACCACACGGGAACGCATCAGTGCTGCCCTTGGGGGATTGCTCAGGGTGCCAGGGGCCGAAGGGCACAGGGGGAGAGGCTGCTCTGCTGCAGGGCTGGGGGCTCAGCCGTGCTGGGGCTGCCCGGGGCCACCAGGGCCATTGGCACCAGCCCCCTTGGCTGTGCCGAGCTCTCCGTGGGCTGTGCCCACCCCGTGACAGGAGCTGCTCCGTTTCTGTCGTTCCTTTTGCTTTCTGTAACTGTTTTAACAGACAAACGTAGTCAGGAATAACGCGGGGTTTCTGTTGTTGTGCAGCTGATTAATCCTGATTGCAGGGCACTGAGGTTCCCTGCAAACACCCAGCCACTGCTGGTGTGCAGGGGTGGTAACAGCTGCCCGTGCAGCATCTGCATTTGGTTTAAATCCCCCATCACGTGCAGCAGGAGCCACTCGAGCTGCTGCTGTTTGTTACCAGATCCTCTCACACGGAAACATCAAACCATGGAAGCTCCTATTGATCTCAGAATTGTCAGGGGTGGTGCTCTATTGGAAAGAGGTACATCACATATTTAAGCACTCTTGGAAATGGAAATCAATCTCACAATTCATAAATTCCATCTGGCTAGAAGAGTAGCAGAGCAAAGTGCCAGTTAGGATTTCAGTGCACTCATATTTCATGCTGTAAGTAGTGTGTTGTGGACTTGGAGCCCATAAACATGATGCTGTAATGGGGCTTTCTAAGGAAAAGTCTTCTTGGCTTCTTTCCACCGAATCTCCAGTCCCAGCAGGATGGGGCTGCTGTTCTGCACATCCTGGGAGCCCCTGCAGGAGCCACCCTTGGCCAGTGCCCTGCCAGGCAGGCAGGAGCAGAGCAGCCCCTGGGAGCAGGAACGCTGCCCTTGGCAGTGCTGTCCTGGCAGGGCAGTGCCCCAGGGACACGAGGTGACACCACAGCACGAGGCTGGGCTGGGCTCCTGGGGAGCAGGGAACGTCTGGAAAGGTTTTGTCTTGATCCACAGCAAGAATTAACCCAGTGACTTTGCAAAACCCAAAATACAGCAGCTCTTTGGGATCCTCTGACCCTGTTTTGTGCCAGTTTCATTCCTGCTAACCAGTGTGGAATGTTCAATGCCCAAGGAAAATGGTGGGAGCTGGTGGAGCACGGTGCTGTGTCCCATCCCCAGGAGTGGTGCACTGGCACTTTTGGAATCATTAAGATGCTGTGTTCCAGGCAGAGCTGCATGCATTAACATGCTGATGAGCTCCCAGCTTGGAATTCCGCATTTTTAGTACCACTGAGGCATCATTTGTCAAATGATTTAAAGGGTTGGGTTTTTATTATTATTATTAGCCAATTTTTCAATACAGAATTTATATTCCAGATTAGTGCATCATAATGGTGTTTAATTAACATGCCACAATAAAATACTTGCATCTCAAATTTCCTGGCCACCAATCTGAGCATATATCAGTCACTTTTTGGAAATCTGGAGAATTAGATAATGTAAATAAGATTTCCAATTAGCTTTCCTGCAGGAAAGACCTGGATTTACAGTAATGTGGCTGTTACTTTATGGATTGCTAACTTTGTTGAACTGAATAAATTAGAAAACCGCTGGAAAAGTATCATGTGTAGAATACATTTAATTTTAATTTTGAAGCCATCAGCATCCATACAAGTGAAGGATGTTTTTGCCTCCCTCCGTGTTCCTCACCAGCCCTTCGTGTCTCAGTTGCTCCTCCTGGCTCGGCGTGTCAGAGCCCAGGGCAGCTGGGCCAGCACCCTGTGGCCACTGGGCCAGCACGTGGGGCCTCCCTTTGGGACACAGGCCCGAGCAGCAGGAAGGTGCCAGCAGGTCACAGTGGGAGTTAAATTTGATTTTCCTTGGCGTGGGAAGGGCGATCCCAGCCCCGCGTCCCTCGGTGCCGTCACCGTCAGCACCCGCCGCTGGCTGGGCTGGTGTGGGGCTCTGGGAGGAGGGCTGGCAGAGGTGATTCTGGAATGAATTAATTGCTGTTTTGTTTAAAATACAACCCCTGTCCTGTGCCCTGTGAGCGGGTGCAGCCCCATGTGCTGGCTGAGCTGCAGCGCCGTGGCCGAGCAGAGCTAACCAGGCATTTGATGGATTTTTGCGTTTCCTGCAGTGGGGATGTGATGGGAAAAGGAACTTTATTGACTGGAGTTCAGCTGCTCCTGTAAGCCACCACTTGCCTTAAATTGAAATGACATGAGAAGCCTGTCAGCATTTCATTGCTTCCTTCTGTCGTGCTGATGGTACGCTGAGATCACCATCTGTGGTTTTCTTCTGTCAGGCACACGAGCTCTGCTCAAACTTTACAGGAATATTCTAAGCAGTTTTTTTCTTATCTTTGCAGGTCATGCAATATTTAAACTTACATATCTAAGCAATCATGACTACAAACACCTTTACTTTGAATCAGATGCTGCTACTGTCAATGAAATTGTACTGAAGGTGAGTATTAAATTTTAACGTGACCCAAAATCCTGGTGTTTTACCACTTGTTAGACATGTGAGTATTCAGGAGGCTCTGGAAACACGAGGGTGCAGTCCCTGAGGACCACTGGGGTGTGTTTAACCTGCCAGGATGGCTGCTCCATGCCTGTTGTTTTATTCATCCTTCAAACAGCCACTGCCTGTCTGTGTGCAGCATTTCCTTTTGTGCTTGTTTCTAGTTAAGAGGGACACCGTTTTCTGTGGAATTTTATAGGAAACTGCCACATTTTATTGTGCCCAGGTACTTTCCACCTCTGGACACCTGTGCTGTGCAGGGGTTGGGTGCTCCTGCCCTTCACACCCCTGTCCCACACTCAGCACAGCACACGGGGGCTTTTCCACCCTGAGCCTCTCTCAGGACTCTCTGCTTTCCTTGGGGCTCTGTACGGACACAAACTCCCTTGCTTTGGGAAACAAATTTTTGTTGCACTCTTGAAAGATTGAATGGAATTTTCCACAAGTTTGTCTTTCGTAGCGAGTCAAAATTCAAAAGCAGTAATTTTGGCAAACCATCTGTTATGTTTGCTTTTATTGGCTGTGTGGAGTTTGGAGGATTGTTAAACAACTGACGTGCAGTGGAATAACTTTTGTTCATTACTCAGAAGGTCAGTGTGTTTGAGGGGTTTCTGTTTCATGAGCTGTTAGGCCAATTCCTGTGCTCCCACTTTATCTCAGATCAGCTATTGCTATCCCAAACACTTAGAATCATGGAATCATGGAATCATTAAGGCTGGAAAAGACCTCCAAGATAATCAAATCCAACCCTTGCCCAGGTACCCCCATCTCCTCGGGGTTTGAGCACTTCCAGGGCTGGGGACTCCACACATCTGAGACTGGTCGTAAACAAACAAGGTTTACTGTCAATAACATGAATATTCAAGAGAGAAATAATATTGAGCAGTAATTTTTTCCTAAGTTGCAGCTTGTTTATATAGAACATTCTCTGGTTTCATGCACAAGTCACTGGTTTGTTTTCAATTCCGTCAGCATTAGGGAGCACAGGAAAATCAGACTTTTCAAATTAGGCTTTTTAGATGATCAAGTGAGAAGGACTGAGACTTTATTGACCATGAAAATTCCCTATATTTTTATGCCTTAAGCTGTAATATGCAATGAAAGTGAAACACTCTACAGTGCATAAAATTGTGCAAGTTTTAAGCCACAGCATATTAACCAGCTAATGACAGACCAAAGGGCATTTTTATCTTTTTGATTCTTGCATTAACCTTCCATTAAAATTATCTCTGAGATTATCACAAAGCATTGGAGATAATAAATTTAGGGAGTAGTAGGCTTGTTAAATATCATTTTAAAATGCTTTCATCAAGTAAAATGTGCCAAAACACAGGGAAACTCTGAGATTAGCTGAGTGTGCAAACATCATAATGGAAGAATTCTTTTTACTGAGGCTGATAAGGTCCTTTATTGATGCTCATTACTGGATTATCCCTGCACTGGGGGGTCTGCACAGCTCGCTGCCTTCCCCAGAGCTTTGGGTGACCCAAAATGGGATGAGGGACACAGGGGACAGGCCAGGGCTGTCCTGGCTCTCTGGGCTCTCTGGTGTTTGCTGGGACCAGTTCCAGCAGAGCCCAGCTCAGGGCGTGGGGTGGGGGTCCAGTGCCATTAAACACCCCTCGTGTCTTGCAGGTTAACTATATTCTAGAGTCACGAGCAAGCACAGCCAGAGCAGATTATTTTGCTCAGAAACAAAGAAAACTGAGCAGGAGAACAAGCTTCAGCTTCCAGAAGGAGAAGAAATCGGGCCAGCAGTGAGGCAGAGCCTCCAGGAGAGGCTGAGTGCTGCTCCCGCCCGAGCTGCAGCCAGGACTGAGCTGCTCCTGCTGCCCGGGGCCGGCCAGGAATCTGAACCACCCCGTCTCTCACGGCTGCAAGATCATCCTGTCGGTGATGGGAAAAGTCTCCCCTGTGACAGAAATAAAGAGCCATATCAGCCGGAAAGAAGACTGTTACGCTTCAGGTTCCTTTGATTAGAAATAAGAGAATGACGTAGACTGGCATCATTTAATTACTGTATTATGTACAATCACAAGAAGAGATGTGATTACATATTATTTCACAGCCTGGTTAAAATAAATTATATACATCTGTAATCCACCCACGTACACGCAGGTATTGCTTGTGACATGATCAAATTTCTAAAAACAAAATGTAGGACAAATGTATCCATTTTTACTATTAATAAACAGATGTAATCTTTTTCAAGGTCCATATGATGCACAGTTCTTTTGGGGGGAGGCTGCAGTCCCAGATGGTTTCACTTCTGTTGCTGAAGTGCAGGAGGCATCCGTGAGCCAGGAACAGCAGCCATGGCAGGGGAGCACTTAGCCAGGGAGCACGGAGACAGCCGAGTCTGTTGTGTTTGTTCTGTTCAAAAATATTTTTATTTAACTGTGCTTTTCAGCTTTGCAAATGCTTTATTGGAAGTTCCTTGCTGGAGGCAGCACAGTGGTTGGAAATCCACATCTTGGTGGTGGAGAGGAGAATCCTCCTGCCCGGGAGCCTCAGCTGCTGCCACCCCAGGGCTGGCACATCCACTGGGGCACCTGGCCCTGGGGACTGAGAAATGCCTTCACCTTCTCTCTATATTATTCTTTAACAATAAAAATTAAGACCTGCTTTGTACTGGGATTTGTAACTATCTTGGCCTTGTTCATCCTTAATACATCAGGGAACACAGGAATGGATTGCTGGGAGCCAGAGCTGAGTTTTGGGTTGAATTCACCAGAGGTGTCTTTCTTCCATCTCTCCAGGTCACTGGAGCTCTGCACACACACCCCACTATCACAGAACTGCCCTGGCTCCCCACGGGGCTGGGGGCAGCTCCCTGGGGCACTGCCCACCCTCTGCCAGCCTCCCACCTTGTTTTTGTACAGAGAAAAATTCCTGAGCCTTAACACAGCGTGTGGGAGCAGCCCCTGGGCAGAGGGAGGGTCTGGGTCTCACCTCTTGTGTTTATGTTCTGGGTTTCAAGGCTTGGCCCTGCACCACTGAGGCCAGCCCTCCCTGTACAGTCTTCCATGATACCTGCAAAACAAGAGAAATGCTATTTTATAGTATTCTATTAATTTTTTTTAATATTTTCTATGTGCAAATGCAGCACAGATACAATGGGAAAAGCCCCTTCGATGTAAATGATTCTTTTAACCGACTCTGTGAAATATTTAACATTAAAGTTGCTCTGTGAATGTTCTTTGGCCACCCAGTTTCAATTCTTTTTAACTGAACTGAAAAATTGCCTATTTGGTACCAGAAACTGCAGCAATCTCCTGTTTCCATGGCCGTAGTGCTGTTGCCACCCCCTCACGTGTATTTATTATCAGCAGGGATCCAGCATGTGCAAGTTTGCTCTCAGTAGAGCTTAAAAATCTCAACTGATAACATCTCTGCTGTGTGTGACATTTGTGGCACTGTCCCTTGCCCAGACCAGCTGTGTTCACACCCTCTCACCAGTGTGGGGGTCCCGGGACCCAGGCAGAGGCTGCTCCAAGGGCTGGGTGAGGAGTGGGCAGCTCTGGAGCCCAAAGTGAGTTTATTTGCTCCAAATGAGCCCCTGACAGTTAAAAACCAAATTTGCTTCCAAAGATCAGATTCAGTCTGATACATGGCACGCAGGAAACCTTCCTTAAATCCTGGGAAGATCCAGCATTCCGGGAGCAGAGCATCCCTCCCCCAGAACAGCCATTTGTGCTCCTGGGCGTTCCTGAAGGAGTTAAATCCGGCTCAGGCTGCACAGCTGAGCTCGGAGCCGTCACGGGCTGGTCTTTCCCCGGTAGCTGTAGATGTAATTGAGTCAGATGGGCATTGAACTGGGTCAGCAAGGCAAGCTGTTCCTCCATCCCTGCTACCGGGCAAGCAGCACCGAGGATGACTGGGGCTGGAGGCAGCAGACATTCCCTGGATTGTCTCTGGCTCCTGCTGTCCAGGAGTCCTGTCCACAGGGACAATTCCCCTCCACCTCCTTGGCTTTGTCAGAGCTAGGAGAGCACCAGAGTGACCAGAGCAGGGGACACCCTGGCACCCTGGCGATGCTGGCACCCAACTCCAGAGCGCTCAATGCTCTCCCTGGGCTCTGCAGGGGTGTGCCAGGAGCTCCCAGAGGATCAGCTCCAGCCTGAGGCTCCTTTGGGTTTGGGTTGGCAGGAGTCAGGTGCCGCCCAGGGGTTTTGCAGCTGCCCCTCAAGCGGGGCTGAGACCTGGCACCGGGACAAGCAGGCAAAACCCATCACACAGCCATGGGTGCAGCCTGAGATTAATGGGGGGAGTTATTTATGGAGACATGTTTGTAATGGGCCCATGAATCCATGGAAATGCGCTGCTGTGGTGGCGGGTGGGACTGGGTGCTGCTGCTGCAGCTGAAATTAATGCCCCTTAAATCACAGCCCAGCCCAGCCACCCCTGTGCAGAGCTGGGACAAGGACGGGGACGAGGACAGGGAGGGGTGGGCACACGGCCAGCTGGGCCAGCAGGAGCGTGCCCTGGCCAGGTGCTGCTCCTGGCATCGCTGCCGTGACCATGGGGGATCTCAGGGTCACCGAGAGGCTGGGCACAGCCCCATGCTGCTGCTCCACTGCGTGAAGGGTTAAGCACTGTCATGTTTTATTCTCCCCACACACCTCTGCTTAAATGCAAAAAGAGAAAAAAAATCTCAACAGGGTGTTGTTCACTCTAAAAACCCTAAGCATGATTTGTGAACTCTCACAGCCTGGGTAATCTCATCAGAGTAATGGGATTATATTTCAAATCACCATGGCCTGTTCATTACACATTTAAACTCCTTTGACAGAGGAAAAGTTAAATAAAATGTGTGCGTCAGCCCTGGTTGACTTTCCCAGTTCTCTTTCTTGATTAGACAAACAGATGCTGAGCTCCAAAATGAAAAAATAATGTGCTCATTTATTCATTTTTCTGACAAGTCACAATAGATTTTTAACTACAAATGAGCCCCCTCCCCAGGTGGGAGTGGGGGGCTGTGTGTGCTGTAACGGGCTGGGAGGGGTGGAGGGGCTGCAATGGGGCACAAGTGGTCATTTCCATGCTGTGAGAGTGGGGACACTGCCACAATTCCCCTGCCACTGCCACCATTCCCCTGCCACTGCCACCACTGCCGGGTGGGTTTCTGCCAGGAGCTGGAATTTCACTCCACAGCCACAGCCCTGGCCAAGCCAGCCCAGCCCAGGCACCCACTGAGGCTCCTGGCACCTCCTCTTGGCTCTGCTCACCCAGGCTGGAGCACACCCAAGGGGCAGTGCCAGGGCTGCCATGGCCACGGGAAAGGCCAGGGAGTGGCCACGGGGACAGCAATGGTGTGGCCACACCATGGCCGTTCCTATGGCCACAGGGACAGCTGTGATGTGGCCATGGGGACAGCCATGGTGTGGCTATGGGGACAGCCATGGTGTGGCTATGGGGACAGTTGTGGTGTGGCCATGGGGACAGCCATGGTGTGGCCACGCTGAGCACTGCCAGCCACAGGCACGTACCTGCTGAGTGCACCGGAGTTCCCAACACCTCTCCCATGTCATTGCTCCCAAAATTACCTCGGCACGAGCTCCAGGGGATGTGCGAGGGTTCAGCCCAAGCGTGGAGGGTCCTGGTGTCCCCAGGTGCTGCACGGGGCAGGATCAGCCCAGGAGCTGCAGGTGAAGGAGCTCACAGTCAGGGCTGAGCAGGTCGGGCTGAGCTCCTGCTGGAGAACAAGGTCTCGTCGGGGAGCACCGGGACTCTATTAGGGAGCTGAAATGCCAGATAATTAGAAATACACCAGCAAACCCCATTATTGTCAGGAGGCTGCAACTGCGTACAGTAATGAAGCAATTATTAATGAGCAACTGCAAGGCTGTCATTAATTTCAGCTTTTCAGGATCACAGACTACGACAAGTTAAATGTTACAGCAGAGCTGGGCTGGGCTGAGCGAGGCTGGCCCCACCCCAGCTGGGCACAGCAGGACGTTTTGGCACCCCTCATCCTGGGTGGGACACTCTCTGTGCCCACGGTGCCATTCCCAGCCCCGTTCTCTCCTTTCCCTTTATCCCTTTGGGCAACCGTGGCAGTGACAGGGATGGGGACAAGAACAGAGACAGGGACAAGAATGGGGACAGGGATGGGGACGGGGACAGGGATGGGGACAGGGACAGGCACAGGGACAGCCCGTGCTGTGGCAGCACAGGCGCGGTGCCGGTGGCTCCGGGTGCGCTCGGGGCCGGTGCAGCGGGAGCTGCTCCCGCACCAGCGCCGCAATCTGTCACGGCGGCTGGGGCTCGCCGGCTCTGCAATATGTACCTCATGTCTGGGCTGTCATCGGACATAATTCCTCCCTGCTGGCATATTGCTGATTTGTGCATAAGTGATGCGTGCAATCCACCTGAGCCGGGAGTCAGGGGTGCCTCGATCCGGGGCTGTCAGGGCAGAGTGTTTTAGTGCCTCCTGCGATTAGCTGGAATTGACAGGCCCTGAGAGCCGGGAATTGCACAACAGGGGAATTAACAGCCAGGGCTGGAGTGGAGTGTGGCACTCGTTTAATCTGCAATTTATCAGTTTGCGTGGCTCCTTGTCGCAGGCAGAAGATTACACTCCGAAAAAGACGATTCTGTTTTTCTGTAGTGCCACCAGGCAGGGAGAGGGCAGAGCAGCGCTCGGGGTCAGCGGTGCCATGGGCAGGGCACCCCGGAGTGGGGTGTGGTGGCACTGTCCCCATGGGCTGGGATCCTCCACAGATCCCATGGGGCACGGGCAGCATCCATGGAGCCACAGTCCTGCCCCGATGCTCCCAGGGGCTCTCAGGGCACAGGGAGCAGCAGCAGCGATGGATCCTCAGCCCCCACCGTGCCACGAGTGCTCCAATTCTGATAATATCATTAGAGGCTGATAATGGTTTCCAGGAACTCTGCAGCCTCTCTGCGAGGTGACAGCCTGTAAAGGCAGCGTGCAGATAATGTATTCTGCAAGGGTACAATGATGTGACTCTGAGCACATTAAACTCCTTTAATGTGGGTGACATACACCTCCCTCCTCACATACATTACCCTCGCGGGGGCAGCGCAGCCGTGGAGCTGCAGCCCCGTGTCCGTGGGGCTCACCCTGCTCCTGCCAGCCCTGCTCCTCCTTCCCTGGCACCAGGACGTCAAACCACGGGATGCAGACGCTCCCACTGCGTGCGGATGATCTCCTTGGCCTTCCTTGGTGTCCTGCTCTGATACCGAAACCTTTACGCAACCTCGCGGTATCAAAGATTATTTATAATGAATTAAATACGTTTTCAGCAGCTTCTTTCCACACTTACTGCCACACTTCCACTGCCACTTCAACTTAATTAGGGAGAGTTCTCTGAAGAGATGGGAATAAATGCATCTATAGAAATATATCTATGTATAAATGAAGAAAGCCGCCACCGCAGGTCAGACCAGTCCTTTCAATTTATTGCCCTGGTACATTCATTTGTAAATAGCTTTGCCTTGCTGGTTTCTAAGTGCAAGGCTAATGTTGGAGTGCTTAAATTAATAGTGACGCACACCTTTCATTATTGCTATTAAATTAGGTGCTGGGCTTTGATGGATTCACTTGTTGCTGAACTAAAAGCCTCGTGGATGTGGGTGTGCGTATCCATTTGGTTTTACGGCAAGTTTAGGTCTTAATGTCAAGGCAGGCAGAGCTGAGCGGGTTCCTCCTCGGCACACTCCAATTAGCAGGAGGGCACCTCCGGCTGCCGGGGGCTCACGGCCCGGGAGGGAGGCAGCTGTGGCCGGGGGAGCGGGGCAGGGGGACACCACACACCCACCAGGGGTTTGGGGTGCGTTTCAGGATCAGCATCCCTGTCCCTGAACGAGGGAGCGGGAGCTGGGAATCCCAGCATCATACCTGACAGCAAAAGGTCGGGAGAATCCATTTCACCGTCTCCAGTGGGCACCAGCCCCACGCCACACACGGCATCCTCCTTCCCGTGCCTGGAGAAACACACAGAAGCATGGCCATGATCCCCAAAATCCTGGGAGACGCGGGGTGTTTAACACAACCATCATCCCTGTCCCCTCCCTGTGACTGACACGGCCCCGGGACACGCTGGGTGTTCCTGAGGCTGCTGCTGCCCCGTGCTGCCCGGGGGCTCTGGGGGCCCCAAGACCCCCATCCTGCCACTCATGGCCCCTTTTCCCTTTTCCTCACCAGTGCTGGGGTTTTTGCCCCTGGCATCTGGACTCCCCTGCTCTGTCCAGGGACTTGAGGCTCTGAACTGAGCTGGGGTCTCTGAGCTGAGCTGGAAGTTCTGAACTGAGCTGGGAGCTCTGGGCTGGGGTCTCTCAGCCCTGCTGGGGTCTCTGAGCCCTGAGCTGTGCCTTTGTTCTGCCGCGCTGTTCCCACTCTTACGGTGCCACCTTGAGGCCGCCGCTCGGCACAGGCTGCGCGACCACGGCCGGTCCCTACCCGCGCCCTGTCCCTTTCTCTGTCCTCCTTCCTGACCCTTTCCTGTCCCTACCCCTGTCTCTGCCCCTTTCCCTGTCCCTGCTCCTGTCTGGAGGGCCAGTGACCCCCCAACCCCCCGTGCACCTCACCGATCCGGGACATGAGTCTGTCTGACATCGGGGATCTGGACGAGTTACGGGGTTTTATCCCAGAGAAACAGCTCAGGACATTGCTTCGGGGTCGAGTTCCTTATTTCTGGAGAAAGTCCCAAAATGCCCTGTGCTGGCCCAGGCAGTGACCGTGGGATGCACTGGTGGCATTTTGTGCCCTGTGCCTGGCAAGGACCAGCCACTGCAGCCCGCAGACCCCCGGCAGGGCTGCCAGCCAGGGAGGCACAGAATCCTCCATCCAGGGGCTCTCCAAGCAGCTGGCATCGGCAACCAGGTCACCGTCTAGCCTGAGGGACCAACATCCCTGTGTCCAGAGCCGGGGCACAGACATCTGTTCAGTGCAGCTTCCCTACGGACAGCAGGGAAGGGCTGGGCTGTAGCTGACCCTCCCAGCAGCACTGGGGACACAGGTGGGGAGCTGGTGACCGTGACAGGTCACACTGGTCACTCTGTGTCCCTCTGGCACGGGCAGTGCTGGACACACAAACTGCTTTTCTCTTGCTCTTTGGCATTTTAGGGATAATAAATTCCTAACCATCCCAAATCCCTCCTTGGTGCCCTCTGCAGTAATGCTCCAATATTATATATAAACTCTAGTGCTCCAATATTAATTATAAACTACAAATACTGACCAGCTTCCGTGTCCTCCGCCAGTGCTGACAATCATTAACCGGAATATCAAATTTATAATGTTGGGATGCGGAACCTGGTGAGATGAACTGCTCTGCTTTTTAATCAGCTTTATGGGATGATAGAAAGCATTGATCGACAAAGACAAGACACAGCCCATGATCCTGCGTCTGTAGCTGTGCAACCTTATTAATTTAGATTTACAAGAGGGTTGGTTGAGCTGGAGGGGACAGAGCTGGGCAGGTCGCTTTGTGCTGGACCAGTGCAGGAGCTCTGGGCAGCTGGAGGGGCTCACTTGGGCAGGGGTCCCCAAAGCTCAGCCACGGTGGCACAGGCACCCAAACTGCACCCAACACCATCCAGAGTGGCACTGGTGGGACCCGTGGGTCTGCTGGGCAGTGTGTGCCTGCCCGCACGTACGTGCCCAGCCCAGCCCGGCCCTGCCCTCCCTCCTCCCCCCGGAATGTGTCTGTGTCTGGGGCACGCCTGCCCAGCCCGTACGGCCCAGTGGCGGCCGGACAGCTGGTAACCATATTGGAGCCTCTCGGGCTGTCATATCGCATTTGCTCCTGCTCCTGCTCCCATCCGCCCAGCCTGGGCCGGCATTTTCAGGTCAGAGGCTGCATCCAGCACAGGAGGAAAATTCCCATTTCCCCACCAAGGCTTTAACTGTGAAGTGGCCTGGACGTGGCAGCAGCTCTGCCCTGGCACCCTGCCCTCCCCTGGCACGTCCAGCCCTGTGCCCACCCTGCAGGACACACTCCCCCCTCCAGCCACACTCACCCCTCCTGTCGTGTCCATCCCAAGGAAAGGCAGAGGAGCTGGAATGGCTGCAGGTGGTACAAAGTGGGGCTGTAACCAGGCTGCATGGGAAATCAGGCTTGTCAAAAATTTTGGTTTCATTCCTTGAATTTAAAAGTTTACCTAATAGAAGTAAGTGAGGAGCAGTGGTGTGCTTTGGCTTCTGTTCGGCATTTGATTTAATAGCACATGACGTTTTGATTAAAAAATTAGCTGTATATAATATCAATAGAGCTCACATTAGAAGGATTAAGAATTGGCTGACTGACAGGTCTCAAAAAGTGGTTGTCAATGGGGAATCATCATCGGATGATGATGTTCAACATGTTCATCCACGATTTGGAGGTAAATATCAAATCAGTGCTGATAGGATTTGGGATGACAAGGATTAGTGGGAAGGTGGGAGTGCTGACAAGGGGGAGCTGTGAGGAGCTGATGATGCCCTGCACCAGCAGCATCCCCACGCTGCTGCCAAGGGGAGCTGAGCCCTGCCACCACCAGTGCCACTGCAAAGGGTCCTGGGTGAGCCTTGAGCCTCCGTGAGACACAAAACATTGGAGCCAACACCTCCCCACTTACCTGGAGCCCTCGGCAGCCTTGGCCTGCCCTCAGCTGCACGTTGGGTATCACACTGCTCGGGGTGGTGAAGATGATGAAGGTCTGACCCGTGTGGTGCCACTGTCTGCTCCCAGCGTGGGCAGGGCACTGCAGCTGCTCCTCCTCTGCTGCCCTCGGTAGCCACGGATTTGTGAAAGTCAAATCCCTGTTAGTGCAGGTACTGTGCCTAACCCACATGAATTCCCAATTGTGAGCACTTTCAATTAGCACCACAGGCCCTGGATGTGTTCATTAGTGACACGGCCCCACCACGCAGTGACAAGCTGGATGACAAACCTGAGGGACACACGAGGCTTCGGCTGTGGCACAGCTCCCACGTCAGCCCAGGTGAGGGGCAGGGAGGGGAGGCATTCCCAGGTGCCTGCAGTGGAGCAGGGATGGGCTCCCAGCACCGGGCACGTGGGGGGACAGCAGAGCCCCAGCACCCAGCTTCCAGCACCTGGCACAGCACCTGGCACAGTGCCCGCTGGTGAAGGAGCCTCCCCTGTCCCAGCCCAGCACATCCAGCAGCAGAGGCACCACAGAGCCCCTGGCTCCATGAGTGCTGTAAATCCCACTGAGCAAATGTCCCTGAGCCACCTCCAGAGACACCTGGCAGCAGAAGGACACCTCCTGTCCTCCACCATAGGCAGGGTGAGCAAAACCACGGGGATTTCAGTGCTTCTGCAGGGCATCAGCTCAGGGCACCAGCCTGAGGACACGTCCCAGCACAGCCACACCTGGGCTGAGCCCTGACAGGGTGGGCAGTGCTGCCCTCACAGTGCCCAGGGCCATGAGCCCCCAGCAGCCAGTAAAGGCATCGTGTTCCTACAGGGCTCAACTGGCCCAATAAAAGATTATCAGCTAAATAAAACAAGAAGTGAGTGATGCCACGATGCCCTGTTGGATCGGAATTGTGTGAGCAAAGTGGTTTTCTCAGGGAGATTTATTTCCTCTGCTGCCTGCAGGCAGCCAGCCCAGAGAAGGCAACGAGCCTGTGGTGCCGAGGCCACTGCTCCCTCCTGGTGCCAGCACACAGCTTTTACCCCATTGTTGAGGGAATCAGAATAAAGGAAATACAAATACACCCATTGCAAAGCGCAGGAGCACAGGCTCCAGTTCTGCTCCCCCTGCTCTGCTCCCAGCCCCAGAATCCCACCTGTAGCCACAGCTGGATCCAGAAAGGCAACCAGTGGGAACAGCTCCTGGCCCAGGCCTGGACGTGGCATCAGCTGTGACAGTGCCCAGACACTCTGGGACATGCGTGGCCTCTGCCCTGGATGATGGCAGGGCTCAGCCTGCAGGGAGCTGCCCTGGCCCCCAGCCCTGAGGGTACAGAACCTCCTGCAGACACCAAAGCCTGGGTCACCTTCATCCCTCCTGCCATGGCTTCACCTCCTGCTCTCCAAGGAGCAGGCACGGGTACCTGCAGGGACACAGACCTGGGTGCCAGGAATGGCAAACACTGCAGAGTGCTGGAGTCAGCACTATCGCTGCATTCTGCTTTCAACATCTGCAGCCCAATAAATCTTTGTCTCCATGCAGTGAACTGTGCTCCTGCTCCAATTTACATCCCTCAGCACTGTCCCCACAGCAGCAGGGGTCCTGGGGGTCCCACTGCCAGCCTGGGCCAGCAGCCCAAGTGGAGGGCGAGGGGCGCACCCTGGGCAGCCCCAGCCCCACCAGCCCTGAGCAGCCACAGCTCCCCGGGCCCGGTGACCACCAGCCCTGCTTGCTTTGTGCCAAACCCTTCCTCTCACCAGACCTTCACTGGGCTCTCTTTTTTTTTTGTTTTAATTGTTTTCAAAACAGATTTCATGTGGTCCCAAAATGAGACCATGATTGTAAATTAAAGTGTAATTAGCCTTTACGCTTTTATATTCATTAACTCTTCTCTGTTAATGATGCAGAGGCTGGAGCACAAACCCAGCATTATGAAACCACATCCAGGAAATAAAATAGTGATTTAGATAATGGCCAGAATGTATTGCTGCTTACACATAATTAAACAAATGCTCAATTTACACTTGGAAACATGAATGAATGTTGATTAACCCCAGCCCAACGACTCTGCTGGCACCGTGGCTCAGCGCGGTTCTGCCGGTGGGGCCGGGCAGGGAGGGACAGGGCCCCGCTCCCCTCGGACCCCGCTGCACCTGCCCAGCCCAGGTGCCCACGACCGCGGCTCTGTGCCACAGGGGTGCCACACACACAGGGGACAGTGCCACCAGCCCCGGGGCGCTGCCATGGCACTGCCACCGCTGTCTCCTCACGGAGCAGCGGGGCCGGGGTGGCATCGCCTTGGCCGCTGCCCGAGGGTGCCGGGGGCTGCCCGCCCCTCCTGCCCAGGCTTTGTCTGCCGTGCCCGGTGCCTCCTGCCCTCCGACCGTGCCAGTTCCTGCCGAGATGGAGACACCTCCTCTCTGAGCCCCCCCGTGCAGAACCCGGGAGCCCGGGCTGGGGGACAGCCCCTGGAGCCCAGCAGAGCCATTCCCCAGCCCAGCCTGGCTCCAGGGCAGGACACAGGAGCCGGCAGCAGCCCCAGTGCTGCCCTGCCCGCACCCATCCCTGCCCCTCACCTCGCGGTGTGTCCAGACCTGCTCCCGTGAACTCTGTCCATGGATCGCTGCCTCAACAGCCCATAATGGCTCCATCCATCGGGGTCAATACGGGCGCCTTTGACACATGATAGACAATAATTGCTCTTTCTTGGAGACTTTTTAGTTCATGGATCATTGACCTGATGGGCTGTAACAGCTCTGACAGAGGCTGCACACCCCTCAGGAGCAGGCGGCTCTGTACAACCACGGCACGGGGCCATGTGGAACAGTGTCTCCAAATCCGTGCTCCCAGTGCAGGCTGCCAAGGGCCCTGGGACCACTGGAAGCCCTTCTGGTAGCCTGGCCATGGAGGAGAGGAGCCAGGAGAAAAGGCCAGCACACCCCAGGATCCCTCGAGTACCCTGGGACAGAACCAGGCTGCACAGGACCGGGTCACCTCCCAGGCTCTGCAGGCTGGAGATCCCCACTCTGACAGCAACTTCCAGGTATATGATTTAATGAAAGGCACAATAAGAAGTGAAACAATTAGAATTTCTGCCTCATTATCATGGTAATCTTATCAGTCGGATAATGAGGTATTAATGGAGATTTAATGTGCCTCTCATAACAGAATCCCTTGGAGAAAACACATAAGGAAATTGCTGTAAATCCACTTAATGATGGAAAGGTCCCCAAACACCATATTCCAGAGGATGAAAAATGCTGGATGCAAATGAGAGAGAATCAAGGTCAATAACACTGCGGGGACCAAGCACCGGCACCACCCCGGCCCCGCCCGGCACCGGGGCTGGCTGGGTGCAGGGCAGCCGAGGAAACCCTCCTGTCTCATCAGGAAAAATGAACATTTCCTAAGGAAAAGATGCCAAACATAATACTTTTGGACTTGACCACTCTCAACAAGGCATCCAACAGCAGCCAGCAGAGGGACAGGCCCAGTCCTGCTGCAGGCAGAGCTATTTCTCTCCTCTCAAGCTACTAGAAAAGCCAAACTGCAGATCCAAAATAATAACTGAAGGACTCTTTGTTAAGCAGTCAATGCAGCCGAGCTTCCTCTCCCCTCTATTGGATTTTGGGTCTTTTTTGCCAATGTCCCTTCCCTGTGAGGATGGAGCAGAGCAGCCATGCCCAGCACAAAACCACACAGAGTTAGTGGGAAGCTGCTCACACTTGCACTGCCATCCCCAGCACCGCTGCTGATGGCATTGGAACAAGGCAGAAACGTCAAGGCCAGGCGGTTAAACTGCTCTCCTTTTAATCAGTTTTTACAGAAGAATACATTAATAATCACGTTAAGAGACAAGATGGGGTTCCTGTATACAAGATTGTGCAAGCTCGTTAATTTAGATTTATAAAGGCTTTACCAAAGAGGAGAGGCAGTACAAAGCTTTTCAATAGAGGTAAAGCACAATTAAAAGGTACAGAACACACACTACTAACTCAGCAGAGGTTAATTCTCAAGTAGTACAGGCTCAACCACGTCCCAGCTGTACCCAGACACGAGCATCCTTCCCCTGCACCCCCACTGCCTTCCTGCTGCTCCAGCTCTCCAGGCACACTCACTCACTCGTGCCAACACCCAGCTCTGCTGCCAGCAGCTCTGCCCCTCTCCTACCCCCTTCCCATGGCAGTGAGTTCTCCAACTCTGTGAGAATTTGGCTTAACAGAACAAGAACATTTTCAAGCAATACAAACCAACACTGTGCTCACCAGACTCACCCACAGGAAACAGCATCATGTTCGTGGCTTTTTTTCCTGAAGTTTATGGCAGTTACATTCAGCATTTGGTAGTAAAAGGTCTTCAAAACAAAAACTTTTAAACTCAAATCCTTGATAGGCCAGACACATTCTGATTCTCCTTAAAGAGGATTTTAAAAAGGTTTAAAGAGAAATCTCGCTTAGGAGCACAAAGGAATCTCCTAGAGACAAAAAACCCCAGCCCTTTCCTTTCCTCCTCTACCCAAAAAGGAAACCAGCACCTCTGTAACATTCCCAGGCACACACATGCCATTGTTCAATGTGGCAGCTCCTCAGAACGTGCCAACAATTGGTGCTGAGACAATGACCAAGCCTGAAATCCACTACTGTGACCTGCTACCAAGGACCTGTCCCTGCTCCACTTTGCCCAAAATGTTCCATTCCTCCTCCAGCGGCTGAAGTAGTTCAATTCACAGAAAGCACCGAGATTACAGCAACAGGCCCGTGGCTGGCACCTTTTGTTCTGGTACTTTTGGTCCTTTATGCAGTGTCTTTTCACCTTTGCTATTGCACATCAAACCTAACAACATCACTTCCTAGACACGGAATTTAGCATTTTAAAACAAAACATTACGGGACACTGGGAAAACAGTAAAAGGACATTACAGGCAGGTTTTTAATTCTTTGGAAAGCCTAATTCTCTAACTACACCTATCAAGGCTATATAAAGGACCTTCAGAGTAGGCTGGAAAAAAGAAGCAAAGGACCATCTTGCTACAAAAACTCTCAGCTCACCCGGGGCTCACCGAAACACCTACTGGTTTTAAAATAACTAAGTAACATTTTAAAAAAGACTCCAGTTCTTTTAAGTATTTTTCTATGCAGAGAAACCAAGTGATAAAAGCTGTGAAGGAAATGGTTCTTGCCCTTCCATAAAGGAGAGTGAACCTGAAAGCCCTGATGGTGCTGACCAGACCCTGTGAGCCAGGCCAGCACAGAAAGGCAGCACAGAGGGTGATCAGCCCATCCTGTGTCCTTGTGCCTTCTTCAGGGATCCTACAAATCCTCTCCTCAACCAACACCCAAACTGCAGAACTTTCACACATCAGTCTTAACATCTCAGATATTCAAGTAATAATTACATGTTACAGGACACTTCAATGGAAATGAATTTATATTGCTTTTTTGATATGATCTGGCCATATCTTCAAGGGCATGTTTGTGCTTTGCTGCAGGGCTGTGCTTGCAATATTGAGTTACATGTTCAGCACCAAAAACCCATCAAGGCTAAATAACCAGAATATTGCAGTGCTACACAGACTGAGACACCGAGTAAGGCAGATCAGAAGAATTCTGTTTTGACTGAGTATTGCTCCTCCAAACAACTGAGTCTCTGATAGAGGAGAAAAAACTATAAAGAAAAGGAAAAGGTTACCATCCCACCTTCTCACCTGTGATTAGTTTGTTAAAACTGCTAGATTGAGTTGTTGAGAGCCCTAAAAGGAAAGTTTCCTGATTATGCCTTGACAAGTAGCACAGCCAAATCAAGCACTCAATATTTTACATAAATTGCTCTAATTCCAATTGACCACGATTTTCCCAAGTACTAGTTGCTTACAGGTTTTAATCATCAAAATGCACACACACAAAATGAACCAATTGTGTTTTGAAAAGAAAGTGAGGAAGATTTTGTTTTCTTTACCACTCACAGACACCAAGTCTTACCACATCCCTCTGTCAGAAGTGCAATGAACACTCTGGAAAGAGCAAGAAATAATACTGACATGAAAAAGTTCAGTGCTCGCTGTCCTTTTTCACTGTATTGAAGGTGAAAAAGAGCAGCAAGTGCTTATATACAGCCAACACCCACTGGCCATGCCCCAGACCACTTCACTCATGAAAAACCCACATGGTGTTGTGCATAAAAACCTCTTTAAATTGGTAACTGTCAGTTTAAGGGGAAGGCGGGGTGAGAAATCTATAAAACACCCTGAACTGATGTCATGATATGTTTCATAAAGAACAGTGTTATATTATTTTAAAATATTTTTTATGAACAGTAAAACTTGCACTGCTGCATAGCAGACAACACGAAGAACATTTAGTAAAAACATTCACTGAACCCCCTGGCATATGTATTTAATGTCACTAATCAAAATATATATTACAGCCCAAGGTTCTGTTAAGGATCTCTGTTTGGGGTTTGTACAGTATACACAATAGCTCAGAAAAAATATTACAGTAAGGTATTTTATTTCTCCTTTTTATATTAGACTTCTCTATTGTAACTTACAGTCCCTCTCCTCTATATATCCAAACCTCTGTAACACCCTAATGCCCTAGCCAAGAAATGTTCAGCTAGCTAATAAGCCCTATTATAAATTCCAGTTTTAGAAATTTCAGTCATCTTAATTACATCTTAATAAATAGTTCAGTTTGCCCTTTTTAAATCTTAGCTTTTTGAGGAAGTCCTTTTGTCACCAAAACATGGTATGTCACAACCTGTTAGAGGTCAGAGAGGCTTTTGCTTGTTTATTCAAAGGATAGTAAGTCCAAAGATACTTGCAATGCATTAAATATAGTTATATAATATTTACACTGTCCTCTCAGATTTTAAATTTAGGTGAAATATAACTGATAACTGATGTCAGCTACTACAAATTTTCAGTGTGGCTGGTGTTTTCTTAATAAAAGGTGTATTCAACTAGAAAGTTTACTACGTGGCTGCCCTGGATTCCTCTTGTTTCAGTTTTCTGTTAGAAATTAAATGAAGTGAATTACTCATGTGAATAAGAATTCAGGAAGAAGGGTGGTGGAGAAAGCATGAAGAATTTTCTGAATGTTTTGAGATTCTAAAATACCTGAAAACTGTGGTCCCTTTTGCAGTGCCAGTATCTAGAGGGGAGAAAAACGCAACCCAAAGAGAAGAGGAAAATCTGTTAAATTAATTAGATTAGTAAAGGTGTGTTTTAAAATGCCTCAGTTCTGTACAGTATTTTACAAGGAAAAGTCTTTTCTTCAGCTTTTGCAGCTGTTGTACATTCTTAGAAACTCCTCTCCTGCTCCCAGTGTGCCTGTGCTGTCCCAGCTACTTGCGATCGTCGATGGTTTTGATGAACTCCACGGCTGCTGTGAACTGCATCCACCAGTAGGACTCCTCCCCAGACAAACAGTTGGCATAGAAACTGCTGATGTACTGCACAGTGGACAGCAGGCAAGGGGGGTTTGCCTGGGGTGGGAGAAGAGAGACACTCACAGCTTGTTTGCAAAGCTCGACATCGACAAACACCGCAAGACACAGAACAGAAACACAATTCCCTTTGTGCAGTGATCCTCATCCCACAGAGGATGTAACCTGCCCGCAGGGTAGGGACTGTTTATCCTCACCAGCCCCACTTCACATGCTCAGAAGGCATCAGGTTTGATGAAAGGAACATTTTTCCAGTAAGGAAAAATGACTAGCAGGCCAAGAGAAAGAAGGGGAACACTGGCACAATCTGTAAAAGTCATCAGGACCTCAACACATGTACAGCCTGTTGTTTCAGCATCTTACACATCAGACCATTCTCCACTCATGTCAAAAAAGACCAGCAACACAACCAACAACAAGGCAGTCCTGGTCTGGATCTTGGTCCTGAGGACAACATGAAGCAGGCAAAGATGACAGATGCTGGTGGACAAATCTCAAACTCTATTCCACACACAACATCTGCACCCCAATTTCCTTGGTTCCAAATGCAAAGTTTGCTTGGATTCAAAAGCTGGAACTCTGACCACATTTCTGACACTCCTATTCAAACCCTGCTGAATCAGATCTGGGTTTGAGCCTGGCCAGCTCCCCATGACCCACAGACATGATCCCTCCTCCTAAATTTGCTTATAACAAGAATTAACTGGGGTTTGTGATCTCTGCAAAAGAACTCACCTTTATGAGGACAAAGACCAGAACAGGAACAAAATCATCTGCCCCAGGCACGGAGTCCTCGTTGGCCAGGCTGAGCAGGTTCATGATGGTGGAGCACATCCTCAGGATGCACTGCACCTTGTCCCGGGGCGTTTTGTAAGCGCTGATCGTGCGGATCTCGGACTGCGCCGACGGCCACGGCGCCTCCCGGAGATACACCTGGGGAAAAACAACCCAACGTCACTTGGCCAAGCCACTGCCCTGCAGCACAGAGCAGCTGAAGGAACAGGAAGGTCCTGCCCATTCAGAGAAATGGGAAGCTTTAAGGTAAGATGAGTTCAAACTGAAAGAGAGGAGATTTTAGTTGTATATATGGAAGAAATCCTTTGCTGTGAGGATGGTCAGGCCCTGGCACAGGTTACCCAGAGAATCTGCAGCTGGGTACAGCCACAGCATGGCTACAGTGTATTTCTCCTGCAGGATATTTCATCTGTCAGACAGCAAAGCAACTCCTCTAAGTGTAAAACAGAACAATCCCCTCCCCATCCCAATCCCAGTCCAAACCTCAACACATATACAGAAGCAAAGGAAAAGAGTTGTTACCTCAGGTATCTGAAGTGCCTTGTGGTTTGCAGTCACTACTTTGGATAACCTCTGTATGTGCTCGTGAAGGACCCTGAAAACACAAAAAAGAAGAGTGAAAAGTAAGCAGCAGCCAGCCAGCTGAGGAAACTTGTTTCGTGTTAGATAGGACAAGAAAGACCTTCAGGAATGTGGCCCACTGACGCCAGGTCAGTGAAGATGCAGAGGATTGTTCTGTACAGCCAAGAACAACCCCACATCCTCTAGAGCATCCCAACAGCATCTAGTCTAAACCACAGGAACCCCAAATGCATGGAAAATACCGAGTGAAACCAGAAAATGGACCAGGTCCAGTCCTGAAACAGGTTTTGCTCATTCTCTCAGCACACACACTTGCAGACCTGACAGTCTGTATCCCAAATCATTACACTTAGAATTTTTTTTTTCTGTTCCACAGTTTGTTACAAACACATTTGCACATGATGCTAAAGCCCTTCCTTGTTCTTTTACAAAATGTCCTGAAGGAAAATATGAATTTGTGTGGCTGACTCAGACAAGTCTGTCAGAGGAGGGCTGCACAGATTCCACTGCACCAACTGCAAAAGAGAAAACAAGTCCTTTGAATTCCATTAACTTACTGGTCACGCAAAATATCTCCATCCTGATTGGGGTAGAAGGCGAGTTTGAAAATGCGATTCATCACACTGCGCTCGATGGCTAATTGTGCATCCTGGAGCTGCTCCTCACTGGCATTCTGCCATATGGCATCCTGAGCCATGGCCCCATACAGGAACTGCAGAAAATCCTCCACTTGGGCTGTTTTATCATCTGCTGCTGTGAGTTTCTGGAAATCTGATAAAAAGGAGAAAGAACATTCGCTAAAGCAAAAAAATATTCTTTCTGATAGGTTTTTCAGGCACATTTAATGTGCAGCACTAATATGTATGTTCCAGGAGCAAGAACTGACACCAAATTCCTTACGTGCTTCATTTAGTCAGATAAGTGCACAGAGAACACAGAACCAGTTTGGTATAAGTGGCTGTTTTGAGTTTTCTCTGTCTCTTATGCTGTGATATTTTTGAATCTTTGATTCACTTGATTCACACTATTACTGCCCCCATATCTTCTAAGGTGCTGCCATAGGTTCTGGACTAAGAATTGAATGCTACAACTTAATTTATCATGTATCAGTAGATATAAAATAATTAATAGCATTCATGCTTCTGCCGTAGGGCACATAATGTGATTTAGCATAACTTTTTTGGCCAAGAAAGATCAAATTACCTTCATTCTCTCAGCCCATGAAAAATGCAGACAATTACCATAGCTTAGCTGCCACAACATACTGTAAAGTCACAGTAATCTGTCTGTTTAGCCATTAATTCACCATCTGAAATTGAAGTAATTTTAGGAATCTACTCCTAAGATCAAAGGACATATTTTAAGATATTAACCCAAGTCAGCATCTAAATATGGAGTAAAGGAATATAAAAACTTTGGTCTGCATTAATCTTACCTTGAATGAACTCCCTTATTTTCTTTTCCTTGCTCTCCAGCAGTAACCTCACACAGACTGTAGTGAAGTATCTGTTGGCCACTTCTTTATCCCTCAGGACCCTCTGCAAGAGCCTCTCCAGGTGTGCCTGTGTCGTCTGCAGGCCTTGGCGACAGCGAGTTAAATAAGCGATGTACGGAGCTCTCTTCCTAAAGCAAAGATTCACATCAAATTCATCAGCTTCACAACAGACACACAGGCTAACAGCTTTACAAACTGCTGAGTCCTAGTGCAAAGGATTCTTCCACCTGCTGCTTTTAAAACAAAACAATGCCTGAATTCAGAAGTTTGCCTCGCGTGGGTGAGACAATCCCATCCTTTTGTGGGGAAGCAGAGATGCAGCAACCCGGTTTGGTACAATTTAAAACAAAAGGGATCCTGCCAAGGTGCTGGTGAATAAACGCAGGAATCTGGGAGCCCCCTGGCGAGGGGACAGGGACAGGGTACCTGTAGTCCTCTGCGATGGAGGCCAGCAGCTTGCGGCACGTGCGGTTGTCGAAGCGGCTCACGCAGCGCATCGTCTCCTGCAGCTGGGCCATCAGGTTCTTGTCCTGCAGGTTGATGGCTTCAGCCAGCTGAACTTTCAGGAAGCACACGATTTCATTGTCTAATGAAGAATAAAGGGAAAATATTAAGTAAAAGAAATGGAAATAAAATATATTTGAGTATGGGAAACACATCGATGGTTTAAAAGAAAACTTCTGTATGTTAGGCAATAAATGTTACTTTAGAACAATTTAATAAGACTTTTTGAATTTTCCAGTTATCACTATCTTATCTAGCATTTAGAACCATTCTGAAATGTGAAAAGGACCAGGTAAGGTGACATATTCCCCTGTCTGCAAATAAACCTAGAGTGAATGAAAGGATACAGCACAGCACATTTACACTAAGTCAACATAAAGACCCAGTAAATCATTCAAGTAGCACAACTCCCAGCAGCACACGTATTTTGAGAGTCTGTTCTATGGCTTCAGGCTCTATATCTGTGATACTTCATTACAAAAAAAAAAATCTTAGACCAGGCTGAGATGGCAGTTTGTCTGTGGAGTAAGAATGAAAACATTCCAGGGGCAAAAGGCAGCCTCAATATTTATGGAAAGAGAAGGGACCTTAAATGGTGCAGTACAAGTGCCATTACATGGGGACAAGGAGGGACACACACAGTGCAAAGAGCCTTTACCTTCAGGGTCTGTGTGGTCTGGGAGACCATTCCTTGTTGAATGGGTCAGCATCGGGAGGGCAACAGAATCTGCTGAACAAAGAGCCAATCTCAATTTCTTCTTTGCATCCCTTAAAGAGGAAAAATATTTTCTTAACACAGTTGCTGAGAGGTCTGCTTCTTCAGTAAGAAGTCTTTACTTTCTTTTTTATTTAATACTGCCTAGAAGTTATTTAACATCATTTTAATATACAACTTTGTCAAGACTTTAGAATATCAGCTCTTTTGATACAGCACTATGTTCAAAGGGATTTTCTTAAACACTGAATTGCTCTGTCCTCTCTGGTTACAACATCCTCCTTCATCAGTGGAAATATGACAGTTTGAGATGCTTCAAAATAAAACCACGTAAAAGTTTACAGTGAGTCTGTATCAAGATTCTTATGGGAACCAGTCACACAGCTTCAGCTTTTAATTCTACTTTGTGGGTAAGACAAAACCAGCAAGTCTATTTACCTATAGGAGAAAGCAGAACCTTGTGGCTGTGCTACTTGACTTGCAGAGTCTGGGAGGTCGTCTGCAGACATGTTCTGCAAAGCCTCATCCCGTGGGGAGTCATGCATGCTCTCACCATCCCCAATTGCCTCTGTGGAAATGAAAAACACATTACACCTCAAGACAGGAGGCAGAAGAAGAAACCAGACTAATTTTCTGCTTGTATTCTAAGGTCAGGGAGAGAATGGAGACAGCAAATAAACCAGCTTGTTCTGGATATATGAAGAAAGACACATTAAAACATACAGCCTAGAAACTCCTAAGAAGAAACTGCAAGTTTTGGAAGGCACTTCTTCAGTGCCACTTAAAACAAAACAAAAAACTGGTAGGAGATGTGCTCTCAACAACCAGCTCCCTCAAGGGCAGTATGAAAGAGTTGTCCTTGGGAATACTGATTTAATTCCCAGCCTCTGAGGGACTGTCCCACAGATCATTTGACAAAACATTCCTTGTTCAGAGCTCACATTGTTCAGCTGCTAATACTAACATTGGTCTAGAACACTGAAGTGTTTTTATCTTTAAGGAGCACAAACCACGTTGGTGGTGATTACAAAAGCCAGGTTCTCACCTGCACTGTCGTAGTTCACTATGGCTCCTTCACTGGGACTTGCTCTCTTGATTGCATTCCTGTATTTGTCTAGAATGTCCTCAGCAGCTTGTGCCTGTGCACTGAGCCTTGGGCTGGGATCATCTGGAAGAATCATAAAAAAAACAACAGGAGTTACCCTGGTGTTGGGCCAACTGAAAGCAAACACAAAAACTTAAGCCTACACATTTGGACTCTGTTTTTAGCCATATCAAACAAAGAGCTGCCTGTGTCCCATGCAGCCCAGATTCAAATGTATTAATAAAGTCTGAAGCAAACCAGAAAACAAACAATACAATCAAAGTGAACAAATGAAGTCAGATCCTGAACAGATCCTCAGCACATTTATACTGCATACACAAACGGCTTTGGATATTTGAAGAATTCTAGAAAGGATCAGGCAAACAGAAAATGAAACACCCAAGTCCAAACCATGTTTAATTTAACACTTAAGTAACTATTAGAGGACTGTGTGTACAGCTATCCTCACAGCTCAGCTGTGACAAGGACAGGAGCTCTATAATGAGGGCGGGGGAAAAGTGAGGCCTTGAGTTGAGAATCCACTACATGCAGACAGACATGTGACAACTTAAAAACAGTCTTTGAGTCAGGAAATCTTTATCCATTTTTCTATTCAAAATGCCAGCTCTGAACACGAACTACAGCAGCACATACCTGTCTGTCAAAGCTACCTGGTGGGCACTCTGGAGCTCCAGGAGGCACATTCTGAGAGAAAATTACCATGATGGTTTTATTCACATACCTTGAAGCGTTGCGTATCTGTCAGGCACCATGTCATCTTTGTCTTTTTCTTGTTTTTCTCTCTTCCTAAATGGAATAGGAGCTGAAAATGCAAGGTGCCTCATCAAAGACTACTCTGAGATAATGGCCAAATAGCAGAAACTTTAAGGAAGGGGCTAATGCAGAAAATTTTCATCAAATCAACTTCCATAAAAGCATAAACTCATCCATGGGGTAGAGCAGAACTGTACTGTCATCATCTATAGCCAGCTCCACCTTTAGCAGACATGAGGTCAGGCAGAAGAGTTTTGCCTTCCAGGTACAGCACACTCTAGGGAACTACTGGCCAAGGGAGTGAGGTAGCTTCCCTTTTTTATTTACATATTTATTTATACTTTAACCATAAAAGTGGCTAAAGCTGTAACAAAGGCAGTATGAACTCTGACTGAAGGACCAAAGACAGAGAGACATGATCCTACCTTTGGGCATGGCAGACACAAAACGTTTCCTCCACCAGGGCTTGTTCCTGTCAGACTTCTCATCATCGCTGTCTTTCCGTTCCTCAATCTGCAGAAGGGCAGAGTCTACATTTGAGCATTTACCAAATCAAGTGTAAAGAGAAAATTTCTCCTTCACATCAGCTTTTGCTACACTGACTGTAGAAACAGAACTACATTAGAGCACAAAGAGCAGATTCAGTCAGAAATATCTCTCCTAAAGAAGACATTCTGCAAATGCAAACCCATAGCCACAAAGAACTTAAATTTCACTTCTTTCTTTTTTAAAGAAAATTAATTTTCAGGCTGCTGCAGCAATTTAACACTACAATGAATCTGTTCCTGAAGTACTACGAAATCCAGTAAACCTTATCCAGTAAATTAAAAAAAAGCCAGATCCATTTATGCCACTCTGAACATCTGCAGCTTTATCTTATAAAACATTATTGGCCAACGTTTCAAGGGTAACAGAAGTGCGTTGTAATGCCTTGGCTAAAGACATTTAATTCCAACTTTCTGGCATTAGATGTGTAGTTGAAGTGGACACGAGAGACAAAAATAAAGTGATGAAGAGAAGCCTCACCTCTCCCCTGGAGGAGTCCTTGCTGGGAGATGAAGATGAGGACTGAGAGGCGGCCGCCAGGGCTGCTGCCCCGGGGCTGCTGGAGGCCATGGGCAGCTCCCTGTCCTCATTGCCAGCTCGTCTGTTCCAGCCAGGATCACTCATGGGCCTCCTGACCGAGGACACGATGTCTGAGCTCCTGCTGCGCACCAGCCGCTCCGGGTAGGAATGTCTCTGCTTGAAGGCTTCCAGGTCGGCTGGAACCAAAGCGTGGGACCCAAAGTTTGGCAGCCGAGCCTCGTTACCTCCCACAGCTCCTTCCAGGATGGGGGGGTCTGGAGGTGGATGGGAGGGTCTTGCATAGTGCACTTTAGGCCTTACTACAGCTGACACACCTGTGGTCACAAGCAGAAAAGAAGCCACACACATTTCTTTTAATGTTATTCCGAATTACCTGGTACTAGCATAGAAGCAATGAAAATGCCTATTTTTAAAACAAAGTTAATCTTTATAACTCACCCTCATTTGAGGACAGAGGGTCAAATAATGCAAGCAAAGAATCTGTCTGAGAAGGAGGAGATGTCAACTGACTGGCTCCTGAAATACAGACAGAATAAAGTTAGTGCTGTTCCAAAACTGCCTCCAACATGAGAGACACTGGAAAAACAGACTGCAGCAACAAAAGTTTACAAAACTTATACTGCAAAGTATTTGCAAAGATATTCCTGTATGGGAAGATCTCTGTAGTACATTGAAATGATCAAAGAATCACATCACAAAAAATGGGGAATTCTTGAGGAGCAGCCCAGTTCCAAAATGCAAGAGGACAGTCAATGTAATCAAACCGAATTGGGGATCTTTGATGTAGTACTGCAAAACACTGGAGCCTCTTGGTCAAACAAATGTAGCACTGGCAAATAAGGAAAATATTAAGCTTAGTCACCAGCATTTTGAAACTGGGGAGAAATTGTAAAATTTAAGTATTCCATAAATGTCACTTGTTTTTATGAGTTATCCCGATAAGTAACTTACCATGGGCTGTTTCATCCATGTCAGGACTTGTTACAGAATCCTTTCCCCCAAAGTCAGAGCTACATTCAGACCTGAGATCCTCAATCTTGTTAGGAATATCTTCAGATGTTGCACTAATACCTTACACATAACAAAAGAAGAATCTGTAATAGTCTTTCAGAGAGCGAGGAAGCAAAATCCTGAGGCTGTTAAAATGCTTAGTGGCCAGTGAGTAATCAAGTTCCAAATACAGTAGCACTTACAGACACTATGGATTTATATACTCATAAAATAACAGTTTATTTCTGCTCTACATCTTTAAAAGTGTTACCATAGCCATGAATGCATTCTGACAAGGGGCATTAGAAAGACACTCCACCCTTATATACTTCTCAAAAAATTAAGAACTAGAGCTATGACTTATTTAAATAAAACAAGTTGTGATAATAAAATTAAATGCAAGAAAGTTTGGAATTTTTTCCAAAGCAACACTCTTCAGCTAACCACTGCTATTGCAGCACAGGGCATTCACCTCTCTGCTGCCTTTTTCATTTCTTCCGTGAGATGAACAAAGAACCACTGCTTTGAAAATTCCAGAATGAATGCAGGAAGTTATTTTATGAGTGAAGTGATGTATAAACAAAGCACATGCAGCAAAATGAGTGCTGACCATGCTGTGATAGAGCAGCATTGTCAGGCAGAGACACACACCTGACACCACGCTCAGGCCAGGGGTGCTGGGCCGGGAGCTGACCTCCCTCACATCTGTGTCATCAGATGTGCTCCCCAGCCCAGAGCAGCTCTCCAGCTCTTGGAGCCTCTCCTCCTGTTTTAAATCTGGAGCCTCTACAAAAGGGAGACAATGGAAAGTAGAGAGAGAAAGTATCATTACTCAATGCCATGCTCCCTAAGCATTCACAAGCAGAAGGAAGGGGTGGGGGTGATTTAGTGTATGAAGTTTTAAGGCAACTCAACCACTTCAGCAAGAGTTTTCTTATATCCTTTGGTAGAGAAGGCAGGACTCTGCACAGACAGTAATGCTCTGTCTGCACAGCCACGCTAAGGAGTGTTTACTATTTTAATTGTATTTCTTAGACAACAAGATACAGTCACATCTTCACTAACCAAAGTAAGCCATGGTCCTGGATAGCTCCTACCACAGGGAAGGAAAGCAAGCACAAGTCTGCTTTGCAAACCCCTCTCTTCCCTTTCAGACCTCAAGAATTTCTTAAGTAACAGAAGTCTCTCCCAATGCTTTCCATCTTCTTTCTGCCTAGGAGCATTTTGTCCCTTTAATCCTGGAAGTATTCACAAAAACTGACTTAAACCTAGGACAGTAACTTCTTGGAGAAAGAGGAAGAGGCCATTGTTTTGAACTCTATGCCTCTAGAAGAGTCTTAGAATCATGCTAAAGAAATAAGCAAAAACTGCCCGATTCTGACCTGAATCACTTGGTAATACTTCCACACTCCACGCCTCACTTGTGGTTTCTGATATGGTTGAACCTGTGCAGGGATCAAGCAACACGGATCCTGAACCTGGCAAACACAGCAAGCTGCCTAGCATGTTCTCTGCAGCTGCACCTGCAAAAGTAAAGCCGGAGCATATGGCTAGAGCTGGGCCTGGGGAGTCAGCTCTAGAGAGAAAAGTAAGAGCACATCTGAAGGGTCCTTAAGCAATCAGGAAACACAACGTTGAAAAGAAACGAGTAACTAAGTACAGTCCAGGTCATGCACACAAAAATCCTCCTAGAGCAAATCTCCAGTTGAATCTGTGGAAATGCCCCTGTTGAGGGAGGGAGGAGGAGGAGGAAGAGGAGGAGGAAGGCTCTGCAGCTCAGGCTCCAGAGCAGCACAGGACCTGCCCAGAGCACACCCATTACCTGCAATCTCCTGCAGCCGATCCTCGTCGATGTTGGGGTCGAAGTCACTTCCCAGGACATCTGTGCTCCAGGTCTCACTCACAGTTTCTGAAATATCTCTGTCATCAGTCAAACCCATCATGTCACGGATTTCAAACTTACGGAGCTTGTCATCCAGGTTATCCTGAGTTGTGGCTGTGGAAAAATAAACAGCTCTTGGTTTTCTGAAAGGCTTCTCCAATTACTGAAAACCTGTAAAAGCACAGTAGGAAAAAAATCCCAAACAAACAATCCCCTAATTCTGTCAGGTAAGGCAGGGGGTTAAAGGAAGGCCTGTAAAGCACCATTACACCATTCAGGAAATGCTGCCTGAAAACAATTTGAGACATAAGAAGCAAAATTTGGAAGTACACATGGTAATCTAATCACTAAATTGACAGAAAAAAATAAATTAAATGTAGTGCTACAAAGACATTGATACAATGCCTGTAGAGGAACAGGATCACAGAAAACCTGAGGCCTCCAGGCATCATTCCAGCCCAAAGCCCCTGCCCTGGTCAAGGACACCAGGCTGACCATGATCATGTCCAGTCGTATTTTGAGCATCTCCAGGCTGGAGACACCACAACCTCCAGGCAACCTGTTCAGTGTTTGACAAATGGACATTAAACAGAAAATCACCCAGATACTTCCAGACTACTCCAGTCCAGATCAGTCTGTTCCTGAAGGGAAGAGCTTTATATCAACCAAAACTTTACAAGAAGTTTCTTATAAAGGACTTAAGTGTCCACATTCCAGGCAATTTCCTTTTCCTAACAACAAAGAATATTTCTTGGGAGAAAAAAAAACCAACCCAAACCAAAACCACAAATAAATACGAGAGCGATCACGCAAGGAACATTTCTACTTTTCTCCCCCTTGAATTAGTCAATTTTGCACCCTCTTTCCACAAAGATTTCGGCTTTAGCATCTACAGCAGCTCAGGCACTTGTCAGAGAGAACGGGCACCTGCCTTGCTCGTGCTCCAGCAGCTGCAGAGCCTCGACACCGTTGCTGCCCGAGGGCCCCGCGCCCAGCTCCGACACCGACTCCCCCTCCAGATCCAGAGAGGACACAGAGTTGGAGCGATTGGAAGGGCCTGAAAAAAACAGATTTCACTTTAATTTAAGTAACAGTATTAACGATTCAGGATACAAAAACTCACTAGAAAAATAAGAAATGAAGTAGCAGTTCCAAAACAAAATATTGAATCTCACCACTACTGTACTTAGCTGTAACTTAAAAGCCAATAAAGTTTGTCTTTGATTTATTTACTTGTTCATGAATTTGTTTTCTTATTTTGAGAAGAGAGAGAGCAAAAATGAAGTTATGGAAGTTATACAAAATAATGCAAAAGTGACGTGTCCGAACTTCTTCCATCCCACAGACATCTGTGCTTTGTTATGTCTGAGGTTCATACAAAGGAGCTGTGCAGAAACTGTTCTGAGATACGTAACAGCTGATTAGAACATGATGGAAAATCAGTCTGAGAAGTCCAAGTTTAGAGCTAAGTTAGATTATCTTAATAACTAGTACTGCACATAAGTTTAAAAAAAAAAATCCAAAAAAATCCCTCTATTTTCTCTTTCTAAACACACTTTTTCTTCCTGATTCTCAGACTCAGTTATGTCTTTGTAGGCCAAAAGTTTGCTCCAGGCTGTATTCTCTGAACAACTAAGAAAGAAGACAGGCTCTCAGAGTGAAATAGCACAGCCTTCAAAACAGCAAAGTCAGGATGCTGTATTTAACACACCTTCCTTTTACAGTTAAGGGGGGAAAAAAAACAACAGAGCAACAAAACTTCTTCAAGACTTAAGCAGCCCTTCACCTTCAGATATTCCTTCCAGATTATCACTGCAGAGGGAAAAGCGCAAGGTTTTATCAGGTTTACCATGGAGTTTGTTCTCGTCGATGGGGACATCTCCCTGCCCGCCATCTGCAAGCTGCATGTTTAACACCTGCAGGGTGGGAGGAAGAAACAAGACTTCATTAAAATATATATATATTTTTTTTCAGATAATTAAACAGCAAGTAAAACATTGGAGACGTGTTGTTAACGGAACAAACTTCTAACGTTTTGTTCGAAAAAAGACAACAACCTCCCAAGTCAGAGCCCGGGGGGAATGCAAGGAACGACCCCATGGACATCAGGAATGTCCTGATAACAACAGAGCCACAGCTCCTTCATCACCCCCAGAGCAGGGCAGTACAGAGGAGATAATCCCAGCCACCAGCAGGGAGCAAAGCTGGGAGCAGCAGCTGTGCTACAGCTGGGGAAAGAAAAGGCTGGAACACCAGCCCTGCCCTAGGAACAGTCTGCAGGCACTGGTGGCACTGGGAGCTCAGCTCTGCCCTCACAGAACCTGGGCTGTGCCTTTCATGAGCTGCCAAAAGCATCAGGATCAGTGCTCCAGTTCTGCCACTCAGCTGCCTCCCTGACTCCAAAGGACAGGGCAGGCAGAGACACAGCAGTTCCTTAATGCTCAGAAACAAGAGCCCAGGTTCACTCTTTATCTTTTTAAGGGAGGGAAAAACCCACCTAACAAAGGCCAGTTTGAAAGCTACAACCCCCAACTCACTAACACAGAGTAAGGATTTTAATTCCCATTCCAGATTTATTACCAACACTTAGCTTTGCAGCCTCACTGCTGTGCTATTAAAGACAGAGGCTGCACAGCTCAAAACATCTGAGATGTCATTGATTCTGGATACCTCGTTTTCTGACATCATTCCTGGAGTAATCTGTGGACCTGTCCCCAAAGAAATCACCAGCACTTCTTCTGGCTGAACTTCTGGAATCGTCTCCTGGGAGGATCCTTCATGATCTCCATGCTGGTCCATCAGCATGTTTGATCTACTTCTGCTTCGAGTGGCTAAGAAAACATTTTAAAATATCCACATAAGAAAGCTTTTCTTCCCAGTTTAAGGAGGAAAAAAGAGACAATACAATGGAAACATAGAACTGTAGTGTTTTAATTAGCAATACACACTAAATAAATTTTTAAAATCAAACTTCTGAAAGGTGGAACTGGTGTTTAAACTTGAGTACTGCCCTATGAAAAAGAAAACTTTCAACATAAAAGCTGAGAAGCAGAAAAACAAAGTACACCGTGGCCTGTTTGCCTACAGCAATTCAACCTATTCCAATCACAGAAAGACCTTTTATACATTATATGAGAAAATTAAGTTTGTTGCCAACAAAAGGTCTAGGTTTCTGTGATTCAAAACTCAAATTAATTTGTGTAAAAGGCTTTTCTCCTAAGAAGTAGGAAATCTTACTCTAACAGGTGTCTCAAGCTCAGACACACAATACAACATCAGGTGGTTTACTCTGATTACTTTGCCACTCTTAAGTCCTCTTTTCAACTGGCCTCAGATTCCCACATCTGGCTCCACGGAAGTAAAAACACCCACATGAAATAAAGAATGAAATTAAGAATGGCAGTATGACACCAATTACTTCTTTATTTGGCCCAAGGAAAACAAGGCAAGTGTGCAGAAGTCACAGCCAAATTCTGATTGTCACACAGAGGGGTTTTTAAAACCCACATGTGCACAAAGTGAGATCACACACTGCAGAAATCTGCAAAGGGAACGGATTGCCAGGGAGGCCCAAAGGCATGCTGAGTTATGGGACATGAGTCAAAGTTTCACAGAAGAATGGAAAGAGGGCATTACCCACCAAAAGGGGTTACTAGAGTTATGTGAGCTGACAGATTGGTAGCAGAGGGATCCCAGGCAGTAATCGCTGCCAACTGCTGTCCTGGAGTTCGAAAGCATTGAAATGAAACAAAAGAAACAAAAACTTTGAGCAAAAACTATTTTATACCATGAAATAAATTGCTGTAAAGTGCCACTACTTCAGGGGTGCAAGACCAGAACCATTCAGAAGCAGAGTTAAACCAACATGAGACAGGTTTGTTTTGGGGGTGGTTTTTGGGTTTTTTTTGCCACTTATTGACCTCTGTATATTTTCATCCTTTTACACACCAACACAAAATCTCTTAAACAAAAATATCCCACGTGATCATATTCACATAAATATGCACTGAAGAACAGTATCACATTTCCTATTTTAAAAGAAAGTACTATTAATATGGAAAAATCTAGACCCAGAAATACTATTAAAAAAGAAAACCCAACCAAGTTAAAATTGCATTCCAGAATAGTGACAGCTGGAATTAGAGTAGGCAAGGAATGGAGAAAGGACAAACCTTCTGTTCTCAACACATACTCTAAAAGTGCTGCTTGTTCACCCTCCTGCCCATTTCTTCTCTAACAAAAATGTTCAAATTATTCTATCTCACTAATTAAATGCCTCTGCTTCCATCTTACTACTCTCCTAAGCAATTTTCTCCCTAAATCTGCTTCCCACCTTCAAACCTTTCCTTTATTACCACTGCCAACCACCTCCATTATGACTTCCAACCACTCCAGCAATTTTCTCCAGTTCAGGCTGGAGTGATGAAGGTCATCCACCACATTTGAATTAGACACTAAGGAAGTTAGCTGGTTTTCTATGCTAAAGAAAATTCTTCAACATCTACACAGAAGAAGTAGGAACTGAAGGTGTAGGTGAAGAGTAATCCCAAATGACTGAGAAAATGGCACAGAAATGCCCAAGGTGTCAGAAATCCTGCAGGAACTGTGCTCGCTCTCCTTACCTATGGGCAGGCGATTTTTTTTGTTAGCTGGAGTCGTTGCAGGAGAAAGCTGGGGGGTGTTATATGGAGTCATTTCAAGGCTGCTGCTTTTCCCTGGCTTGTTCTGGGGTAAATTTGCCAGCAAGTTTTCCAAAGCCATCCGATCCTCCTTGAGCTGATCGCTCGACATCACGTTCCGCATGAAGCCAACCTAAAGACGGACAGTCGGTGTGGTAAGGACTGCAGAGCACACCAGCCAAGGTGGGAACACAAGGGCCCAGGCTGGCACTGGCAGGCTGGCACTGGCCCCTTGCAGGAGCAGCAGGCTTTACCAGGGCAGTGAGCTGGCTGTAGGTCATGTACACCACGGTGCGGCTCAGCCCCTCCAGCAGGTTCACGGCCGACATCGGCGGCGTCTCGACCGCGCGCCCGTCGATCACCACGTCCAGGAAAGCAGCAACACAGCTCTGAGAGAGGGACAGCACACAGGGCAATCAGACTCCATCCTCTACAGTCTGGGGAGAAACTTATGGCAGCAGTTAGGTAGTTTACAGAATAATTTAAGTTTTGCTTCCTACTTCTAAAATCTTAGGATAAAACGGCAGATATTTTTATGAATAGCAAGCAAGGAAAGTGTGCAGTTACTTTAAGCATTTCCTTCGTTCCTTTCCTGCATTCCACAGTGTAGCTTACTTAAGTGTCCTCTTACAATGTAAGGGAAAAAAATAACAGCAATAAACTGGCCCTTCCTGAAGAATCTGCTGAGCACAGACGGAAAATGAAACAAGGAAGCAACAACAATATCACTTCTAATCTGAGTGAAAATGTTACTTGTACAATAAATGTGTAGCTTTGTGTGGTGACTGTGTAACAACTAGAGTCACCAAAAGCTGGAAGGATACAAGTTTACCAAGGATGCCAACAGGTTTTTAAACACTTGACACTCTATCAAAGATCATCAGCTTCACTGTTGCTCTGATGAATGTAACTGCTCTATGGCTATGGATGATTCATACTAACAGGAAAAGCTGAAATAAAAAAACAAAACTAGGCAGAAAAGAAAGAGAACTAACAAAATACTTGCACTAACAAAATACTTGGTGTTAAAACAGACATTATACTAAGGTTGTCTTCAGATCAAAGGGTTTTGTTAGGTGCAGTTGAAAAACCACAGGCAGCAATTCAGTGTTTCACAGAATCCACTGGCTGGGGTGGGAAGAACCTTACAGACCATCCAGTGCCAACCTCCTGTCATGGGCAGGGACACTTTCCACTAGACCAGGTTATTCCAAGCCTTGTCCAACCTGGCCCTGAACACTTACCATGCTCAGTCGAAAATACCATTTCATTTAGTTTTTAAAAATATTTTCTTTTAAGAACTATTCGGTCAGAGTAGAACCAAGAATTCCCAACCTTTAATTCTAGTACTCAAGATTTTTTTTTCCCCAGCTTTGTGCAGGATTTAATCTGCTTTTCATTACATGTAACTTGGAAATGAAACACTTAGTAAGTCCTCTGCAAAGTCTGAGAAAGGAGGCTGCAGAAGGATGTTGACATATTCACCAAGTCTTGGATTTTTTCAGCCTGGGTTCTTACTTTGTCAAATTTAGCGAGGTTGCTTTTTGTACGTGGATCTCCCTCCTCAGAGCCTGTCATTGCCAGCTGCTGCAGAAGTCTCCCAACCTGAAATTAAAAAGAAGTACACAGAATAAGCCTTTCAAACCATGATGGACCTGATTATAAAAAATATCCAAAAATCTCCTCCAATCTAAATCCTTTTTCATTTAATACTCCAAGGAATACTTCTGATTGAGTGGACAGAGATTTGTGCTTGCTTTCAGGGAAGAAAAAAAAAAATGCAAGAAGCTTTAGGAAAAAGAGCAGTCATTGCCTTTAACAAGAAAATGTGCACACACAGTAGGCTGTGAGCATCCATACTTCCCCCTCCCAGGAACAAAGCATGTTTTGTTTTTGCAACACGTCAGAACTGAGAGTTGAATCTAGGTCATCTAAACCTAGAGATTTTCAAAGGCTGCATATATTTCACTAAGGAAAAATAGCAGGAGGGCTAGCCCTTATTTCAGAGCACATATCCCTTATTCATCTCCAACTGCAAAACAAGCCTCAATTTAAAGAGTTGCCAACTGCTCTTCTACAGCACGTGAGCAGTGACACAGGAGAGGATTGCTGCTGCATTTCAGAGAAACACTGAGCAAAACTCACCAGTGTGATTGCACTGTGAGAATCACTCCCTGCTCGTTTTGGAGAAAACAGTAAAAAGCAGGTTTTGTTCCTCATGTGGAGAAACATCCTCAGTCAGACAAGTGTTGCTCAACACCTTCAGATGACTCCTCGATGTAATATTAAATTGTCCAAGTGTTTGCATAATGACAAGAACTGGTCATGAGGGCTGGAGAATGCTCCAAGTAGAGCATTGGGTATTATTGCCACAAAACAAGGGGTTTTCAGCAAAGTATTTAATTATTTTCTGCAATACCTGGTATAATATTTCACATTAGCAAGAACAGCACAACATCCTTCTTCACATATTCCAGAATTCATCTTAGAGTCATTTTTATGCCTTAGCTTCCATCCCTTAAAGCAGCTTTTATAAAGGATATTTGCAACTCTTCTAAGGGATACAAGAATACATGCTATCAATTTTTTCAAGTCAGTATTTTAAGCAAACAGATAAACATTGGAGCCTGCCTTTTCAGCAACAATTAACATAAATATTTTGTTAGCATTAATTTTATAAATAGGAGAGACAGTACCTTCACTTTTACTGTAGTAGCACCAGTTCTAGAGGGAAGAAAAAGGCCATTTATATATTTTTAAGACTGCCTTACTGTGAATCATACCTGCATCAGATTAAATCTTGCCACCTCATTGATAGGAGCATCAGAAATGATGCCATACTGCTCGGGGTTGACGATGGCAGGGCAGATGAAGCAGGCCAGGAGCAGATCTGTGCACATGGCTCTGACCTCACCAACCTCCAGCCTGTCCACACACGACAGCGTTTTGTACATCTGAGACACAATCCACCTCAAGCTGTGAGGAAAACAGTACGTGTTTTGTTTGAGATAGCCAATGAATTTGTTGACCAAGGTCACCAGCTTGGCCTCGTTGGAGTCAACCATTTCTTGGACTCTCTGCTTGAACTTCTCCGTGCCTTTCTCTCCAAACAACTTTTCCTGCTGTACTGGGGAGAATCTCTCAATTAACTTGTTTGCATCGGTTTCCAGGTGGTCTTCATCTTCAACCAGAAGCTGCATGATTGGCTCGTGTAAGGTAGCAGTAAGGAAAAGTTTTGCAGAGAAGAGTCCTTCAGAGAAAAGCTTGAACAAGATGCTGAAGGCACAGGTGCCTCGTCTCAGCAGCCTCCTGGGGTTGTCACTTTCCTTCAGCTCAAACTCAATCAGGTACCGGAGCACCTGCAGCAGGTAACTCTCGTCCTCCTGCATGATGCAGTTGCCGTAAATGGAGGTGAAGACTGTGTGAATGACACCCTGGGTGTTGTCCTGGTTGAGCTTCTCTCCAGCCACCAGGCAGGATGCAATAAGCCTGGGGTTTTCTCTCAGTCTGTTCAGGAATTCTCCATAAGCAGTCTCCTGGAACCCCAGCTGCTTGTATCCATCCACAAACTGTGTGTCCTCCAAGATTTTTGCGTGCTGGCAACATTCAGCAGGAGAAGCTTCAGCACTTTAAAGAAAAACATTGAAACAGTTTAAGTAACTCTTAAGTAAACAAACTTGCTAAGAGATGCCACATGATCTATCTATTAACCAGGCTGCCACAGAGGAAAAAGGTCTTCCCAGAGAGTTACTACAAATTATTTGCAAATTCTGGAGAGTTTGTTCTCATGAACAGAAGCAAAACAAACACAGGGTTGGTTTTTTTTTTTTTAATTGCTTCAATGTCCAGCAAGTAACTTTTGGTGTAAGATTCCCTAGCTGAGGCTTGCCTTACACCCTCACTATTTTTCTTATCAGTACAGCAAAGGCCCGAGTGGCAGCAGCGTGGGGATACCTCGTGATGATGAGCCTGTCGAGGTTGATGCGCTGCTGTTTGGAGATCCAGGCTGTGCGGTAGAGCCGCTCCGCCGTCTTCAGCACGTCGGCGTTGAGCCGCTGGATCAGCTGCTTCTCCGAGGTCACGTACAGCCGCTCCTGCTTCAGGTGGTGTGCCAGCGTGTGGATGTCCAGCTTCACCATGGTGGGCAGAGAGCGGGCAGCACAGCAGCCCTGGCACACACAGAACAGCACAGGGGTCAGCACAGCAGCCCTGGCACACACAGAACAGCACAGGGGTCAGCACAGCACACCTGGCACACACAGAACAGCACAGGGGTCAGCACAGCACACCTGGCACACACAGAACATCTGGGGTCAGCCCCAGCACAGAGGGAACGAGTCCTGCCAGCCCCATGGGCAGCCAGCAGAGCAGGGAACGCTGCTGTGCCCCTCCTCAAATCCCCATCTCCACCGAGTCACTCTCCCCTGATGCCAGGAGCTCCACTCTGTGTCACACCTCAGGGACACTGGCACACAAGCAGGTGGCATTCTCAGCTCGCCCTGGTGAGCAGAACAGGAGCACAGCCCTGCCACAACTCCTGGCCACACCTCAGGTACACGAGGTGGGAACCTGGCCTCTACCCTGGGGACATGTGGCCCTTGCTACAGCTCAGGTGACACAAGTTCAGGGAGATGAAGACGTGCCCCCATTCCCACTCCCTGTCTGGGGAACTCCTTCCTCCTAAAGCCCAGCCACATAACCCAGCACTACCCAACTGCTGGAATCTCTGGCCTGTGACCTCTCACCTATACACCAGAAGCACCAAGCTCCCAATGCTCCTCTTTTCTGCTAAAAAAAACCAACCAAACAAAAAAAAACCAACCCCAAACAAACAAAAAATTACTAATTAAGACAAAAACCGACCAAAACACAAATCAAGGAGTATCAATACCCAGATAATGCAGTAGTTGGAAATAAGTTTAGAGACTGCTCAACAGTAGAATTCATTCAGAAAAAATTCCACAAATATTTCAATTCAGAAGAATATTTCTTTGGGCCATGATTCAAAAACGTTCGTTTATAGAGAGAAAAACTGAAACAACCATAGGGTTTCATAGCACATCAGGGGCTAAAATCTACACAAACTACTATTTTGTATGAACGTATATCAGTTTTAACTTCACAACTACAAAACATCTCAGCAGAGTATTGCACCAGACAAGACATATTCCAAGAGCAAATCCATCTAAAAATTAAGTTTTTGGGAGGAGAAAACCCCGTCAAGTGCATTAATACTGACAAAGGAAAGGGTACAATCATGCAGATGATGGAATTGATTGTTAACTGTTTTATGCCTTCCCCACCAGAACTAACAGCCACACCAGCTAATTTGGGAAGGACAAGGCCTTGATGCAGATATGCTCTGTAACAGATCATAAAATCCCTGTCGTGTATCACTAACGGAGATGTCAGAGGGCTCTGCTGAGGAGCCCTTCAAAGCAGTACTACAGTCAAAATAAAAACTTACTTCCCACAACCTGCAGTGACTCTGGACAAGCCCTGCTTCACAAACCCATTTAGATCATGCTTGAGAAACCACAAATAATGTGCTAGAATACCACGTGCCGGCCCAGTGCTCTCCCCTGCTAGTGTTTTAAAGACCTGTATTTCACTGTTCAGCAGAGCAGGAGGTGATCCTTACTGAAGAATACAGATTAGCTCCCTAATTAGGCACAGGTTTCCCATTTGTTGGGTTTTTGCAGCCTGACAACCAGGTGCACTGACAACCATCACTGCTCCTTGTGTAATTAAGTTCTTTCATCTACAGTTTTAACCTCTCAACCAGAAGCCAGGCAGACACGAACAGAGAAGCTGTTACAATGCAGTAAAAAATTGCAATTTCATTACACCTGAAGGCTTAAAGGCCGTTCCTAGTAAACACAGGAAACTGGGTATAAAGCTCCTTAAAAGAAACCCCAAACTCAAAAAGACCCCAAACCAAATTCAGCAGCCCTAACCAGAGGCTACAGCTGATGCATCCAAAAACGAGATTATGACAGGAACTTAAGGATGTGCTAATTCAGATGTTTTTAACTAGGACAGTCTCTGAGAAATGATTAGAAGTAGAAACATTGCTGTTACTGCCAAAGTTCTTTGTGAAACAAATAACAACTTCTTGCAACAAATTTATTTTTAGTCTCAGAATTTAAGAGCTTGAAAAAAAAAATTAAAAAAAACAGCAGTAAACTTGCTACTGCCTGCAAACATAGTAGTAACCAGTTTTCGGGCTGTGAGCTACTGCCATCAGCCAGGAAAAATAATTCGAATCCATAAAAACACACACAAACATGACATGCATTAATCCACCTGTCCAGCAAAAAGAGGTCAGGCTCCTGCATTGTACCATTTGTGATGCCACCTGAAAAAAACTGACAGCAGAAACATCACCCCTACTTGGAAAGTGAGGTGACCACTCAACAGAGGAAAACTTGTGCCCGTCCTCATGAAGAGCATCTCAGCCCTTGCACAGACACTGAGGCCCTGAGAAGCTGTGGGAAGTTGCCAACTGCTGTGCATTCTGATTTTTCCTTTTAAACTAATTGCCTCTCTGAACACCAGGCCCAAAACAAGGCTCCAAAGAGCACCCTTAACTGCATCTGTGCTGCTAAATATACTGGTCCTGTGACTACCTGATAACATCCCTTCAGTTGGCCACTACCCACGTGTGTGCCTTATCTGCCTCTGCTGCAGAGCACCCAAAATAACGAAAGCAAGAGGAGAATTGATTCAGAACTGAGCCACAGCAGGTTACTGTGCACCACTGCTTTGTCAAGAACTGTGAAAATCCACAGGATTTTCCTGTCAATCCACAGGAAGACAACTGCATTACAGCAGCTTTCACCTTATGTACAAAGAAATGGGATCAGCAGCTTCCTCAGCTTGGTAACCTCCATAAAAATCCAGCAAGGATTGTTGCTGAGATCCAGCTCTGTAGAGAGGAACACCTCATCACTGCCTTCCACCAGCTTTTAAATGAATTATTCTGAAGCCACACACACAGAGCAAGCAAAAGCACAAACAACTCTGTCTTCACCTCTGGCAGACACCTGAGAACACCAGAGATGTAAAGCAGCAGTTACAATACATTACATTTCAATACATTACAATACAATGCATTTCAGCAAGGCTCAGTGAAGAAAACCCAAAAAACCCAGCTGGGCAAGATGCACATACTATTCCTCTCTTCAGACACTGGTATGACCAACACAGCTTGTCCTGAAAGAAGAAATTATTGTACCACTAACACACGTACCTGACACTCACTGCTCCTCCCCAAAACCTCTTCCCTTTGCAACAGCACAAAAAGACAGTGGCTGCATCCTCTGACCAGGCTCCACAAGGTTCACTCTGGAGCACTTGGCCAGAGCCAACATTCAGTGCTGTGCCACGGAACAGCTCCAGAGCAGAGCCTCTGCTGCTCCAGAACCTCGTTTGTCTGATTACCTTATCAGCTGCTCATAAATAAAAAGGTGCCGGTAATTATCCAGCAACCTGGTTTATGACTACCATGCACACACCTGGAATGGCAGATATCTGTACACAGCTGTATAAAGCAGTCACTTTAGGATATTTAGATATCCAACAGCCTGCTGTGGCTGAAGGAACAACAGATATTTAAGACTGTGCTGTGTACACAATTTTCAATCTTGGAATTTCATGTTGATATGAAAACATTTTCATTTTCTGTCAGTAATTTCGAGACTACTCAGGAACCTACAAGTAACTGTGACACAGTAAGAGCAGCTCAGCACAACAACTCAAACAATTTCCCTTCGTGATGCTCCACATATCAACAAAAAAGACTGCATGACCTGACAGCATCCAAGATGCCTTGCCCTGCTGGCAGCACACGTTTATTCAGAACCCAAGGCAGTCTATCCTTTGATGAACACAGGACACAGAATGCTTCCTACTCTTAAAAGTCCTGAATTTTCAGGTGCTGAACTCCACCTTACTAAGTGTCTGGGTTTGTTCAGTGACATACAGGAACCAGTCACATTTCTGTTGCGTATTTCTGTGATTCAGTTGACAGAAAAGAGATTAAGTAAAGTGGTAAATACTGCTGCTACACCAGATCCTTCTTCCTCCTGTGTTTCCTGCTCAGGGTTACTTGCTCCTCCTCAGTCTCACTACGCAAGACTCAACTTCCAGAGCAAGTTTGGGCACATCTAATGTAGGCAGGGCAGGGCAAGGCAAAATCACTCCATCGTGCTGAAAAAATGACTCCCAAGCAAGTCTGAATGACTTCCAAGCTAATTCAGCCCTGATGAAGTACCTCTTTCCTCGTTAGTATTTATAGAAGCCTCTCACAAGCCTTATTTCTTTACACAAGCTAACTGCCTGTCTCCCACAGTTGAGCTAAAAGAGCTCTTTTTTTCAGTAGGATGGCTCACCATGACCTAGTGCTCACTGCTGAACCCTCATGTTACAACACCCACCAGTTCAAATACACTGTCATTTGTGTGACACACAAAATGCAGGTACACTGTCTAACTGACATTTATAAGAAACTCATCCCTCACGTTTGTTTCTGCCCAGAGGCTGCTCTCAGCATGTCCATCCACCTGCACCTCATTTCTCGTGCCCCATAATAGAACTCATCAGCAAAGCACAGCATCAGCTGGCTACCAAATTATCTATTATGGCACTGCCATGTTGCATAAAACCAACAAAAGCACATCATCAGGCTAAAATCTATTCCAGTTGCTTGTGATGCTAGAAGGTGGAGCTCCCTTTAGGTGAGGGTCACATTCACAAACTTTTAGTCAGAACAAGTGCAGAACTTGAAGCTGCTCAAACTGACAAAACCAACCTGTTCCCATCCTGTTCTCCTGAGAGCAGCTCCCTTCTCATCCACCAGGAAGGGCAGCTGCTACTGAGGAGAGCATCTTCTCCATGATCTGACAAATCTCACATCAAAACCCGTGTATGGAGCATCTTAAATATTTTGAAATCCTTCTCGGCAGCAGCAGTTGAAAAGCATTTCCTGAAGCCACCATCCTGCTGCTTTTACAGAGGATTTCACATTTCACATACTGCCCGCGCCACTTCCCCTCCATCCTCTTGAAATTGCAGCTTCTACTCGTGAGTCAACTGCATCGTCCACCAAAATAGCACTTTACCTATCAGTAAGTGTAGTGTCACATGCTCGCTCCGAGAGCTCCATCCCGACAGCTCTCAGGAACGCGGTATCATGACTTTGCAAGAAAAAAAAAAAAAGCCTGGTACTGCCTGGATCGAGTTCTCCAGCGTTAGGGGTACCGAAAAGGGAAGTCGCCACACTCGTCAAGTTTCAAGTTTTAAACCTACACGACACAAAAGCCATGAAGGAGACGCGGCAGCAGCGGCTCCCGGAGCCGCGAGGGCCCCGCTGCCAAGGGCTCCGAATTCCCGAATGTCCCCGCAAAGGGAGCGCCGGTGCCCGGAGCCACCGGGCGGGCTGGGCTGGGGGAGAAGGGCACAGCCGAACCCCCGAGCAAACCGCACCAACAACTTCTGCCGTCGCCCCCGCACCGCTCCCCCCGCCTCCCGGGCGCTCTATCGCGATAAACCCACCCGACATACCCTGCTCGGCTCCGTCTCTCCTCGGCTGCCCGCCTTCCCTCTCGCTTCCCTGCAAAAACCAAAGGGTTTTGTCAGGCCCCGGGCCTTCCTCCTCCTCCCACCGCTCCCTCCTCCTCCTCGGGGGAGGAAGCCGAGCGCTGTCGCGGGATACGAGCGTGTCCCTACCCGGCCAGCGCCCCGGCGGCTCCCGCTGCGGCCCGGGCGGGCGCGGCACTGCGCAGGCGGCCACGGCGCTCCTGGGACTTGTAGTCCCGGGGCCGGCACCGGCAGCGGGGCCGGGGCGAGGCGGAGCGGGGCGAGGGCCAGGACCGGGCGGAGCCGGGGCAGCTTTCGGAGTTGCGCTCCGCCGTCAGTGCCTGCTCCACCCGGCCCCGGCTTGGACGTGCGGGGCTTAGTGTCGCGACATGACAGGACCTGGCGACCTGCTGGCGGGACGGGCAGAGGCTGCCCGGGGATGGGTCCCGTGTCGCCTCAGGGCGCTGGGCACACACGTGTCACCTCATCCCCGACGGGGGAGGGATGGGGCTCTGCCTGGAGACCCCGCATGGCTCGGCCATGATGCCGGCACGGCTCCAACCTACCCGCACCTCCCTCCCGGCAGTGTCCCGGTGCCCCCGGTACCGGCCGTACCCCCGGTGCCCCCAGGAGCAGTGGGCTCCCCCACCGGCAAGTTATTCTCGCCCCCCCGGGCCGGTAACCATGGAAACTTCCAGAAGTGGCCCCCCCACCCCGCGGCCTTGGTTCCGCCCAGCCAATGGGCACACTCCGCTTGGCTCACGCTTCTCTGTGGCCGCGGCCGGCGGGTGGAACCAATGGGGCGGCGCGAGGGGGGCGCGCCGGGCACGGCGGAGCGGTCGCGCGGTTCTCGCCAATCGCGGGAGGCCAGCTTGGTAGCAGCCGGCCAATGGAGAGGCTCCAGCGAGGGCGCGGCAGCCAATGGAGAGGCTCCACGAAGGGGTAACGGAGGGTATAAAAGGACGGGCGGCGCGGCCTGGCGGATCAGCGGCGATCGGGGCGCGGCGTTTCTGCACGGTGAGGGCCGGTCGCGATACGGGCCGCGCGGGGCTGGGCCGGTGACGGGGGGGGGGGGGATGGCGGTTGAGGTCACGGAAGGATTGGGTGGGGACGGGGGTGATTCCGCACGGCGGGTTGGGCACGGTGAGGGTGGTTGCGGCGCGGGGAGGGGTGAGGGGGGGGCGGCCACGCACGTGGCGCCTCCGTTGTGTAACCGGCGGCCTCTCGGTAGGTGGGCGCAGGTGAGCGGTCGGCATGAGGCTTCTACTGCTGACGCTGCTGGCGCTGGGCGCCGTCTGGGCGGACGACGAGGAGAAGAAGGAGGACGTGGGCACGGTGGTGGGCATCGACCTGGGCACCACCTACTCCTGGTGCGTGGGGCAGGGCACGGGGGGACGGCCGGGCTGACGGGCAGTGCTTGGGCCCCTTCTGCGGAAGCAGGGCCTGTGGGCCCGCGGGAGGCGCGGGGAAGCGGCTGCGGGGCCCGGGAGGGCGCAGGGAGGAGCAGAAGGGGAGGCGGGGGGAGGAATTTGTGCAGGCCGCGGCCCCGCCTGACCGTGCTGCTCCCCCCCTAATTCCAGCGTGGGCGTCTTCAAGAACGGGCGCGTGGAAATCATCGCCAATGACCAGGGGAACCGCATCACACCGTCCTATGTGGCGTTCACCCCCGAGGGGGAGCGCCTGATCGGGGATGCTGCCAAGAACCAGCTCACATCCAACCCGGAGAACACCGTATTTGATGCCAAGCGGCTCATCGGCCGCACCTGGAATGACCCCTCTGTACAGCAGGACATCAAGTACCTGCCCTTCAAGGTGGGCCCCGAGTGCAGAGATGGGGGAGTGGATGGAAGGAACTGTAGTTCTGGTCAGAAGGGGCAGCTGTTTAGTGCTGCCCAGGAGGATTAGTGTGTAAACAGTTCCTGGTGTTAGCTGCACTCAAGTTATGCCTGTTATAGAGGTTTTGCCTGATGTTCAGAGAGACAGAACCATAAAAATGAGTTGGAATAGTTGAATGGGACAGTATCCATTTTTCTCCTCAGGTGGTTGAGAAGAAAGCCAAGCCCCATATTCAAGTTGATGTTGGAGGTGGACAGACAAAAACTTTTGCTCCTGAAGAAATTTCTGCAATGGTCCTGACGAAGATGAAGGAAACAGCAGAGGCTTACTTGGGGAAGAAAGTAAGTGCATGGAAAACACTGGTCCCAACTTGGATTAGCAGCTTTAGGAAATGGGAGAAGGGTAGGCTGAGTCAGGACTGACCTTGCCATCCCAAACCACAGTCAGTGCTGCAGGCCCCTTTAGCAGCCCTGTTCAATGGGCTAAGCTGGTGCTGAGTCTTCATCTCTACAGATGGGCTGCTTGTTCCCAGCACTGCTCAGAGTGGCTGGCACTATTTACAGAGTCTTTTTCCTGTCATTTCTGTAACAAAGCTGTCCCTCCCTCTCTGCTCAGGTGACCCACGCTGTTGTCACGGTGCCAGCCTACTTCAACGATGCCCAGCGCCAGGCCACCAAGGACGCGGGCACCATCGCAGGGCTCAACGTGATGCGGATCATCAACGAGCCGTGAGTACCCTGCCCTGCCCTGTCCTGCCCCAGGGCAGCTCTGGGCTGGCAACCCCAGCTCTGACAGCCTGGTCCCTCTACAGAACAGCTGCTGCCATTGCTTATGGACTGGACAAGAGAGAGGGAGAGAAGAACATCCTTGTATTTGACCTGGGCGGCGGAACTTTTGATGTGTCCCTCCTCACAATTGACAACGGAGTCTTTGAAGTTGTGGCTACTAATGGTGACACTCACCTGGGTGGAGAAGACTTTGACCAGCGTGTTATGGAGCACTTCATCAAGCTCTACAAGAAGAAAACTGGCAAAGATGTTAGGAAGGATAACAGAGCTGTGCAGAAGCTGAGGCGGGAGGTGGAGAAGGCCAAACGAGCTTTGTCATCTCAGCACCAGGCCAGGATTGAAATCGAGTCCTTCTTTGAAGGAGAAGATTTTTCGGAGACACTCACTCGAGCCAAGTTTGAAGAGCTGAACATGGTAAGTTTAGAAAGGTAAAGTTACACAGCCTCAGCTCTGGATTGGGACTTAGGAATGTGCAGCATCTCATGCTGAGACGTTGCACTTTGGAATATAAATAACTCTATGTAAGCAGGCAGCTGTTGCCTGCCAAGGAGCTGGACCTTGCTGAGGCTGTGCCTCAGACAGTTTGGCATCTCCTCTCCCCAGTGGTTGTACTTTGTACCTGTGGGGCTGCACAATGGGGCATGCTGGGAATACAGTCTCACAGTCCTTGGGTTTTTGTCTTTGCAGGACCTGTTCCGTTCCACTATGAAGCCTGTTCAGAAGGTTCTGGAAGACTCTGACCTGAAGAAGTCTGATATTGATGAGATTGTCCTGGTTGGTGGATCGACTCGCATCCCCAAAATCCAGCAGCTTGTTAAAGAGTTCTTCAATGGGAAGGAGCCTTCTCGTGGCATTAACCCAGATGAGGCTGTGGCCTATGGTGCTGCTGTCCAGGCTGGGGTGCTCTCTGGGGACCAGGATACAGGTAATGACACCTTCACTGCCACCTAAGAGTTGATTTAACCAAGGATGTTGGGCACTGACAAGCAAATGCAGACAAACTTGGATCTTTTCCAGTGCTTGGAGTTCTGTGCCCCTGAGGCCTAGGAATCTTGTCTTCAGTGTTACATTGAAGTTGTGTCACAGTCTTGCCTTTGATCTGTTCCAGGTGACTTGGTGTTGCTCGATGTCTGTCCCCTGACTCTTGGCATTGAGACTGTTGGAGGTGTCATGACCAAGCTGATCCCAAGAAACACCGTTGTTCCCACAAAGAAGTCTCAGATCTTCTCCACAGCTTCTGACAACCAGCCAACTGTGACCATCAAGGTCTATGAAGGTGGGTGTGACAGCTGGAATCTGTCTGCTGTAGGGTTTTCATTTTTGTTCCTGATTGTCACAGAGGCTGTAGGTACTTAGTTGATGGAACTGTGTCACTCAAGGTTTCATAAAGTATAAGCCACAGCTGGGAAAGAAAGTAACCCTGTCTTTGTTTCTTGCAGGTGAGCGTCCCCTCACCAAGGACAACCATCTCCTGGGCACCTTCGATCTCACGGGAATCCCTCCTGCCCCTCGTGGTGTCCCCCAGATCGAAGTCACCTTTGAGATTGATGTGAACGGGATCCTGCGTGTCACAGCTGAGGACAAGGGCACCGGCAACAAGAACAAGATCACGATCACCAACGACCAGAACCGGCTGACGCCAGAGGAGATCGAGAGGATGGTGAACGATGCCGAGAAGTTTGCTGAGGAAGACAAGAAGCTGAAGGAACGCATCGATGCCCGCAATGAGCTGGAAAGCTACGCCTATTCCCTGAAGAATCAGATTGGGGACAAGGAGAAGCTGGGTGGAAAGCTGTCCTCTGAGGACAAGGAAACAATAGAGAAAGCAGTGGAGGAAAAGATCGAGTGGCTGGAAAGCCATCAGGATGGGGACATAGAAGATTTCAAAGCACAAAAGAAGGAGCTGGAGGAGGTGGTTCAGCCCATCGTTAGCAAGCTGTATGGCAGTGCTGGCCCCCCGCCCAGCGAGGAGGAGGCAGCAGAGAAGGATGAGTTGTAGATACCGGCGTCTCCGAATGTGGTGTGTGTATATATTGGACTCAGGAACACTTGTTTAAAATATTGAACTCTTAATTTGGAATGTAACTTTGAATCTTCACTCGTGAGTGGAGCTGGAACCGCTAGCCCGACGTGGCTGTATCCTGCTTTTCGTTAGCAGTTGCTCGATGTCTGGGGAGGGGAGTGGGGTGGGAGTGTAAATGTGGGTGTAGAAGTATTGGCAGTGGAACATTCTATTTAACAACCTGGTCATGTGAACTTGGTGTAGAGCTTTTCTACCTGGAGTGACCACAATAAATTTGTTATTTACACTGGACTCTGTTCTAGTTCTGTGATTGCCATTACCCAGATCCAACCAGGATCTGGATTAACCCTAAAGAAGGATGGAGTGCAGCTCACCCCCCTCAAGGTCACCTTTCACGGGCTCATGGAGGGTAGGAGGTTTGAAAGCAGGAGCTTGGGCCTCTGTTGCCTTGGAGTGAGCTGAGACTCAGTTTTTGAAGGGAGCAGGTGGACTTGGACCTCTCTGCAGTTTTACAACAGATCCTGATAAGGAAGGGGGATCAAGCCTGAGTAACTGTTGAAGGGGCAGCTTTTATTGAGCTGGGAGAGGAAGGTTATCCATCAGAACCCACTGCCTGCAGTAGTGGCTGTGCCCAGCAGTGAGGGAGGAGCTTGGCTTAATTATGTTTTCCTGCAGTATTGAAACTTCAGAGCTTTATTAAAGTCTCATGAAACAGACCAGTTTTCTGAAGACTGACAAGTAGTGTACGCCTAATAAAGGTTCTTACAAAAAAAGAAGCCTAATTGAAATTTGGTCTCTTTATTTAACTGATCCTTATCCAATCCATGGGATTAGTAAGTCCAGAATGACCTTGTCTAGTGCCAGCTCCAGCAGTGCCTTGAAGCACCTTGGCTCTTGCCATGTTCCCTGGGCTGGGGCTGCAGCAGAACCATGTTCAGACAGAGCCCCTGTCCCTCAGGAGGAGCACTGTGCCAGCTGCCCAAGGGTAAGGACATGCTTAAGGGACAGAATTAATCCCAGGGAAAAGGCTGGTGCTATGGGCCACTACTCGATGAGGGTGACCAGGCAGTCCCTGTGTATCTGCCCCTGTGTGTCCATACCCCCAAACACAAACAGCAGATGGACAGAGGCGTCTTCAGCACAGCCTTCACCCAGGCCCTGCTGGAGGGGCTCAGCTCTGTCACCTGCTGACAGAGGTGGCTCTGTCCCAGCTGGGGTGTCTCCTGTGTCCCCATGGGCCCCAGCCTGCCAGGGAATGACACACATGGCATGGTCCAGCCTCCCGCTGGGCAAGGGAGATTCAAACTGCAGGAGTGTCCACTGCTGCCTTCCTGCAGTGTAAAGATAGTCACAGCTTTAAACACCAGACAGTGACACCATTAATTAAAACAGTTTTGAGCATTCAGTCCTGCAGTGGTGTAACTCCAGGGGGAAGCCCAGGACCTGAGCAGGTGATGTGTTCCCCAGTTGCCTGGCATCTACCCTGGCACCCCTGAGAGCAGCTCCCCACCTGTGTGATACTTATATGTAGTATCCAGTGTCCCATCTGGACCTATTCCACCAAAAATGTACAAGTGGTCCTGGAACACTGCTGAAGAGTGGGATGCCCGTCCTCCAGGGATGTCCCCAGTGGCTGGGATCTTCACCCATCTCATGTCATCTGGTGCAGGAAAACAACACATCCATGGTTATGCATTATACAAACGCCACATGGTTTGCTGATTTAAACAAAGGCTAATATCTCAAAAACTTAAGAACCAGTATTTCAGAAAAAAATGTGCCCCCAAATCAAAGCACATTGCACACAGGTACTGCCTTGCAGTACCTCCATCCACACTTACTTGTATCAATGCAGAACAGGTCATTGTAAAAAACATCTCCAGCTAAACCTCCATGGATGAAGAGTTTGGTCCCAACTGCGACCACGACGTGTCCGTGCCGAGGAGAAGGGGGATCACCATGAGTCTCTGGCTGGGACCAGGTCAGGGTGGCTGAAAATGGGAGTACATGTGCATTAGGAAAAAAAACTCTGGAAATTCTATAGACCAGCAACCCCAGAGCCCTGCCGAGGCTTCCCATCCAAGCCACCGAGTCTGAATTCCCAGTGACCACATGAACATAAGGGCTTGTCAAGAGAAGAACAGCCACCCATCCAGTGGGACTCATCTCCTAATAGAGCTCAGCACTTCCATCCCTCTGACTAAAGCCCAAGGGCAAAGCTCCCATCCCACTGCCCGCGGGAGGCACCTGTGTCAAACACGTGAAGCCGCTGGTCTTTAACCGGCTCTGCTCCCTTGTCTCCACCCCCGAACACGAACAGACGGGCTCCGATGGCCGCCGAGGACGTGTGGAATGTCCGAGGTTGTGGCTGCACCCCCTTCACTGCAGGGCTCTCCCACGTTCCTATTTCTAGTTAAGACATTTCATTAACCGAACAACCAACATGGGAACAGAACCCACGCCCATCCTGCAGCCCCGAACCCCAGCGCCGCTCCGGGCACGGATCTGGGGCACTCACCGGGGTCCAGCACCTGAACGCAGCTGCGGTTCCCCGCGGGCTGGGCACCGCCGAACACCCAGAGGCGCGGGGGGCCCGTGGCGGGCAGGAACGTCGCGTGTTCGTAGCGCGGCCTCAGTCCGCGCCAGCCGGCGGGGACCCAGCGGAGCGGGGCTGTGGACGGGGACAGGAGATCGGACCTGGAACCGGTCCCGGTCGTGGTCCCGGTTCCAGCCCCGGCCCGGCCCTCACCCAGCTCCACGAAATGCGCGTCCGCGAAGGCCCCGGCGGGGTCGGCACCGCCCAGCAGCAGGACGCGGCCGGGCAGGAGGAGGCAGCCGAGTCCCACGCGGCCGCGGGGCCGCTCCCCGCGCGGGCTCAGCCGGTACCTGCGGGACGAGGGCGGCGCTCAGCGCGGGCTGGGCCGGCCCGGGGTCCCGTCGGTCCCCCCACCCCGCTCGCCGCTGTGCCCGCCAGTGCCCCCGTCCTACTCACCACTGTCCCGGGCGCGGCCGCCGCCCCGGCTGCAGCAGCGGCAGCGCCCGCGGCGCCATCGCGGGGCCCGCTGCCCGGCCCGGCACGACCGGAAGTGCCGCCGGAAGTGCCCTGCGCTTCCGCCCGCGCCGGCGGCGCGCTCCGCCGCCCGGAAGTGGCGGGGGGGCCGCTTCTGCCCGAGCCCGTGCCAAGATGGCGCCGCTGGACCTGGACAAGTACGTGGAGATCGCGCGGCTCTGCAAGTACCTGCCCGAGAACGACCTCAAGGTGCGGCCGCGGCGACGGGGCCGGGACCGGCCGGGGCGGGCCGGGGCTGGGCGGGCAGGGCGGGTGCTGCCGGGCGGGTCGGAGCGGGCGGTGCCGGTGGTCCCAGCGCTGACCCCGACCCTGCCTCGCTCCCTCCCGCAGCGCCTCTGTGACTATGTCTGTGACCTGCTGCTGGAGGAGTCCAACGTCCAGCCCGTGTCTACGCCCGTCACCGTCTGCGGGGACATCCACGGGCAGGTAAGGCCGGGCCAGGCCACTCCCGGTGCAGCCCCGGGCCGCAGTCGGTGCCGATGCCCGGTGCCTCTCACGCCTCTCTCCCCCCGCAGTTCTATGACCTGTGCGAGCTGTTCCGGACCGGCGGGCAGGTCCCCGACACCAACTACATCTTCATGGTACGTGCGCCGGGCGCGGCCGGGCCCCGCTGGGTTTGACAGGGGCTTAGAGGTGAAATCCCGAGGGGCTCCCGAGTCCCCGGCCCCGCCGGCGCTGGCGCCGCTAGTGGCTCCTGCCCGCCGGTCGTGTTGCCGGCAGCCCCGCGGGGTGAGGCAGAGCGTCCTGCCCTACCCCGGGGGCCACGGGGTCATGTCAGGGCAGCGGCGAGGGGAGTGCCCAGCCCATACCTGACAGTCCGAGTGCCCAGAGCTCCGTGGGTCCGAGCAGATCCCGGCTGCCCTCCAGCGCTGGGTTTCTCTGTGACAGCGGGGAGTTGAGAGCAGATGTGTCATTGTGTGCTTTCTCGGGTGACTGTTGCTCCATGTACGGCTGTCTCTGCCCTCAGGGGGACTTTGTAGACCGAGGGTATTACAGCCTCGAGACGTTCACGTACCTCCTTGCACTAAAAGCCAAGTGGCCTGATCGTATCACACTGCTGCGAGGCAACCACGAGAGCAGGCAGATCACCCAGGTGTACGGGTTCTACGGTGAGTCCTGCCTTGTGACACACAGCTCTGCCTTGGGAAACCTGCTGGCAAGGCCACAGTACCCGGGGCTCTCGGGGGCTGGGTGGGACACGGGCGCCAGTGTTGTCAGTGTGGTCATTGTATTTCTGAACTGGAATGTGTTTAAGGCAGATCTTGCTGCTCTTTTCCTCTGGCTCGTGGGGTTTCTGCTTGTGTCATGATGCCACATTCAGTTGCACAGGCATAGGCAGAGCATGAGGTGCTCAGTCCCTCGTGCTGCTGGTGCTGGTCCTGGCCAGCAGCAGGACCCAGCACAGGGCTCCTGATAGGGCTTGTGTGACACACCTGAGTGTGCAGGTTCTGCTCTCACTGTTTGCTCTGCCTGTGTTGCCTGTTTTGCCGTGATCCATCAGGACTAAAACCATTGTCTCCCAACAGACGAGTGCCAAACCAAATACGGGAACGCGAACGCCTGGAGATACTGTACCAAAGTCTTTGACATGCTCACAATAGCAGCTGTAAGTGCAAACACCAGGTTAACAACACCAGCAGATTGTCTCAATGGGAGCTGCAGAGGTGGTGACCTGTGCAGGCTCCCCTGGCAGCGATGCTGAGTGTTCTGTGCACGGCTCATTCCCCTGCAGTTAATAGACGAGCAGATTCTGTGTGTGCACGGAGGCCTCTCCCCAGACATCAAGACCCTGGACCAGATCCGGACCATTGAACGTAACCAGGAAATCCCTCACAAAGGCGCCTTCTGCGACCTGGTGTGGTCGGACCCAGAGGATGTGGACACATGGGCCATCAGCCCACGTGGGGCAGGCTGGCTCTTCGGGGCTAAGGTCACCAACGAGGTAACGCTGCTGCTCAGGGCCACAAAACCCAAGTGTGGGGATGGGGGAACGAAGGGGCTCAGCTCAGTGTGGTGTTTGAGTGGACCGAGGGCACTGTGAGACAATGAACTCCCCTGTGATGCCTCTGACAGTAACTCATGGTGGTGGGGAAGCTTTGCTTGTGCCAACTGAAAAAACTGAGGCACTTGAACCTAAAAGCACAAATGTAACTGCCAAATGTACTAATACCCATCGTGGTTTTGAGAAGTGTGATGTGCTAAGACTCAGTAGAGTCCCTGGGCTCTGTGGAATGCTTTCCTAAGGATCTGGGAGAAAAATACCATTTTTAAGCAATTATTGAGTTAATTTTGTTGTGTCTGCACTGAGCAGACTCCTGAGGGCTCTACACACTGGCCTTGCCAGGCTCTGACCTGGCCACATCACACCAGCCCTGCCACTGTCATGTGGCCCTTGTACAGCATTGAGGAAGGGTCGAGCCTGGGGACAGCACAGCCCTGCTGCCTGGATTTCATGCTGTTCCTCGGGTGTTGCTACCTGTATTCACAGGGGTTTCTCATGCTCGGTCTCCAAACCCCCTGCTCTGTTCTCCCTGCTGCTGTGCAGGGCCAGGCCAGGAGCAGGACACTGTGTGGGCAGTGGGGCACACTGACCTTCCCTCTTCCCTTGCAGTTTGTTCACATCAACAACCTGAAGCTGATCTGCAGAGCACACCAGCTCGTCCACGAAGGATACAAATTCATGTTTGATGAGAAGTTGGTAACGGTATGGTCAGCTCCCAACTACTGCTACCGCTGCGGGAACATCGCATCCATCATGGTCTTTAAAGATGTAAATACAAGAGAACCAAAGTTATTCCGCGCAGTTCCAGACTCAGAGCGTGTCATTCCTCCCAGGACAACCACGCCGTACTTCCTCTGAGCCCTTGCCCGCCTGCTGTCACCTCTCCCTGTCCTGCCCCTTTTCAGTATACTTTTTATTGAGCACTTTGCTGCTGAAATGCTGCCTCTTGCCTTTTTTATTTTTAAATTATCTAAATTTATTGTGTATTATGGTGTCTGTAGCAATTTTTTCCCCCCTCCCCTAGATTAATTTCAGAGTATTTGTAATATGTCCTTGAGATTTGTACTACTGCATGTAGTCCTTGCCTAGTCCTGGGTTAGATGAACCGATTCCTTTAACCACCACGCTCCGGGAGCCGCTCGGGCCCGTCTCTTGTTCAGCTTTTTGTTTTTGGTAAGTTTTAAGAAATTTCAGCAGCAAAGTCAGTGCCCGGTGTGCGGCGGGGCTGGGGCTGCCCGTGCTGCGTTCACGGCGCAGGACCGAGCCAGCCTTTTCCGAGTGTTACGTGGATCCCAATAAAGCGGTCGAAGGGCTGTTCCCCATTCCCGGTTTGTTCCGTTTTCCTCGGGATCCCGATGAAACCCGCGCACCTGCTGCAGCGACGGGATTTGTACATTAAAGTCATTGTTCGGATTTTTTCCAGGCTCTGTTGTGTTCTTACTGACCCCGTGTGTCTGTGTGTGAGTGACCCCCCCCCCCCCCCCCCAGCGCGGGGCGGGGCGGCCGCGCTGGTTCCGGTTCCGGTTCCGCCGGGGCCGGCGCCGTTTCCGGCTGGCGCGGGGCCGGGCGGCGGGGATGGCGCGGAGTACGCTCTCGTCCCGCTTCCGCCGCCTCGACATCGACCAGTACGACGAAAACCGCTTCGTGGAGGAGCCTGAGGAGGCGGCGGGGGCCGAGCCCGATGCCAGCCCCGAGGTGGAAGCGTTGCTCAGGCAATATCCTTTGGGCCGGGGGCCGGGGGAGTCCCGGGGGCCGGGGCAGTCCCGGGGGCCGGCCGCGCTCGGCCGCTCGGGGCCGCAGCCGGGCTCTCCCGTAGCCGCCCCTGAGTGCGGTGCGGTTCCACGCGCGTCCCGCGCAGCGCAGGTCGCGGTTTGAGTCCTTGACCCGCCGCCGCACAGGCGAGGCGCTCCGGGCCTTCCACACCGCCATCCGCAGCTCCCCGGGCAGCAGCAGGAGCCAGGCCATGAAGGTACCGGGCCGGGGGCCGGGCACGGCGGTGCTGGGGATGCTCGAAGTGACGGTGACACCGCACAGATCCGAGCGGCACCGCTGCGGTTAATGAGCTTGTGCTGGCACGGGTGGTCCCCGTGTGTTTACCCCTTCCTCCTTTAACCCCAAAACTGCTCAGCTCGCTTACAGAAATAGCCCAGCCTGGAGCGTGGCCGTCTCTTGCCAAACACGAGTCTTGGGATTGTTCTCAGCTGTTGTCGTTCTCACATTTCTCTCTTTGCTTTGTCTTCCCAGGAGCAGGCCCAGGGAACGATGCTTAAAGTCCTCACATCTTTTAAAAGCAGTGAAATAGAACAAGCGGTGAATTCCTTAGACAGAAACGGTGTTGATTTGTTAATGAAGTACATTTATAAAGGATTTGAAAAGCCAACAGAAAACAGCAGTGCAATATTACTTCAGTGGCATGAAAAGGTACGTATTGGGGGCACTCTTGGTTCAGTAGGGTCCTGGTCAATGGTTTTGAGAGCCCCTGAAGAGAAGCAGCTGATGGCAGGGCCTCATCCCTGAGGAGTTCAGTGTTTCCTTTTATCTTTGGTCTCCCTGAGCCTGCATTCACAGAGCCTTTGCCTGTATTTCAAACCTTACCCTCGGCCATGGGGAGAGGAAACTTATGGCAGGGAGTTGTCCCTGCTGGAGAAAGCCTCGTGCTGCCTTTGGCACCCAAAGCGTGCAGGAGGAGAAGGGGTGGGAGTGGAGGGACGGGGCAGCTGCAGCTCCTCTGTGGCCGAGCTGAGGGGGCTCAGGCTGCCTCAGGTTTGGCACTTTGCATCATCTGACTCACAGGGTTTAGCAAACCGGTTTGGTTTGCCCAGGAGAGGATTCTGAGGTCTCCAAAGATTCCACTGGGGACCAGCAGGGGCCTCTTGTGTTTCTGTGGAATGTCAGTTGTGAAACAGGGAATGTGGGATGTGTTCAGCAGCTGACTGTGGAACCTCCTTCCCTGTCTGTGATGGGATGAGGCACGTTCTGGGTTGAGGCACCCTGAAGCAGCTGCCCCCAGGCAGGAATCCAAGTGAGATCTTCCCCCATTGCAGGGGTTTTAGCTGAAGCCCTGGCTGTCAGTGCTCCTAGGAAAACTGATCCCCGGGAATGCTGCAGCTCCCTGTGCAGGGCAGCTGCTGCGAGTGCTGGTGTCGTTTTCCCGAGGTGCTGAGTTTTTTCCTGTGGTACATAAAGCTGATGTAGCCTTACTCCAGCTCTTGGCTGCTGTCACCAGCTTTGCCAAGCCTTGACAAGGGTGGAGGGAATTCCTCAGGACAGCAAAGAACATGTTTCTGCTTGGGTTTTTTTTGTCTTTTTTTCCTGTTGTTTCCACTGTGGTGCTTTCAGGTAAGCGTGGGTGGTGCTCCCAGCGTGGGAGGTGACACACCACCACCCTGACTGGTACTCAGAGCGTGTAGGGACATGAAAGGCATCTCATCCTCTCTGTTGTGAAAGGAACAAGGCAGGTCTGAGGAGGCTGGGCAGGGTGTAAAGCCTGGTGTTCTGCTTTGCTGCAGTACTGGTAGGATGTGTGGCTTGCTCAGAGCGGAGTCAGCTCAGTGGCAGTACCAGTCTGTTCTCTGCAAAAGGCTGTGGCAGGTCTGGTAGCTCAGGAACATTTACCTGCCTGAAGCACCTGCAAGTCCTGCTCCAGGTGGGTGTTTGCATTTGTCCAGTCATGTTCCCCAGCGCCATGTCTTGCACTGCTCTCATACCTGTGCTCTGTTGGACTGTGGCTGCAAAGTAAATGCCCCATTTTCAGCAGTCAGCTTAAATATTTATTTTTTCATAATCACTTCCATCTTCTAGACTTCAGAAGGAAACACTGTTCACATTGAGGGACACAAATGAAACTGGAGTGAGCCCTTCCTCCTCCTCTTCTCGGGGATACAGGAGGTGTGACATTCTGCTCTGTCAGTGACATGCAACACTGGAGCCCTCAAGATCCAAAAGATTGTGGAGAATGCCAGTTTTTAGTTTTGGAGAAGAGTCCCTTCTGTGGCTAAACTCTTCAGTGTTTGTTCTGTGTGGGATGTGGTGACTCTGTAACCTCTCTCCTTTCCCACAGGCACTGGCAGTAGGAGGCCTGGGCTCCATAATAAGAGTTCTCACAGCAAGAAAGACTGTGTAAAGACTGTTAACTTGGACAGAGGTGACGGTCAGGTTTGGACTCAGAAGAAGGAATGAGCTGAAAGTACACTGGTCCATCTTTATTAGAGATTGCAATCTACTGAAATCCTACAGTAACCTCCTCTTGGAATGCTTTTATCCTTAAATGTGGGGAAGAGTAAAGGTATTCCTGCATATTCCGACTATCACATACAGGAGCCAAGACATTCTCCTGCTCCCCTCTTTAACAGGCAGAGAGAAGGCACACTCCTGCCTCTTATTACTGTAAGTGAACAGGTATTTCAGATGCTGCTTTAGCCAGGTGTGGTGATACAAGCTCCTGTGTGTCCTGCTTAGTCCCAAGGTAGCTGTGTCCAGGCTGAGATGCTGCAGCTGAGGGTGGGAGAAGGGCTGTTAGAAGGGTGGCTTTGAACATGTGGTGAAGGACTTGGACTCTGGGCTTGGGTTAATGTAAAGTGAAGTGCCTGCTGCATCAATAAAGTTCTTGGATCACGTGAGTTAAATTTAAAGTCTGATACTTACTCCAAAGCAGGCCTGCAATAACCCAGTCCAACCCAGTGTCCACCTTTGTAGGACTGCTCCTAACTCCAGCTACTTAGACAATTTGTCCTCAAGTCCAACGCTCATCTGGAGGGAGTGAGACCAAGCTCAGCTGTTCCAAGATGCAGTAAATAGAACAGATGATCACCCCAAATTTGATTTTTATATTCTTTTCCACACTAGAAAGTTGAGAAGATAGTTCAGAATTTGTGATTTATGTGTTAGTGTGTCCTCTGCACCAGACAGACGCGTGCTTTGCCCAGGCAGGACACGACTCCTGGATCCATGGCTGTCCCCATGTCCCTCTGGCTCAGGCAGGGCTCCCTGCCCTTTGGCACCGAGGAGCAGCTGCTTGGGGAGCCCCAGCTCCACCCAGTCCTCACTTCCATCAGCTGCTCAAAGTGCAGCAGCAGCTGTTCCTGCTGAGAGGTGATTTTGGAAGCAGCAGTGCCACCTCATTGTGGCACAACTCCCTGTGAGTGGCCTTGGCACACCCATCTTTACCCTGGGCAAAGGTGGGGTTTGGGTCATGCTTTAAAAGTCAATTTTAAATAGCTATAGCATCCCAGGGGAGATAACCAGAACTATAAAAAGAAAGAAATCAAGATTAGGGGTTTGATCCAAAATGTATTGCACCACAAATTTCATAGTGTTTCATCATACAATCCATATTTACAGCATAGAAGGAAAGAAATCCAATGGTGATAGAAAGGATTATGTATAACCACTGTTCTGAGACAAGGGAAAGTGCATTAGCTTTTTAATACATGTATACACACCAGTCTTGCTCTGATACCTAATGAAAATTCAACACTTAAGAACTAGTTTATGGTAAGTTGATCCTGTATGAGCTTTGGGATCTGAAACTGAAGTTGTTAGTGAATATATAACCTAAGATTTTACTTTGTCACTCCATTCCAGGCTGCCTGTCCTGCTTTCCTTACTGTTCAGCAGTAACCTTTGAAGCCAGGATCAGCATAAACCCAGTAGTCATTCAGCAGAGAGGAGTGGGAGTGAGGAAGTCTTGACCCCTGGTCCCACAGAAACAGGGCAGGGCAAAGGAGTGTTAGAAAGGAAAAGATCTCAGATAATAAAATCTTCCCAGAACCAACAGGGTTATTCCACCCTGCTGTATTTCAATAGAAACAATTGAAATAAATGTACTTTTTGATTGTCTATCTTCACAGTAGAGCAGGGCTGAACCCTTCCATGCTCTATCCTGTCTGGAAGTGCCATGAATCTGGTTACTAAAGGCGGTTTGGACAAGATTTAGTGTATCAAAAAAATCTGTTGGTTTTCTTAACTTCAGACAAATCCAACCTGGCTCTAAGCTGAGCAGCATCACCTGTGCCCAGTAGCAGCTCCTGGGAGTACCTGTGTCTGGGGTGGGGCTGAGACCAGCAGGGTCTGGAGCCTCTGGATCTCCACTGGAGAAAGCTTGAATTATCCTGAATATATTTAACAGAAGTATGAACTTCCTTGTAAGAGAATTCTCAGAACTGCAGCATGCTGACTGAATTCCATACACATGAAGATTTTTGGAAATAAGTCTCAGTTTTCAGAAGTCAGACTTAATGCTGCTTCTCATTTGGACCCAGATTTTGCAGTAGTGTTAATAACTGGGCAGAATTGTGCTTCCAAGGAGAAGTGCCACCTTGGTCCCCTTTCCTTCTTGTATAAGGAAAACAAGCTGCTGGAACCACGATTTGTTCACTAAGAGTTGAATTTTGCCCTCAAACCCCTCATGAGCAGCATTTCTTTTACCATAATAGTCAGGGATAACATAACAGTTTTTAAGCATCAGTATTTGAAGTACAGAAAACCACAACCAAAGAGGCAGATCCTGGTTATAAGAATTTGTTGCTAGCAGACTTGGAAGAAAAAAAAAAAAAAGAATCAAAGTGTTTAGTACCAGCATTCTTCACCCTTTGTCACTAGATTTTTATTTTTCTTTTTTTTTTTTAATAAAAGGTATTTTTCAGTGTGGATTTACAATACCTGGAACTCAGCTTTAAAAATTTAAAATTGTTTCCTACCCCTTTTCCCACTGCTAACAACCTATGGAACAGGCTAATGGATTAGTTTTAAAGGCGACTGAGGATTAGGTACTATAATTAAGACCATTTTAAATATTATTTTTCTTTAAGAAAAATAAAATCAGACAACTCTAAAGTTGTGCTCTCAAATTAAATAATCATCAACATGCAGCCTTGAGGACTGCAGGCCAGGATAAATGCACCTTAAATTACACAGTGATATGAAAAAATGCCAACCATTAGTTATGTCAGTATTAGAAGGCAAGGCAGAGTTCTTTTTTGGTTAAAGCTCCTGCTCCTGTCCTGTGAAAGGCTTTGCAAACCATCCCCCTCTCAACACTGTTCTGCCAACACATTTTTCATTGCTGGCTTCCCACAGCCAGACAAGCAGCTTTTCTGTGCCCAGAGTCACTGGACTCCAGCACCCTGGAACAGCAGCTGGAATGACCATCCCAAGAGACTGAACTGGCAGCCCTGCTGTCAGCGAGGTCCTCAGAGCCCTCTGGTGCCAGGAACCCAGGAGGGATGAGCACAAGGAGCTGCTCCCATCACAGACACCGAGGTGGTCCCTGACTCCAGCCCAGAGCTGTTCCAGTCTGTAGTGAAAATGTCTCCTTGCACAGTATTAGTTTTGTAAACAGAGCCAGAAGTTCTTGTACAAAATACTGCAATGACAGTGATTAAGACACACCTGGAGCAGTGTGTTCAGCATTCTTTTCACAGAAAGAAGTGCCTGGATACTGCCTGCCACCTTCAGGTTCCCTTAAGGCCACAGAGTCCTTGGGCTCGAGATGGATGGCCGGATGCTGCCTTTGGGAGATGGCTTTGAGCCAAACCAGGACATCTAGGGCACAACAGCACAACACACATCACACAGGGTTTGCACTCTTAAGATGTGAAAAAGAAAGAATATGGTACACAGCCATGTTCTCATCATCTGATGGAAAGGCCTATTTATACATCAGAATGCTGCAGACTCCAGACTGGAGAAGTGGAGGCAGCTTCACACAATCAAATCTGGAAGGAACAGCACCCACTTCCCACAGGTGAAAATGACTGAGGATTATACTTACATATATTCCTTTAAAATAATTTCAAATTAGAACTCTACAGTCATTTAAACACGGTGCCTTTAGTCAGTGTAGCATTACAATGTTCCCTGAACCACATGGTGAGGAAATCTTCATCTGCAGACTGAACATCCCAACTCCCTGGGTGGGCAGGGATGATGCAGGACTGGAGCTGAGGCAGCACTCACTGTTGAACATTCCCTAACCACTACACAGCCAAGGCCATGGAAAGGAGATCTTGGTGTCTGAGCCCAATGTCAAAATGACAAACCCAGAATTAGGCTCCTGCTGTTAAACACTGACTGTGTTTGGGCAAGGAGCTTCCAGCTTCTCCCCACAGATCAAGTCCACTGGGCAAAGCTGTGCTCTAACTCTTCTGAGCACCAGAAAGCTGCTGTTTCCCTCACTGAAATGGACAATTCCTGGCATGCATGCATGTGATCAGCTAGCATTTTAATAATAATTTGCATTTATTATTGTAGCTAACATTTGGAAAAAAGACACTTTTCCTAATCTCTCAGCATCTAAGAATTTTCATTGTCTCCTGGGAATCCCACTAGAGACTACACATGGCACAGAACCCTTACCTTGTACTCCAGAGTTTCTTTGAGCATGTTTTCTTCCTCTTGTGAAAAATTCAGTAACACAGACACAGCTTTAATGAGATGGAATGCCTGAAAGAAACCACAGAGTTGTGTTGCTCAGGATGCTCTTGGGCTCTACACTCAGGACTATGGTGCAGCACAGAGGTCTGTGGGTCTGTCACAGACTTCAGCAGACCGGCAGCCTCCCATTATTCCCAGTTTCAGTGGACTAGGATGGCCTGTATCTTACTTCTGTGTTTCCTGGCTTTCTGTTCTTCAACAATTGTTTTGGAGAAAGAAGACAAGTGGGAGCCTGGTTATTCAGAGTAGAGAAGCAGCCTGGCCCTGCTTTGAAAAGTGGTTTAAACCAGCATGATACCATGAAATTGTACAGTTATTTTTTTACCTTATCCACTGACTTGCAATTAAGTGCTTTGTTAGAATGACTTTTTAACTTTAACACAACATGTGAAGAACAGGAAGGAACTCCAAATGCACAAGGAATTACCTCTGGCAAACCAATAGCTAGTGATTTAGTAGTTTATTTGGTTTTTTCCTCTTTCTTAAATGTACAGCCATTCTAATTTCATACTCCATATGCTTTCAGAGCAGTGCAGTGGGAATCTCTTGTAGATGCAGATCTCTAACACCCAGATGTAACTACCTCCTAAAAACATGTAGTTCATAGTAGTCTGTACTTCCAAACACGTTGCTGTCAGCTATTGTTTTTTATTACCCCGACTGTACACTTTTTAATTGTAAAATTATGGAATTGGCATAAAGTGTCCTTAGGAAGTGACAGGTGGCAATTTCTAGAGAAAGACAGAGGTAGAAAGAGAAGGTAAGTGGCACCTTTACCTCAGATTCCCTGCAGGACATGAACTTTAGTACAACGTGTTTAAGGTACTCAAAGTTTATCTCCCTCGAGTCGTTCAAGTCAGAGTTGTTGGTGACAGTCACAGAAGCATTAGGCACTTCAGAATTTGCACGTAGCTCAGGTACCTCACTGTCAGGCCTTATTTTCTACAAAAAAAAACACAGAAGAAAAAGAGAAGTACATTGCAGATGCTGTTAGCTTGACACTGGGAGGGGTCTGGGTTTAGGATATCTACAGAGGGTTGTACCCACAGGTGGGAACACACTGGGATTAAACAGCTCCTCATCCTTCATTGGGTCACAGCAGGGAAGTGTCTCCAGCCCTCCCTACACTCCAGGACAGGAGCTGGTTGATGTCAGTGTTCTGTGTACATTACCCAAACCAGCATGGAACTGGCTCCATGGTGGAAACTATTCCTTGGTCCTTTTTTCCTATCATTAACCTGCTCTGAGCCTTTCAAGCATGGGCTTTCTTCAGAATAATTTTCAACATCAGAGCAAAAATAACAATTTTTAAACCTCTGTTAATTTTTTTAAATAGATTTTTTTTTTTCTTGGAGAGATAAACCATGGCAGTGGGATGAAAGGGGAGTTAGCAGTCAAGCTTTTGGAATGACAATGCAAGTACCTGCCAGCAAGTGCCATCTGAAGAGACTGAAAACACACAACCCTTACCAGCTCTTTCTGGAGAGTTTTCTTGAGTTCTGCCATTCTTTGCTGAAGCTGCTTTATCATCTGTAAGCACAAAGGAGAGTTTAACACAGTATTCCTTGTCAGGACCCCCAGGTATCTGGAAAAAGGATGTATCCAGGACTGAATGAAATAATAATTATCAACACTGACAGCTATGAAGAAGCAACCTAAAATCCTAGGCTTGCCAGCTGCACACAGCAGCAGGCATGTGACAGGACACTTGGGCTTTCATGTGACAGCACTGTGGAACTGATCTGAACAAAAGGGCTCTGCAAGAACGCTGTAAATAATATCATTTGGTGCATCTTTCTGCCAAAATACATCAGGATTCATGCAGCTCTTGCTGCAGTTTTTATTCATAGCTGGTAGATACCTGTGCAATCCAGAGAAAAGCATTTACCCACAGAGGACTGGATTCAAATTGGACAGGTCTGTCCTTTAAAGGCTGCAGCATGGGCAGCACCAATTACTTGGCTTCCTAATTAAAAGGGGAAAGACTAAATGCTATTTCTGTTCACCTTGTTTTTCTCAGCAATTTGCTGTTCCAGCTCTCTGTTATCCTTCTGAAGTTGAATAACATCTGCAGCTGCCACTTCTCCGTTCTGTTCCACCACAGAGTTTTCTGGAGAAGGGAAATGCTCATTGTTCAAGGCCCTCGTTGACTCCTCCAGTTCTAAAACCTATAAAAATAAACAGTAGAGAGATACCATGTCATTTGCAGCCCAAGAACACTCCCAGGGAGAAAGCCAGACTTCTTTTTGGTTGTCCAGGCAGGACAGAACTGGGGGGCTCCTGCACACCTCCCTCTTTTCCCAGGAAGTCTGACTGAATGGATTTGCAACTGCACTCACATTTTTCTCTTGCTCTCTGGCCAACAGGCACTCCTGTACCTGCAGCTTCAGCTCATCAATTTCTTTTCTTGCTGTTTCCTCTTTCTCCACTGCTTGGCTCTGACTTGCTTCTATGTCCAACTGTAACTGATGCACCTGCAGCAAGGCAGCTTCATGGTCTGGGAAAGGAGAGACCTGCTTAGTAACAGTGTTGCACATCAGGTGGGAATTTCTAATCCATTTTGTCTGTCATGAAGACAGAAAGCCAGGGGAGAGACAGAAAGACAGAAGAGAGACTGTCCAATTGATAGTGAACAATAAACCATTTTGAAAATTCCAAGATATTAACTATGGAAGAGAAATCTAGAAAAATTACAATCTACCAGGCAAGGCCAGAACTAGAGACTGTACTTCAAGTTGTCTGGGATACAGTAGGCTCATTTGGTCTAACCTTGACTGAGTTGGTTCAGTTCTTCCTTCTGTTTTAGCAGCAGATCACATTTTTCATCAATCAGCTGGTCTTTCTCCTTTATTAGGGCATTCAGATGTGAAACCTTCAAAGCAGAAAAACAATGAACAGAAGTCATTAAAGATATAGAACAGGAAGAGGGTGTTGAAAGATCCAACATCCTTCAGAGGCTCAGCAGGCATCACCTCCACAATGCTGCCCTGAGTAACAAGCACTGAAGTTAACACTGGAGAGCTAAACCCCACTTGGCTTCTGTGCCACCATCAGATTGTCACAGCCAGCAAGTGTCAGCTGCAAAATTCCCAGAGCAAAACAGGAGATGGCCTTCAACCCTTTCTACACAGGTCTGGCCCAGCAAGCACAGATCTACAGCAGTCCCAGAAGAATAAAGAAACCATTCCTACTTTAAGTAAACACAAGCTCACATTATCCACAATTTTGGTATAGGAAGAACAAAACAAAACTACCTAGAACTGACATTTGGGGCTGGATACAAACTCCACCCTACGAGGAAATGTACAATTTTACAACTGCTGTGCTCTGGAGGAGTCTAGATGTGACACAGGCACTGAACTGAAATCACCAGAACAAAAGGTGCCAGATGTCAGAGGCTCCCCTTGGCTGGTGCACTGAGACAGCAACACCTCACAGATTACAGGGCTCTGAAACAGTCTCAGGTTTACTGAGACAACCACTGCTGTCTCACATGCTGTGGATATGAAATCCAAACCTAGTCTGCTCTTTGAAAGGTTGGGATATCTCAAATGCATTTTAAAACAGTTATTATTAACCAACCTGCTGTTGTAATTCCTCTCTCTGTTTCCGTGTTTCTTCCAATGCTTTGGCAATTTCCACACTGACAGTTTCTCTGCTGCTCATCTCATTCTGCAAACCACAAGTAACTGAGAGGTTATGTGAGACAACTAAATCAAGTCAGTCTCTCATCTTTAACCCCAAATCTATTAGGACTACATTTATGAGTGTTCTGATACACTACAATTTCCAAATGAGTTAGGTTCGTTTTACTGACTGCTGCTCTCTGCGTATGCAAGAGCAACACAGAACTGATGTAAGAACCCCAACAAACCCAATGCTTACAAGATCTTTCAGCTTGAAGTCTCTATTACAAAGAAGTAGCTCCTTGCTACAACAGATCTTTATTCCAACTGTGCATCCAGGAGTAGCTATGGAAAAAATTTCAACCATCTAAAATTACAGTCAAAATTGGATAAACTGTAAGCACTCAATAATTTAAGTTTTTAACATTATGGTTTCAACACTGTGAGTGGAATCTTGTGCCACACCATTCTGTATTCACCACTGCTAACAGAATTTCCAAGCTCTTCACATCCCTGACAAAATGGGGATGTATTATTTCTGCCTGATTTAGGCAGACCCAAGCATTCTGGTTCAGAAACGGATCAGCCCTTTGTAATGCTTCTCAAACACATTTCTGCTGAGTACCAGAGATGACTGACAGCTCCAAGTACCTGCACCCTGAACACAACAGGTCTCCAAGCACTGAATGTGCTGTTCACTGTTCCCCAGCCTCAGCTCTGGCCCAAGACAATGCCAGTACTCAGTTCAGCCCTTACCTTTAGCCTGTTCAGTTCAGACTCTTGTTGTTTTAAAGAATTCTCATAGCCTTCTTTGCTTCCCTTGAGGTTTTCATTTTCCTCTTCCAGTTGGCTCTGTAAAAGTGTTTAAATACGAAGTACAATTATTCTAATGTTTTGTTTAAAAAATTAAATACATCTAATGCTTTGCTCATATTTAGTTCCTCAAAGTAGATATCTTCTGTTATAATGCCAGGAGTGCTGAATAAGAACATTCAGACAACAAGCAAGCTCTACAAGCAGTGTTAAATCATGTGAAGACTCTCACAACCCACCAGACAGTTTCTGTACTTACAATCCTGTGCTGAGTTGTTGTTTTATCCAATTCCCAAGCTTTTTCAAGGGCAGCAATCTGAGACTCCAGCTCAGTAACCTTCTGACCATACTGATGTTTCTCACTTAAAATCTGTTGCTGCAGTTGATTTCTTTCGTCCTCTAGATCAGTTTGCTGAAGAGAAATAAAGAAAACAACATTAATAAAATGGTATTTGACATCACTCTGACAAGATCAGACAACATTCCATGAGACACTCTCAAACTGAGGAACATTATTCATTTGGCAGCAGTGTCATGTACTCACAGACTGGAGTTCAGGAGACCAACAGCAAGAAAACAAACACTTGAATAACAAAACAGAGAAGTGATTGTCTCTGGGGATGCTGAAGACTGATCTGTTACGGGTCAGTAAAACATGCAGGATACTCACCAGCTTCTGGATCTTCAGATCCTGGTCAGCAGCTGCTTCTTTACTCTTTTTCAATGTTTCTGTTGCAATCTGTAGTTTCTCTTCCAGTTCTTTATTCTGAAATTACACCATGAATTAAATTCCTTATCCACTGGCATCTATGTTACTAAAAATGTTTGCATAATACAGAGTGGCCCAGGAGGGGAAGGTAAATGTTAAATCCCTGAAATCAGAGATCAAAGAGACTGCCTATCTGAACATGCTAGTTTTAGAAATTCTTCACCACAGCACTGCCCCAGCAATGCTTGCACTTGAGTTATTTGTTTCTTAGTACAGGGAGGATCTGAACAAAACCTCTACCTTCACCTCTAGGCCCTCCTCCACCCATGAAGAGGGGAGATGCCCAGAGACACTGATCAATTATTCTCCTTTCAAGACTAAAGGTGACTAAATGTGCAATCTCACCTTTGGCTGGGAGTGCAGTGAGGGGAGGAGGAATAGGGCATAGAGGATTAGAAGAGTGGGAATCTGTGGTGAAATTAAAACCTGCTCACCTGTGTTTCCAAGCGGGTCACAGCCTCACTGTGCCGTGTCCTGTCTGTCAGTACCTGCTGCCTGCTCTCCTCCAGCCTCTGCTCAAGAGCAGCTTTCTGAAGATTACATTGAGGTGAAGAACACGAGGAAGGACGGACAAAGACATAAGATGGGAGGGGGTAATTAAAATTTTCCTTTTTATTTTATTAATAAGGTCAAAATAAAATGGGACAGAATGCTTTAATATTTCTAGATGAACTTTACACAGCCTTGAGTTTACTAAGCCAAGTCCTTTTGTCACAGCAACACTGAGGTGATGTGACTGTAGGCACCCTGACCAGGAAAGAGCAAACATCCCCTCGTCTCCCCAGGACCCAGCTGGGAAACACTGCTCCAGGCTAACTCTGAACAGGAGCATCAGTGCTAGAGAAAGAGATCAAGAAGCAATGACAGAAAGGGGATTAACCACAGCAAAGTCTCTGTTTTCAGCTGTTGTTTTGCACTTCTGAGGCTGAGGTTTTCAGCATGCAACATTCTGTTTGCACACCTATGTGCAAACAGTTCCCCTCCCTGCCCCACTGCCTTGCCAAAGAACAAGGAAAAGCATTCACTGTTCTTATAAGGATGAATTAGAAAAACTCCCAAATTGTTCCACCTCCCTTGGGGAGGCCAAAAAGCTGCTCTCTTCCTTCTAAGCAGTCAGATGCTGTGCCCAAACAGACAATGCAGAAAGGCCAACACAGACATCTGTGCAGGATCTACACAAACAGGCTCAGTGTAGCCACCCACACATTCTGCCCAGCACAGACAGTGTGCCAAAACACACTGACAGCACAAACGTGGCTGTATGACATCAGCAGCTTTCTTTCCATGGGTGAGAAGTAATGTATGATTTAAAAAACCCAAAACAAACAACTCACTAATACTGTACTTCTAAGCAGCCTTTAATTGTGTAATTACCTCTTTAAGCAGCTCCTGCACATGTTCATCTCCTGAGAGATTTCTTTCTAGCTTTTTTTCCAAGGAAGACACCTTTTCCTGCAGCTCTTCAGTAAGTTTATCTCTCTCAGCAAATTCAAAAGTCATCTGTGAGAATGAGAAATCACAGAATCTTTTTCGTAATGAAGCTTTCAGCTAATCTGTTGTGGTTTGACTTTTGGAAATGCCAGTAGAAAGGGAAGTCCTATTTGATATGACAAGATGATCCTGGAACACTTTCTGGACATTAAACTTCCAACTGCACAAAGGTGTACGTTACCCAAAGGTACACCTTTACACCAGCAACAGCATGTGCACCTGAAAGCATCTCACCTTTTGCTTCTGTTGCTCATATTCCACCTTCAGAGATTCATGCTCCACTTTTAACATTTCCAGTCTCTTCTCACAACCAGAACCAGCCACTCGAGCCTAAACATTTTGAGAAATTACTTACTTTGAAACTTAAATTTCCAACACCACATAACTGATATCTAATCTAACTTCTGCAGACATGGAGCTCTTTGAATCAAATCTCACTTGGCTCAAACTTACATTTTGCAAGTCTACAGAAAGCTGCTGAATGACAGTTTGTAGCTCTTGTTCTCTTAACTCCAGAGCAGTGATCTTATTTTCTGCATTTGTCTCAGCTGTCATTAGTTCATCTCTTCACAGAAAGAGAATAAAAACAAGTGACATATGGTTCCAGAAAAATAATCTTTAGCAGATAATTCTGCTGCTTATGAAAATGGACTAAGCATCAACAAAATTTTGTCCTAACACCAGCCACCATAATCAATCACTGCTTGATTATACATTTTCTAAAAAACATGACAGTTAAGCATTCAAACTATGAAAAAAGGAAGTAATTTACAAAAAAAAGTATTACTATAATTGGCTTGGCATTTACATCCCCATAGCCACAGCAGAGGCAAAAATTCAGTCAACTCACTACATATATAAACTCTTCCAAAGAGACAGAACTGAGCATGAAGTAAAAACACAGGGGAAACACATCCACTGCTCCTGTGAAATCCTCAGCTCCATACCTCCTCGCCTGCAGCTCCAGGAGCTGCTGCTGCAAGTCCTGGAGATCCTTGCTCAGGCCCGAGGCCTCACTCCTCGCCTGCTGCAGCTCCGCCTTGGCCTGCGTCAGCTCCTGAGCGCGCGCCTCCAGCTCCTGCTCTGCTCTGCTCAGACACTCTTCCTTTTTCAAAAGCTGAATATTAGAAGATTGTCTTTGGTATTACAGGTGACCAGTAACACTGATAAACCTTTCCATTGAAACTTTTCTGTTTTACTAATCTGTGGGCTGAACTGAGAAAATAAACTATGTAATATTGTGTTCAGTACCTACTGCTAGGATTTTGACATTAACCAAATCCGTGTACAAGCATAAAGGCTGAAAAAATGAATGCTGGGCTACCACTAACTTAATATCCCAGTAAAAATTTTAGGAAATAAAACGTTTAAAATATTCTTACCATGTGTTTAACTTTGGCAATTTCCTGCTGCTGAAAGCCCTCCAGTTCATCGATTTCATCTCGTTTTTGGAAAAGATTCAAACTCTGCTCCCTCATCTCTTGTAACTGTGTTTGAAGCATTTTTTTTTCCTGATAAATGAACAGAACCAGAGGAAATCAAAGGATATCTGCATGCTTATACCAAGTTAATGGAAGTTTAGGTTAACTCTCTGGGAAAGAAATCCTGTCTTGCAGCCATACAGCTCCTGATGGTGCTCCACACAAAACTAGAAATTCTTTCAGATTCAGGTCATTGTGCAAATTACCAAACTTCAAAAAAAAACATTAAAAGAAATCTGAATTCATTACAATGCCACCAATGACCATGTAAACTGAATTCTTAAAAACGGACATTGTTCCACCTTACAGGACAACTTTCCCATCACAACCCATTGTTCTTTACTTCCCTGCTGAAAAATAAAACCAGAAGGACCTCCCCAAGCATTTGGGCTGGTAACAAAAAGCAAAAGCTTCTCCCACTGAACAAAGACCAAACAATAAAAAGGGCTGAACAGAGTCAGCTCTGACAGAATTGGAAGTGTGCAGGATAGTGTTTGCAAATACAAATAGAGACACACTACACACCCCCGAGAAAAACATTCAAGGTTAATTACCTTTTCAACTTGAGCAAGTATTTCCATCCACTCCTGAACAAGAAAGAAAGAAAAGAGAAAAAAGATATCAAAATCTATTTGTAGACTTTCAAGGACAGCAATTATGGTTAAAAAAAATAATTTTGTATTGTATTGTTAGCAGATACTAAGCTTTGGTAATGATTAAAAAAATAATCAGCAGCAGTACAGTAACAGCCAGTGCTTGAATAGATAAAGGCTGTCATTTATGCTACCTGAATACATAAGCTTTATGCAACTAAAATAAATGTGACAACAGGCCTACTGCCATTGAATCTTATCCAAGCACAAGCTTAACCTTTCATTAGGAGTTTTTGTGGGCTCTTGTTAAAACCAGTTGGAACAGTCTGAGCAGTGACAAGTCCTGCACCATTCCTGGCACTGAGCTCAGCTCCCTCCTTCCCTCAGCGCTGGCACGCTCACACAAAATGCTGAACAATTATTTTAATTAATGCTGAACAATTATTTTAATTAATGGCAACACCTGCTTAAAACATCAGGATCATGAGAGTCAAAAGTCCTGCTCAGGCTCTCTTACCTTGTCTTTTTTTCCCAAGGCCAAAGCCATTCCTTCAGCCATCTTGGCTCGACTGGCCTGATGAGCTTCATTCTGCTCCTGAAACTTCCTCATGGAGGCTATCAACAGAGAACCACCAGCTATATTAAGAACTCCTCTTTTAAAATTGCTTCTCACTTTTCTGTAAGTTATTTATAACTTTAAAGAGCTTTTTCTGCAAATAATTAGCCCCATCTTGACTGTAGCACCAGCGCTGTGCTACTCATTCCCTCACGCTGCTTGCACACTGGCCAAGAGCCAAAGCTAACAGCAGACAGGAATACTGCTCCTTGCTGGATTACAACAAAGCTGAGGGTTTCCAAAAGGTCTCTCCTGAATGTTAGCCCCAAATTTGGCAGAAGGAGTACAATAGCAACTTTGTTCAACGCACTGCTGCTGCTTCTTATGCTGTAAATAAGGTAACAACTCGTGTTCTAATTGCTCACAGTACAGAGGTGCACAGTTTGAAAGGAAGTCATTAGCACACCTGTACACCAAACCTTTTTCCTTCCAACCACAGCAATTGTCAACTTAACTGAACAAAAAGGGAAAAAAGAAAAATACATACAATCCTGATGCTTTTCTAATGCATTTTCAAGCTTCTCTTTCATCTTCTGCAGATTTCGGATCTGATCAGCATAATCTTGTGTGAGGAAGGAGAAGAACAGACCAGGAATGGACAGACATTGGGGAAGGACATTTTTAGGGTAACACAAAAAGAAAAAATTAAAAAAAAAAAAGGAGAAAAAAAAAAGAAAAAAAGATGAGTGGCAAATGACAATGATTTTCTCAATCAGAAAATCATTCCTGCTGAGGAAAACTTGGGTGACCACAACAATGAACACAGCAAATAGTTCTGTACTGTCCACAGGGTTGGCACAAACAGAAGGGCCTGTCCTAGGGGTGTCAGTCACACAGACAAGAGCAGAACCAGAGAATGAACAACTGTTCCTCCCTTTTTAATTCATCCAGAACAGTGACATATTTAACTCTGTTCAGAAAAGATGTCTGGCACGGGAGGGTGCAAGGAAGGGTTAATTCATGGCCATTGCATCCATTTGCTCGTTGTTCCAGTAAGATGCTGTTTGAAACATGGGACAGAAAGTTATCCCAGCTGTTCCAAGGAATCACATAAATGTATTGTTGAAATCAGCAAAGACCCAGTGGCCTTCATAAAAAATTAATGATCCTGGATTCTCCCTTGTTGTCAATCAACAGGGCTGCTACAAATCAATTTTCAAAAGACCCTAACCCCATATATTTTTAATAAATTAAACCATGTAAATTCAAAGGAAAACTTTTCCTAATGTAACAAATTTTATATGAATCACGGCACATACCAGATAACTTCACCTCCAGTTTTCTTATTTGTTCATTTCTTCTCAACAACTGGGATGAAAGATCCTCTCTGGAACTGCTTCCATCAGAAGCCTTGGGAGAAGAGCAACATTCTGTAACTTACAAATTTAGAAAAAGTGACTCTGCCATACATTAAGTCTGGGATGATAACCACTCTCCTGCCTAGGAATAGCACTTGTTTTCCACATAGAGGGGAAAATTGTACTAGCACAGCAGAATGTGTAAAAACTGCTGAAGGAGAAAACCAGTAAGGGCTTAATAGTGCCAAGGCTGCCTGTTCCCCAGAGCACAAGGCTTGGGAAGGAGCTGGGGCTGGGAACTGTTTGTCCAAACTGTCACTGAGGAGATGGAGGAAGGGAATGACTGAGGGGGAGGAAATCAGGCTCTACAGCACAGGCACCAGGAAAGATCAAAGAGAGAGCCACAAAAATCAAAGTAATTAGAAAAGAAGCAGTAATGCTTTTCAGGCGGGATAAACTCACTGAAGCCCTGATGCAGCAATCTGTCCACACAAGATCTGCTGCATAACTGACTTATGAGTCGTCTGGTTTTTGCTCCATAAAAATCAATAGCAAGAGCAGTTAAATGAATATTGATAAAACAATTAATTCTTGGAGGTTTTCTAAAAATCACTCAAGACTTCAGGCACTACCATTATTTGTTTTCTGTTCTACAAACTTGCAAGATGGTAAACAGAATTTCTACATGAGAATTTCCTAAGTGCTAGAGAAAAACAAACTCAGAAAAACACAAGACTAATATATTTTCACTATAAAATGTATTTAAACATTAGGAGCTCCAACTTCATGCTTAACAGGACTGAAATTTCAGCTGAGCTTAAAAAAAATATTCAAAGCTCAACTGTATAAATAACTTCTTCACTCTGCAGACAGCAGAGACTTGCTGCTGGCTCTGCAGTGGGTCCTGCTGGCTCCAGCAGTGGGGTGACAGTGCCTTAATCCAGGCTTTCAAAAATGTGACAGTCAGCCATCCAGGGCAGAGGTGCCAGAGCATTCCAGGGCTTCATTTAACCCATACGCTCCTGCAATTTTACCACTTGTTTAAACAATGTTTTATAATGAAAGAGAGGAACTAGTTTTAGTACAACAATACTGCACAGGTTTTCAGCAGAGACATACACAATGTCTCAGGTAGGAAGAGTACCAGGAAACCAAGAGATAAAATGAAAATTGGCCAGCATCTAGCTGGCTTTTCTAATGACAGAGAAGCTGTGGCTGTGCTGTCCCTGGAAGTGTTCCAGGCCAGGTGGGGCAGGACTTGCAGCAACCTGGCCTAGTTGAAGGTGTCACTGTCCATGGAGGAGGTGGATGAGCTTGGAGGTCACCTCCAACCCAAACCATTCTAGGATTCTATACTTCAGTAATTAATTTTACTAACACGTATTTTACACATAATTACAGCTTTATTCAATATTTTATATCTATTTATCAATGTTTTGTATTGAAACAGTATTTAATTCACTCAAGCTAATGATACATTAATGCATTAAGAGATACACTTACAAAGACACCACAGCACCTATTCAAATCACACACTAGACTTAAAATGGTTGACCGCAAAACTGTAATAAATATACTGTCAGAGAACTAAGATTTCAAAGCAAGGTGTAACTCACAAAGTCGTCCCCGGAGTCTGCTCCCACAGACGTGATCGATTCCTTACTGACAGACCTGGGGATGCGGGCGGCTCCTCCGGGCCTGGGAGCAACCGCTGCCTCCTCTGCGATCTTCTTCTTCAATTTGGCAAACATTTTACTGCTCTACAGCCCTGGAATATCCAAGTCCTTTGGAAAGCCACGACGTTTAATACACTGACACTCTTGTCTAAAGCTTCCCAATGCTGAGACTTAATTCTGAGCCTCATACACTGCTTTACTGCATTTCTAGTGTCATTAAAGCCCTCAAGGCCTGGCAGTATCTGCAAATCAAACAGAAATGAGTTCCACACTAAAAAAAAATCCCACCGGCATGAATCATTTAAAGGTAACAGAAAACCTTCTAACATCACATCTGTTACAACACGTTAAAAAATCGGGTCTCGCGGAGCAGAATCCGTTAAAGTCCCAAACCAATGGCCCCAAACGGCGGCGGGCCCGGGGAGCGGGCGGGTCCCCTCAGCCCGGCCCGCACCCACACGCGAGGGAGGCCCGGCCCGGTCCGGCCCGGCCCACGGAGCTGCTCTGCCCGGAGGCACCGAGGGCCCGGCACCGCCGCTCCCCGGCCCCAAAGCCCTCTGCTCTCCCGCTCCTCCGTCCCCCGCTCCTCACCGCCCATGCCCGGCCGGGCCCCGCCGGTCCCGCGGCCGCCGCCGCTTCTCGGACACCGCCGACCCGGAAGCGCCGCGCGGGCCGGAAACGGCGCCGGTCCCGCTCCGCCCTCCGCTCCCCACTCCTCCCTCAGCTCCTCCCTCAGCTCCGCCCTCCGCTCCCCGCTCCTCCCTCAGCTCCGCCCCCCGGTCCCGCTCCACCCTCCGCTCCTCGCTCCTGCTCCGCCTCCCGGTCCCTTCCGTCCCTCAGCCCCGCTCCGCCCTCCGGTCCCGCTCCTCCCTCAGCTCTCCGCTGCTGCTCCGCCCTCAGTCCCGCTCCTCCCTCAGCTCTCCGCTCCTGCTCCGCCCTCAGCTCCGCCCCCGGTCCCGCTCCTCCCTCAGCGCCCCGCTCCGCCTCCCGGCCCTTTCCGTCCCTCACCCCGCTCCTGCCGCTGTCCCAGCCCGGAGCGGACTATGCGGCTCGGTACGAGCGTTTATCACAGTTTATTGACAGCACAGTCCGCCGGCGGGGCCGGGGCGGCCGGGACAGGGACAGCGAACGGCTCGGACACGGCACAACCGCGAACACCGGGCGGGAGCGGCCCCGGCGCGGCACGGACAAAAGCGAACGGAAATCTCTCCAAAGTCTCTGGAAAGGCGGTGGCGAGCAGGACGCGGGGCTGGCTCGGTCTGTGGTATCGGCCCGGTACCGCAGCGGCTGTGTCCCGGTCCATGGCGGCTTTCGCTTCTCCCCGCAGTGTCCAGCAGTAACACAAACACGCTTCTTCCCGAACAACAGCACAGTCGCTTCTGGCAGCACACTGCTTTGGCGACTACAGATCCCTTGCAAAAAAAAGTCCATTTGCTCCAAAAAAAGTTTATTTATATATCTCTATATATTTTAAGGAAAATATCCGTTTTTACCAAAATACGATATACAGGCACACAGCTGTAAAATAACTTTAAACCAATTCACTATAAAATTACTTTTGGTAATAAATAATTTGATTCTCAGAGAGGCAAAACTCTCCCTGTACCTCTGCAGCTGGGCTGCCCGAGGCACGGTCCCTCTGCATTTCCAGAACGCTCCCAAAAACTCCCACCTGCTCTCCCCTCATCCTTCTCGCTGGGCCTTGCCCAGGGCAGAAGCAACTTGTGCTTTTCAGCCTGCATGAGGCAGAATCCTGCTCCCAACAAACCAGTTCAATGGCAGAATGGTAATAAACACGTGCCAAAAGCCATCTGTGAAGTCGGGGGGCAGATGCTCCCGGCAGGGTTTATTCTGGAAGGAGCAGTTGCTGGGACTGGGCTGGTGAGATTTTATTCTGTTCTGGGGCTCCTGCAGGCCAGCAAGCTGTGCTGGGTCTGCTCCCGACAGCAATGAAACCAGGGACAAAATATCTACGTGTGCATCTGGGATCTGGGCAGAATTCAGACACAGTCCTTAACCCCAAGAAGGGTCAGACTCAGAAATCCTGAACTAACTCTCCTCAGTCTTGGCAGAGTAATGGTTTAGACAGGAAACAAAAAGTGGCTGTCACTCCTATATCTAAAGCAGTTACGTGTGTCCTCAGCTCTATTGAGCAGATCTCTATTGATCTTCAAAGCACCTGAATACATTTGGTCACAGAACAGTATTGCTCTAAAAGTCTGATGTTACAAATGTCAGAGAGCCCCTTCAGGAGTGTATCGTCTGCTCTGGAGAGCTTTGCCCCAGCTGCTGTGTCCAGTCTGACCTTATGAGGCACACAGAGCAGTTTTCAGCTCTCTGTATTAAATTGTTTCCCTTGTTCATATAACTGTTCCTGCCTGCAGAGCTCCCTCAGCCCCAGAGCAGCCACAGCCACCACAGACCAGCTCCCAACATCACCAGGACTGAGTGAGGCTGCACCACTGAGCTGCACTTGGACACTTACTGAGGAATCAAACACAGGCAAAGCTCTTACAAAAGAAACCTCAAGACAAAACAGTTGTTCAGACAGATTCTGAGATTTTTAGCTTTGGGAAGGAGCAGACTTGCAGCACAGCATGGTTACAGGACACGGGAGGCAGTGAGGCAAGGGAGGTTCTTCCTAACTCATGCCAGGGATGGGCTGTGGAACAGCACTTCCATCCCATCCTTAGGGGAGAAGCCTGACCAGAGCTACTCAAATTGTAGCTTTTGAAGATGATTAATTGAAGCCAAATTTCCTGTTGCCCTGATCTGTTTCCTATGATCCTTTAAAGACATCTCTGCAATCTCCCTGGAGAACAGTCTTGAGGGGTTATTCAGTCATGACTTGACAGACATTATTTTGTCTGAACTACTCAAAGAGAGAGACATCCTGAAACTTCTCAAGAAAGCACTCCAGGGAGCAAGTCCTGTTTGCACAGCTCATGGAAGTTAGTGCTCCATTTAGCTGGTGCACAAAGCAAAATGACACATCACATCCCAAGAGGAATTAAAAACCAGAGCATTAAAGACTCATAACCCTGCATTGCCCTATCACTGTTATTTTGAGAAGTCAAAGGGGGAAAAAAGGCAACAGCAGTAACTTTGGCAAGATGTTCCAAAGCCAGTTTGAGCAGGAGCACAAACCTACTGTGGGAGCAGGATTCATCTGAGCACACCACATGCAGGGAGTAGGGAGCCAGGCAGGAGCAGTCCTGTAAGGACACAGCTGGTCCAGTTCACCTTGTCCTCTCAATGTATTACATGCAGAATTTATCCCTTTAATTTGGCATTGCCTGGTGCTGGCAAGTCTTCTCCGCTAATAAGCAATAAAGATACATGGAGAAAGGGAGAGCGAGACAAGAGGGAAGGCATCAGGCCTGAGAAGAAAAGGATTTGTTCTCTTCTCACTTAAAAATGGTTCAGTCTTTGCTTCGCTTCCACACTGAGGACTGTGAGATACAGAAACCAGATTTTCTTCAGTACACACAAGCATACACCGAGAGGTACCTACGACCATAGCACAGAGCACACAGTAGCACAAGTTTAGAATGACTTAGTTTAAACAAGACAAGCTTTTACTTGGAGGGGGAAATATCAACATTTTCATCTTGAATGCAGTTCTTTGGGTGGGAAAGAAGGGGCTGGCTCAAAATCCAAGACCAGACACTTATCCTAGCTACAGCTAGAGCAGACAGAGGCTATGAGCCCCCTGCTTCCACAGTACAATTCCATACGCCTCCCAACACAACAGGAGTGAAATCTTTATCTTTGAACATCCCAGCACTGGACCTTCTAAAAAAGATCAGCAGGTAAGAGGAGAATTAGGAACCTCAAGAATTAATTTTTGACTTGGACAGTCATTGCTGCTAAGTTCAACTTCTGAACTAATTTTCAAGGCCTATATTCTCCTCCTACATTCCAGCTTCTTCAGGGCGTTTTGTATTTTAAAAAGTGCATTCTTCTCTGATGAGATCTACCTTGGCAAAAAGCAAACAGAACTTCCTCGAAGGGCTGCAAATGGTAGAAGCCTCTCAGGTCACAAGCAAGGACTCCCCACTTCAGCCTGGCTAAATGAAGGTGAGGACCACACCAAGGCTTTCCCAGTCAGTTCACAAGCAATGTCCCAGAGGTTCACCAGCCCACACGAGTGGAATTATCATCATCATCATCACTCCTCTGCTTGGAAACAGCATACTCTTTTCTTTTCCACAGAGATGGAACCAAAATAAGAATAGCTTCATCAAAGCAAAAGCTAAAGCAAAGCAAAAGCATTTGGTTGGAAGGCAGTGAGCTGGGGAAAACTCAATTCCCTTTTTCATGCAAGCTGAACACTGCTGGTAGAGGAACAGCAACAGAAAACCTGCCTCTCACTTGCTGCTGCATTAAAGGCTTCCTGCATCTTTAGCCTCCAGACACAATCCCACGTTTTAGCAACTGGGAGCCTCCTACCAGGCAGAAAGGCAGGGATCAGCTTCACAGGAAATACATGGATCTTATCACTGTAATACATACAGGGGTACCAGTTCCCCTGGCTAACTAAGGGCTCCTGTACCTGGAATCAGTTATCAATTACTTCAAGGTCCAAGGGTAAGTCCCTGGAAACAGCAAATTACAGTGGCAGAAGAGCCATAACCTTTAGTACAACCATAAATGATCTGCAGCACCTTTTGGAATCCACCCAACATGGTGTATGTGTGTATATATAAATTTTGTATATAGACATTGTAGTGGTTCATTCTTTTTAATACATATACAAGTACCTATACATATATACATATTTACAATTTACACCAGCCAGTAGATGTATGTGTACTGTACATACACACACAAACACCGAGCACACACATGCACACACACAAACACACACTCCTCAGAACAGACTCCACAGCCTGGGAAATGAAATCCTGCCAGAGTCCAAAGAGCAGCACCAAGGGGGAGTCTCAATGTACCAGCTTCAAGACTGCTTAGGACAAACACAAGCATTCACAGGATTTTGTACACTTGGGAAATAAAGAATGGATGGTGCAAGCTTCAGCCCAGCTACAAAGAACCTTCATGCAAACTCCCTAGCTACACTGCAGCTGTTCCACACTGTGCTCCCTCAGCAGAATGATCCACTGGTGCTGTTGTGGCTGACCAGGTCACACCCCGAGTGTGATCTGCAACCAGGATTGCCATGACACCATGGCAGTCACCAAGTTCTGCACTGTTTCCACCCAAGCACAGAGGCATGGCTGGGGTTCAACAAAGAGCACTGACTGGACTTGTCCTCTCACTTCTTTTCTAGCCTTTGGAACAGTGACAATTGGCTTTTCCATTTAATAAAGTATCTCCATTCCTTCATCCTTGCTCTCTCTCCCTGCCAGGAGCTTCCAGAGCTCCTCTAGCTCTGCAGAGCAGGCAGTGCAGCCCCAGGTGAGCCAGCCAGCACTCTCCCCAGCAGCCACAAGAGCCTCCTCCACCCAGCCCCTTCCCAAAGGCCACTGTGCTCCTGCACACACCCAGGCTGAGCTCTTGGGCTGGGGAGCCAAAGGTGCTGCCACAGGTTCAGCCCCTCCTGGTTCCAGGGCAGGGCTGGGTCATGAGGGGACATGCAAAACATCCAGAGGGTCACAGCAGCTCCCACTTGGTTTCACCTGACAGGGGAACATCAGCACCTCTCCTGGGGCTGTGGCACAGCAGGGTCAGACACACGAGTGACAGCAGGGGCTGGCACAGCACTGTCACATCAGCAATAACTGGGACATCCCCCCTGCTCCTGCCAGGGAGTGCTCGTGCTGTGGGAGCCACACATTCCATCCACACACGGCCAGGAGGGGCAGCACCTGCTGGAAATGCTGCAATTTCTAAACAGTCCCTCCAACTGCAGGATGCCCCCTCCTCCTGTGACAGGGTGCCACACATGACAGTGAGAGCTGGGGGCTGACTTTCAGGGTTTGCAGTTTGTTCACCTATTGACCACCTGCCCAGCCAGGTCCTTGGCCAGCAGCACACGGTTCAGACAGAAAACTGCTGTGCCAAACTTACAGGGAGCATGAAGTATCTTTACAATTTCACTTCAAAGCACTGCTCCAAATGCAACTTAATTGTCCACAGTTTTGTCTCCTCACTTGCCTAAGACTGAAAAAATATATTTGTTATGAAGGAATCTGTGTTATTGCTATTGTTGGTTTGCACTGTGTGGTTCCATCTTTACCATTTCAAATCCAAACTCTTTGGGGATAAAATATTGGTTTTTTTCTGTTGATTTTTTTTTCTTTCCAATTTCTTAAAATTGTATAAAAATAAAGGATTTCCACAAATGTGGGCTAAAGGTAACCAATAATACTTCTATGTTAGGATCAGCTGTTGGAAATGTGGTTGACAGCCACAAGACCAGAAATAAACCTCTAGTGATTCTTTAGTTTAACATTTAAAAGACATGAAAACTTCTGCTTATAAAATTGACCCCATACAGAATGGAACAGCTCAACTAACAGCTGTTTATTATTACTTTTTAAAATAATGGTCCTAAATTTAAAAATAAAATCAAGTACTTCCTTTTATGATTTTCACATTATAAAACTGCACCATTCAAAATCTGTGGCCAGGGAATCCCCTTTGCAGTAAGACAGTTTCTTTTAATAGTCATCGAGTGTGTTTTCCAGGAAAACATTCCTAACATCCAGTATGGAAGCCAGCTCCAAAATGTGCTTTTGGAGGTGAGGGTTCTCCACCGTTTCATCTCTTGGCAGCTGAGGATAAGATTCAGGATAATTTCGAGTCTCCTGCTAGATGACAGTGAAAACAAAGAATCAGACACTCATTTCTTTCACACCCTCTAGGAAGAAGACTGCAAGAGGCCAATTTCACCTTAATCTATTCAGTATGCCACAGAGACAGAAAATAATCTAGAATTTTCAGTTTTCTCTTTCCATTGACTCAGAGATGGTCACAGTGGCAATACACAAATGCCTGTTCATCTCAGACAGTTATTGGTATGTTTATTGAGGCTTTGCAGAAAAAATATAAAACCACTAAAAGAGACAAAAAAATATTCACCTGTACTTACCTACTAGGCTGGAGTTAATTTCTTGAAATTACAGACATGTAAGCATCTCCAGTGGGAGATTCATCTCATCCTAAAACAAATATCTAAGACACTGGGGGCAAATCTCTCCCCACTAACACAGACCTGCTTCTTTTCCCTGGTATCAGAGCAGCCCAGGTAGCTGTCTTAGCCTTGGAGAGCTGCTGGATGTCTGCAGCTCCACAACTGAATGCTGCACCTTTCAATGCTCCAGTCCCACTTTTCCCTGCAGTATTTAAAATGGAGCAGGCAGTTTATATGCCAACACTCACATAAAATGGTGCAGATCCAGAGCAGACTTCTCTGTTGGCACAGCTTTAACCAACAGAGAGACAAAATACCATCTTCCTATTTAGTGTATTCATTTACACTTCAAAGACCTTTCAAAACCCATTCACATGAAAATGTTCCAGGAATCATGACCCATTCCTCCCCACTTCCTCTTGTATTCTTGTTCTATACCTTTTTGGTTGTGTAGAAATAATAATCTTAAGTTATAAAGAGGGATTTTTCTAGCAGAGAAGGCTATCCAGAGTGCCATAACTGAACTGGAGTGTGCCTGCTGTGTTAGGTGCAGGACTGAGGCTCCTGCAAGCCAAAGGCTTCGTGCCTTTGGAGAGACAAGCTGCAGGGACAGCATGTGAGCATCAGTCACCTTTCTGAGGTCCCTTGGACCCTCCCACCTGAGCCAGGACAGTTCTGGGGCTCCCACAAAGGCACAGACATCCCTGCATACCCGGAAGATTTTGTGCATCCTCATAGTAGCCGAACAGAAGATAAATCTTGTGAGAAGCAAGCGAAGAAATTCATCCCCAAAAAACTGAAGAAAGGACTGATCTGTGCAGAAGGCAAAGAAAGCTCAGTTTAGAAAGGCTCAAACCCTCCCAAAAAGGCTCAGCTGGGCCTGGCCAGGCCGTACCTATGGATCTGGAGTGGGTCAGCAGCTGGGCAATGTCCCGGTTGATTTTTCTGAGGTAATCCTGACACTTCTCCCACAACCCTCGGCGCATGCTTGATAATCCAGAGACAAACAGGAATGCCATTAACGGATTGTTCAGAAAGAGTGTGAAGAGGCTACCCCGCTGAGACTGATCTAAAAGGAAAAATAAATCAATAGACAAAGGGATACATTTGGCACATGAAACAGAAAATGTCCCTGCCACACAAGGAAGTCGCTCACCCGCTAAATTCCCTCACAGAGAGGCAGTCCTGTGTGTCAGCTGCACCTTCTCTCTGCAGACCAGCGACTGCCACTGAAGGCCTGCTGGAGATGGGCACTGACACCAGGACACCTCCACTGACTCTGCTCCCTTCCTGGGGGCAATAAAGCTGCTCAGAGCTGTGAGAACCACCATCACCCCACGCTGGGCTGCCACCTCCTCAGCCTCCTTGTAGGAGGGAGAGCCTTTGCTCCCAGCTCTTGTTGGAGCCATCTGTGGAAATGTCATCAGCATTGGAACAAATTATCTACCAATACAACAGCTAAACTTTATCATACTACTTCAGGGACTGGTAACCTGATTTAGGGTTACACAGCAGTGAGAAGCTGTCTTTTCCTGAGGAATCTAAGTTCTGTTTGGCACAGACACAGGATGCAACTGCAGCTTGTTGGGAAATGCAATACTGCACATACCTTGTAATGCTTTTGGATATGCTGTTGGAGAAAGCAAGCACACCAATGGCTGTCCAAATAAGTTTGTGAAATTCTGTAACAGATAAGAATTTTGAAGTATTGATGGTCACTTTGCTTGCCTTGAATATTCAGCAAGTCAAGGGTACAAATCATATTAATGACAGAAGACACTAATGCCCCTCACACAGCACAGCATTGGCAATGAGCCTGGCAAGTTCACTTACTCAGAGATCACAGCACAGAAGGAATATAACCAATTACATTTTAAAGGAATTACAATTCTCTCATTTCATTGCTACTGATGGCAGACACTAATTTCATGGAAATTGGCTTTCAGTAGTAACACATTACTTGAAAATAAAAAAATCATGTTCTGCAGTAAAAGTGAGAGCAATTGGGTTTAGCATCTTCCCTCAACACCAACTGAACTGCCCAGTCAAAAACATTTCTTTCCCCTTTTCTTTCTAGCAGGAAGAGCTAGGTCTGATGAAACAGGAGAGCCCAGAGAAAAGATTTAAAGTAAGCTTCCTTTAAAGCAAGTGTGTCTCAACCTTAACATCTGCTGTACTGAACCCTCATTTTACAACTCTCATTTCATGCCCCTTTCACCAGCACCTTAAATGTTTCCAGTGTCCAATTGCACAAGAATTTCTCCAGAACCTGAAACACCACCACTGACCACTTTCAGCAATATTTACCCAATAACAGTCCTACTGTGTATCTGTCTGGTGGTAAACAATTATCACAAAGGGAAAAAAGCTAAAAATTATGCACAAAACCTCATTAGCTCTCACCAGAACAGCTTTTTTAAAACTCAAGGCTTGCAAAACTACAGAAAATGTGATTGTCTGCATCCTTTCAGAGCACAGAATCAAACCTGCCTCCAGAGCAAGAGTGCCACACACATCTGCAGATTAGATTCTTAAAACTGCAGTTTACAAGTGTAAGACATACACCACCACAAGCATTTGCCTGTATAGAATCCTCAAAAAGTTAATTTTTTAATTCCTTTTAGCCTCTGCATAATTCAACTGAATTTTCCTTTCCAGGCAGTATATTTCAGTTATATTAGTTTTACAGAATTAATTTGATCTAAATCTGCTAAATACTAGAGACAGAAACCTGGTCTAATCAAAATAAAACATTTCCTATCTCTGACAGAATGCTGAGTAGAGCTAAAAACCCTTCTAGTTCATTAGGAGCCCAGGGAAGACTGATAATGCTGGATACTAAGGTTTGGTCTCTAAGGAAGAAAGAAAAATAACTCCCTTGCAGACATTAACAACAGGCCAGCCCAGGAAATGGTGAAAAAGTTCAGGAGTCACTGCAGACACTGCTGGAATGAATTGTACACACACTGGCAAGGTTTGACCTTCTGCAGTAACTCGAATCCTGAGCAGACTGACATGTTTAATTAATTCCATCGTGTGTCACTCAGGCACAGACCAAAGCAGCCACGCCAGCAGTGAGACTGCAGTGTCCCTGCAGTCCAACAGCCACGAGCACCCCTGGGTCACCTGTGGCTCTCAGGCACTGGCTGGGAGCACTCTGGACTCTGTCCCAGCACAGGTTAAGCCAGGAAAACCTGCCCTGCAATCCAGATGTTGACAGGAGGTCTAGATATGGAATGCCCTACCCTTCAGTGCATGGAGAACTCCAAAAAGGATAAACTCCAGCTTGTTTCAAAATTGACTGGTTTTTTTACTCCAGTGTTCAAGTTTTCCAAGAGAAGTGCTGCTGACTTTTACAATGCATGTCATGTACACCTTCCAAGAAAGAGCTGTCCATCTTCCAAAAGAAGTCACTTCACATTTAAGCTTTGCTAAGCCAAGTATTTATACCATACCACTGACAAAGGCCTTGCTTTCTCACTGGCTGGAGGTTTTGGTTTGGTTTTAAGACTTTGCATTTTACCATGATCCTAGACAACCACGGCTACAGGAAGATATTGATTTAAAAATATTATTTCATCCACATATGCAGTGGTAACCTTACAAGAACACACAGACAGCTATATTTAAATTGAAGTGTTAAAAAAAAAAATCACGGCTTTCAGTAGATCTGCTCGATTTGCAGTTATCTTCCACTTTCAGCTAAATATACAGGGGAGGAAGCTGTTCAAGTGCCGCTGATTTGACAAACTGGCAAGTCACTTCCTGGCAGGACTTACTTTCAGTCATCACCATTTAAGTCCTCCAGAAAGAAGGAGAGGATGGGGATGCGTGCAGGAGAGCAGGAACGGGCTGCAGAAAAAGATGTGTGAGCAGTTGCTGTTCCTGCTGGTACTGCTGGCAGTGACATTTAAATGTCAGGATAGCTCCTGTCCTACCAGGAAGGATCAGAGCAGCCACGTGGAAGAGTCAGTATTGACTTCAGTTCCTCACAGGGTTGCACAGAACCTCTTTGTTCATGCCAGCACTTGAGCCTCCAGACACCTCCCAGCCCCCTGGGGACAGTCACAGCTCTGCCAGGGCACTCTGGGACCCCAGCACAACCACAGGCAGGAGTGTACAAGGGCTGGAAACACTGACCTTGAGAGCTCTGCCATGAACCTTCAGTGGAAAACAAAACAAGCCACCTAAACCAGTACCCTCACATGTCTGCCTATGTTCAGTGGCAAGAGATGGGGAAGGTGAGTGTCACTTCTAAAATGCTGAACATATTTCTTTTTAGGTTCCTTGCAGTTTTGCCCACACTGTTCTGATCTGGGTCAGTGCTCCTAGAAGCCACTTCTATAATCCTGTCCTGAAATACTTCCAAAGCTCACATTTCTGTGCTCCTTCCACACAGTCAGAGCTGGATGCTCTTCACCAGCTGTGCTGAACAGACTGATGGGTTTTACACCCCTGCCAGCTCTCACTGCAGAACAAGGAAAAGAAACTCAATGAGAGATTAAATAAATGAAGTGCTGCTTTTTAAACACTACAACAAACCAAAGAGCCAACAGAGAGGACAGATCATTACCTGCCTGTCAGGCAAGAGTTCCCTGGCTCAGTACAGAACTATCCTGAATCACACTGACCACTGATTTAGTACCTCTCCTTGGCCAACACATGCCTTCAAAACAACCAGCACAGCCTGTGGACACTGAACAAGGCACAAGTTCCTCTGGCCACTAGACGTCCCTGTTCCTCCTCTGAAACGCAGCTGTGGATGCTCCCTTCCCTCACTGCACATAATGGAGCTATAAAAAGGAACACAGAAGAAGTGGCACTTTCCCCAGATATAGCACATTCTTATTACCCCATTCATGAATGAAATACATGTGTAATGCTCTCCAGATTCAACTGGCCACCACGAGTGCAATGCCTGCTTCTGTATTACCCGAACTGCAGATTCCCAGAGGTGATTTGGCATGGAGCAATTCTACTGTAAGTCCAGAGCACCCTAGGAAGGAGGCTCCGTGTCCAAGCAAACACCACTCTACAGTGACACTGGATGCTAATTTGAGGCTTGTTACTTCCTTGGTTCAGACATTTTTCAGATACAGACACCCCGTGTTTTATAAGATCAGGCTCAATGCTTTGACTCCTTTCTGTTGCTTTAAAGCAACTGAATGTTGGATGACTGGAAAAAAGAAAAGCACATTAGTTATCTCCCTCCCCCACGCACACACACCGAGATTTGTCTTTGGTATAAAACAAAAGTAAACCTCCCACCAGAGACCTTGGAAATCTTGAACCTTTTTCCCTCCAGGAGGATTTATTACTTTCCAATGAGCGGCTGTTCATGTGCTTCTCCTTCTTGTTCCTATTCATAGGGTCAGATCCTGACTAGCATGCACAACCTCAAAAGAAAAGAAAGACTGAATACAAACTGTTTAAAAAAATAGCCTGTTAGAAGTGTAAGCTAACTAGGGGTTGGCACTGTATCCTACCACACGAGAACTGCCTCCAAGGCCTTACCTTGTAGGCCACGCTGTTGGAAGAGTCCACGATGATGAACAGGGGCTTTCTGGTGAAAGGGTAGAGATCTCCAGGGTGAAGGCTGCAAAGAGAAAGGGACACCTCAGAGCACCACAACTGCTGCACAGCTCTGACACTGCACAAGTGTCTCAGCCACACAGTTGCCCACAGCCAGATAGAAAGCAGACAGATTTCCCACGTCCCAGTCCCCAGATTCATCCTCAGACAGCAACTGCACTATTGTCTATAATATGGGCTGTAGGACTTCTTACTAGTTCAGGAGATGTTTAATTTCTTGAGAAGTCATCCACCACTGATCTGAAGTTTTCCAGTAATTAAGAACTTAATTAACTTACATAAGTAAGGTTGAAGTGTTTAATCATTTAAAGCTGCACATTCATCTCTAAATGTTCAAGCCAACCCCCATTATGATGCCCTGCCCTGAGGAGTCTGAACTCCAGAGGCTTGGATGCATTTTCCTCTGTTAAAGGCAAACTCCTGTGAACGTGCAGGTGTGCACCACGACACTGACCAGTGCATCTCCTTGTAGGACTGGTTGCGCTTGTGGATGGCATCCCCGTTGATGATGTCCCGGTTACTGTTGGTCAGCACACCCCCAAAATCGTAGGGACCTTCATGGGGGAAAAGGAAGCTGAAATCAGCAGGGGAAACTCACCCCTGTTAGACATTCAGTGCTTACACGGAAGGGAGGAAGCAACAACAAATCCCAGAAAATTAAGGGAATCTGAACCACTGCAGTTGTAAGGAGGGGAGAGAGGAATGTGGAGATTTCACTAACTGTATATTCCTTTTTATGCTTTTCTAGAAATTTCAGCATCTATCAAATAGAAGCAAGGAATGCAACTTCATAATTTCTAATTTAGTTATTCGCTATTTACCCACAAACATTAATGCAAGTGATCTAAATATGGGCTCTTGTTACACTATAGAGAAAAAAGATTAAAACCCATTACACATCTGATACAGGAAATTAATACCTTTGTAAAATTACTATATGAGTTTGCATATTCCAGAGTCAGAATTTGATCATAAAAACATAAGGCTAAATGCATCAAAAAGACTAGAAATACTACTGTAATTTGCAGTTCTAACACTGCAAAGGGGAGAAGAGAGAACTCAGAGAATGGCAAAGGCACAACACAGCTTTAACCAGATTTCAAATCTGTAGCAAAGGTTTGTATTTCATGATTTCCAAGTCAGAATTCATAATTTTCACATGCACATGCCCTGGACATGTGTTCCCACTGTAAGCTGAATATTCTGCTAAATTTGCAAAACTAAGCTACCCCTGAATGTCTGATAGAGTGCAAAGACGAAAGCAACGGCTATAAAAAAATATCTAATCCAAGATACCAAGAAATATTTCTGCCATTGGTATGGGTATGAAATATCACTAACTTTAGTAAAATAAAATATTAGAGTTTCCTCATTCTGTCATACATTTGCAGACTTGGCTGACCCACATTTGGCCACCAAATGCAACTTTTTCAGGTTTGGATACAAGGCGCCTTTCCATTTAAGGGAAGCTTTGGGGATACAAAATCAGGAACAGAACAAACATTAATTTAGCACTGTTACAAACACCTCACATGGTCTGCCAAACACACGGCTTGCAGGCAATGCACAGTGCAACTTGCAGCTGCTCTCCCTTTTAATAAGGCAGAACTGTGTGCAGACCACACCACCTTATTAAAAGAATGCACTTGTGATGGATTCAGTGAGCAAAAGCTGCACTCTGGATGTGCAGCTCCTCTGTGACTGAGCCTGGACGCCTCTGCCACAAGGTCTGAAGCTGAAACAACACATGCAGAGAGGGGGACATACCACAGGCTTCAGAGAGCACACTTCAGTTAGGACCTATCACCAAGCTGCAGCAAGAAGTAAAATGTTAAAAGCATTTTAAAAAATCACTGCCACCATCCAAAGCTGACAGGGATTTTTTTTTTTTTTCTTTTAACATTTTGAGAGCTCTATAAATCATGCACTGGGGAGGACAAAGCATGCATCTTATAAAGGAATGCAAGTCTCAAACAGATGAGGTTTTTACAATATTTAGGATGTTAAAAAGTTATTTTGATTTTTTTTCTTGAATTATATAAACAGATCTTTGGACCATGTTTACTTCAGCCAACCAGTTTTCAGCTTTTACATTGCAGCTGCATCCAAATATTCTGCTAGATTGAAAAGAACAGGAGGGTGAGGTGAGGGGAATTGCCAAAAATCATGAGAAGGGCTTGAATTGTCAGGTTAATGAGCGTGCAAATAAACCAGTCCCTGCAGCTGCTTGAGTCCTTTCACCACCCATGTCCTGGCCACACGTTCTCCTGGTGCTGGGCATTGGAAAGAATCACACAGTGCCACTGAGCCATTTTATCAACTTTGTGCTGATGCATCAGCTGAGCCATGTGGTCTTCAAAATTAGGAGGCTTTTAATACTTCAGATGCATCAAAAACTGGATGTGTCCTTTGAAAAGTTCTCAGGTTAATGCACACTAATTAAAACACAAAGATTTAATTATTGTTTGTGGAAAACAAAGGCTATCTTACTAAGTAGACAGGAGAATCGAATTGACTTGTCTTTTTAAAGGAGCTTTGTGACATCTTTCTTGGTCACTTGTCCTGGAACATAAAGAGAATTCAAGCCCTGTTCATGACAGGGAGCATTCCTTTATTGTACCTTCACTATCCGAACGACCTGATGGGAACACGCCCGTGGCAGACAGGTAAATCAGCAGCACGCTGTTGGCAGGCAGCTCCTGCAATGCAAACAAGGGCCCCAGTGCCAGGGGGAGAGAGGTACAAGTTTATTTGAATACTGAATCATCACCTTCATAAACACACTGTCATTATAATTGTGCTATTCTTGCCTCTGGCTGCCCTCCACTCTGCTCTTGGTACATGGATTTGCCCAGCCCCACCACACACACCCCTTCCAACAGGCCTAAAGTGTCACCTCATGAAATGTCTGCAACTTTTCTCCACACAGACCTCTGGGCTGATATCAGAGCTCCAAGCAGCACTGAGAAAGCATCACCTTCAACACAGACTCTATCTATCGAGATCTGAAGCTCTCCAAGATATGGAACCCAAAACTGCCAAGATCCACGCAGACCCCAACTCCCAAAACATCACAAAGGAAGCTTTGTTTACAGTTCCAGTGGGGTACAGTACTTGAGATTCAGTAGCTATACAGTGCTTGAGAGCAACAATCTCCTGATGCACTTCCCTGATTTTGGTTTGTGCTTGGCATGCTATGAAATAAAAGAGTACTCTTTTAAGACTTTTCTATTCTCCAGATCAGTGAAGATCCACATTTCATTCAGTCTCACAAACAGTCCTGGATATTTTTTTATTACAAATAAATTCACCAATTTCACAAACCTTAAATGATGCTGCTAAAAATGTATATAGCTGGCTAAAAGTTGGTTTATAAAGTAGGTATTTATGGGGGTTTTCCCGCCTGGCTGGTTTCTCTGTAGATTCCTGTTAAAAGAAAGAAACAAAATACTTCTAAAAAAAAAACCCTACAACCAGACATTACCAAAGCAGTTTCATAACCCTCTAAACTTCTGTTTATTAGAATGCTCATCTCCAACACACCACCCACACAAATGGTCTGCCCATTCTGCATCTCCTACTACACAGTAAAGCAAGATGCACAGTATTCAAACCAGAGCTTTTTATTATCCCTCACTGAAATTTGTGAACTAAATCTTTCTTACGCTCTCAAGCATCACCCAAGAAATGAGTGACAAAATTCACACTTCATCTCAATTAAATAAATTACAAATCTTCATATTTTCTTTTGGCCCCAGACAGAACACTTGACGCTTTCTCTGAAGGAGATATTAACTTTCAGATTACTTAGTAATCTGAGTCGATGGGTTTGAGCTAACCTTTCCTAATTTCTACTGAAAGTTACTCCACCTTTACTAACCTGCTCTCCACAGTGACAATACCGAAGGAGTACACTACTTAAAACCAATCAGTCGAACAAAAAACCCATTTAAGATGTGTTGCAAGGTTTTTTACTGAAGTGGAACTCACCTGCATTCCAGGTTTGTTCATTTGTGATGCCAAGTTCATGGGTTCCCTCTCCAGGGCTTGCAGCATTCGGAACATGTCAATTGTTAATTCACTGAACTTGACCTGCAAGAGAGTCACACAGTTTATTCTGCCAGATACACATTAAACAGAATTTCTCTGGAATTACTCAGCTAAGAGACTCCACAACACTCCAGAGAGACCATTCTCCTTCAGGGCCATTCTCTGTCAGTGTCATCTTTGAATCTCTAAAGAACTGTGAATGACTTCTAGAAGAGCTCACAGAAGACAAAGTCTATTTGTTACTGATCTACCAGGCCAAGTCACTGCATTGCAGACCCCTGCTTCCAAATTACAGGCTTCTCTGGGATGTGTACAAATCAGGTGCTGAAATGGCTGTGTTCTATGAATTCAGACAAAATCTGACAAAAACAGATGAAGTGTAGTTTAAATACAACTCCCTTGATTACCTGAAAAGAACTCAGAGAGAAGTAATGCAATTTGCAAAACTTCACTATCATTATCATCTAAAAACAGGACCTAGAATATCTTTTGAAAACCTCTTCCTGTTGCCACTGAAGTTGCAATAAGCTGGAGTGAGTCAAATGAAAGCTTAAGTCAAGCTTTTTCTAGATGTATTTTAGAGGTCTCCCATGCTTGAATGTTGTTACAAATAATCCAGTATACAAAAATCAGTTTTATCCACTTAACTGACATGTTGAATATAAACAATAAGAGGTCAATACCATAGGTCTAGTATTTAACATTTCATTTCTAGCTCTTATTTCTGAGAGCCCTCTTCCTCTTGTTATCACTGCAATCATCACAATAACAATATTTCCATGTTCTCCTCTGTTGGAATCCCTGTTGTAGGATCAGAAGGGATGTCATGGGGGACTCCAAAGATGCAAACCCAGGAGCCCAGAATTTCCTTTACCTGGTTGTTGCAGTTCCCAATAATGAGCGCATCTGCAAGAGCAAGCTGTCCCACTATCATGCCCTGCTCCAGCAACGGAGCTCCAGTCTCAGAAAGCCTGTTAGAGGTGATTACAATGGTGTTGTCATCATTTAAAACCATGACAGGGTCTGCCTAAAAAAAGCAACCAGAATAAATCAAGAATTCAGGAATGCATACACATTTCCAGTCAGAGAAGTCCATAGGTCTCAGCACTTACAATAAACATTTCACAAACAAGGCAGCTTTTTAAATTACTTGGCCATACATGTATTTATATATTTGTATGCAGGCTACAGGGTAAAGCCTTCCCACTTGGAAAAGCCAAGTTCTGCAAGAAATACATGGGACAAGCAGATAACTCATGCAGAATGAACTAAATATTCCTACATTCATTATAATTTTAGTTTGCCTATTTTAGCTTGCCTTCCCTTTGAAGAAATGAATAGCAAAGGAGAGTGAATGATAATGCTGCCACCCATCCTGGCAATATTTAAATATTCCTGTGACCGTGTATCAGTGATTCATGGGACACCTGCTTCCCTCACAGATGTGGTGATACAGGAACACTTCCATCAACAAGACAGAAAACTCTGACACAACTACAGGGGATGGCATTCTCACCTCAATAAATGCTGCCACTTCCTGAAGGACCAGGTTCCACTCCACCTGATCTTCAGTATTGAAACGATGCGTGTAGTCTTCAATCTCATCTGACAGCTCCTGATGGAAACAGTTCAGAGACAGTCAGTCCTAGAACCTAACAGGCAGTCAGCAACCTTCTATTTGGTTAGCTGTGCTGGCCTTTAAGAATAATAAATAAATAAATTCCTTGAGAACATATGCAGCACACTCCTAACATGCCAGCCAAAACGCGCTCTTTCAGCAGACAGAATGCCAATGCTACACCGAGTTCTGGCAATGCAAATTGTCTTTTACGTAGGTCCAAATGCAAAGAATATCTGGAGTTAAGTATAATTATCCCACTCACAGCTATGTCACTGGTTATTACCATAAGATATGGATACCAAGGACTCAAATTTCAGCTTGCAAGTAACTTTAAATACCTTGAGAAAAGGGATGGTGTGGCTGGTTTAGCTGTGCTAAGCTAAGCCTGCAGTTCAAGGGAGCTGTGACACAGACAGCAATGCAACCTACACAAAGCTGTCAAGCCCAGGAACTGCTTGAAGAGAGGTTGTCAGAGGGGCTGGGAAGCATATGCTGTGGGGAGCAGCTTGCTGTTCCTTTTCTGCACTTCCAGGGCACCTCCCTGTCTGGGCTGCAGCTATTGGAATATTTTTATTTGCTGTTCAAACAATGCTATCAAACCATTTGATCCTAAAGTGTCATTATTAAATGTCTGAATCACAGAAGGTATTCCCCTATGTTGGATGTCAGATTAGAAAAGCAATGATCAGCAACCCCCCAGCACCTTTATCCTGATTTTAGCATACCTTTACAAGGTCCTTTACAACATCCATCTTGTTGAGCAGGAGACAAACCACGATAAACCTTGCATAGTAACGCAGCTTCTTAACCACTAATTCAGGCCTAGACACAACAACAAAAACACCACAGCCAAATTTGAGATGAAAATAGAACAGAGGCAGGTAGCAGGAGTAAGGGAGGGGAGGAGTTTAACACCAGAGCAGGGCTGAACACTTGCAGATTAAGAGTTCTGACCGAACTCATGTGGTGATTAATAGCCAGTGGCTGCTTGGAGGTTTAGTTAAAATTGAGTACAGGGACATAAAAGTAATTTAAGAAAGCCACAGCCTCCTTACATGAGGGCCATGAGAGTCAGACATCATGGCTGTACTGCAGTATGAGCTGCTGCTCCCCTGAAAGGCCTGATGAGAATCAGATTCCTCTGCTTCAGCCCAGCTGACCCATCTTCCACCCACAGCATTCCAGCTCCTAGCACTGATACTGCTCAGGATTTTAAATGCCAAAATTTGGGACTAATAGCCTTCTATCAGGACCAGGTAATATAATATTCTTCCAGTCATACAGCAAAGCTCTTATTTATCGTGAATTTTTTAATTGTGGCAGAAGGATTAAAAGAAACTTCCTTCAACAACATCGATTTTATCCTAGTTATGCTCCTACAGTTTCTAGCTCCTTGCTGCTTCCACAGCCCTTTCTAGTCTTGAAGAAACAAAGGCCTCCATTCAGACATACCTGTCTTCTTTGTTGACCTGGGAGTAGTAGGACCTCTGCCTAATGGCAGAGTAGAAGGAGAAAGCCTCGTTGAGATAGCTGGTCTCAGAGGTGCGCAGGCTGCAGGGAACAAGGCCATCAGCTCACTGCCCAGAGGGAAAGCCGTGCCCAACCCGCCCTTCCTGCCCCCTCAACATCCTGGGCAGCCAAGGCACAACTCCCTCCTCTTGTGTCATCCTATGACAGCCAGAGGCTCACTCTGGGAAGGCAGGTGTCAGAGCTTGGAGCCCGTTTCAGGTAACAAAGCTGCCCATCTCACACCTGCACGTACAGGTGATAGGGTCACTGAACAGTTTAAAGGAACATCAAGCTCCCAAACTTGTAAATCACACTTTTGCACAACAATCCAATGCAGCACGCAGGGAGGACACTTTGGAGGCAGGAGGAAGTCCTTGGGCAGTACCAGTGTGACCAGCAACGTGGCACCAGGCTCACAGGGGCCCTTCCCTGCAACACCCCATGCAGTCCCCAGGGCCCTCAGCCCAACCACTGATTCCTCCTGACTGAGCATCCACACATTTGCCATGCAGCTGCCACTAACCCTGCATTGCCCACTGAATCCTCTTCTGTGCTTACTTACTAATAATGGTAATAGAGCTGCCCAATCTTGGAAGCAATTTCCCCAATTTGCCACCTCTTCAACCCATACCGATTGTCCAATACTTGTCTATGTTGCAAGAGAGAAAAGAAAGATTAAAAGGATTCCCAAATTTCCCAGAACATCTCACCAGACAAGACAAAGAGCCATTGCAGGAGCAAATTCAGCCTTCATTACTGGTACAGCACCAGCAGCCCCTCACAGAGCCAAGAGCACACACACCCCACAACAAGGGCCACTTATCTTGCATAAACTTGCCAGAACCAGACTTAAGTGTGTTGCACAAAATGCACACAACAAAAGGTCACAACTTCCCAGGAGAACACTCAGACTGTGCAGCCAGAGGAAGGTGTGAAGGATCAGAGCCCACACTGCAGCAAGAGACTTCACACCATTCCAGATTGTGCTCTGCAGAATCCATCACCTCCCCAGTAAGGAATTAAAGCACCACACACTCAGGTAGAGCAAAAGGATTTGTTGAAAAAGTCACACTGAACACTCTGCAACATTTTAATTCAATAGACTGTGAGCACTGCAGGAAGTGGCTGTTCCCTCCCTTCATGCTTGAACAGCACAGTGAAATCTCAATCTTAGCTGGGGCCCTGGGCATTCCAGAGATTAAACCCACACAACTCATCTGCCTCCAACATTTCCTTACCGGTGCTGCTGTTGGAACTTCCAGAGTTTGGTGTAAACATCAAATGTTCGCCCAAAATAGGATTGCCACTGCTTCTGCCCATACTGAGGTAAATCCCTGCAAGAGAAGTGACAAAAGAATTAGGAAGCAGAATCCAGTCAGCCCAACATGACAGAAGCATGTTTGTGTCAAAGTCAGAACTGCTTTGTTCAGGATTCATTTGACATACTTAAGAATTCTGACTGCACCCAAAACTACAAGAACCATGATTGCCAGAGTTTCTCAAAACCTGTTGTTCCTGGATCTCTCCAAATAGGAAATGATCATGTTACTATATGCAACAGGTGTTTGGAAACATCTTACAATTTTGCTAAAAGAGAAACAATTTTATGGTAATGTGCACAGAAAGACAGATTGGATTCTTGAAATATAATGCAGAAAAACCCTACCCAAGAGCAAGCAGAATAACCCAATGGAAATTAGTTAATTTAGACTGATAATATTTACTATTACTCATTAAGGAAATAACCTTTTTCAAACTGGTATGGCTGTGTTTCAGAAACAGAGCCTATTTCATCACACACAAAACCACTGCCCCAGTACCAGGTCAGGCAGCATATGGATGCTCACAGTTCACATTCACTGGGTTCTGTTACACCATCACCACGTTTGTCACCCTCTAACTCACAGTTACACGTGACACAACCTGAGCACTTTTGGTTTTTTTTCTTGTCAAGTCTCCAAGGTGAGTCAGTCAACCCAGTTCAGTTCTGCTCTCTCACCTCCCCTCAATTTCCATGCTGTGGTGTATTTCCACCCCACAACTATGACATATTCCCAAGGATTTTGGCTGTAAAGATTTGTGCTCTCAACCCTCACTCCTCCCATCTCCCAAGAGAAAAGTGGATCTTGAAACAAATGCAGAGGAGACCAAACCCGAGTGCCACTGAACACACATTCCCTGCACATCTACACCAAAGCTCATTCAAAGGAGGTACACAACTCTACAAGAGGAAGCAGAACAGCTTTTCCGAGACAGAATCCTCTTGGATTTGATTCAAGATTGATTTCCACAAGGAATTCTTTCTCAAATCACTGTACTGGTTCATGTAGCACCTTCAGCAGACAGAAAAGCAGCACATTCCACTTCCAGGGCTGGAGGGTAGAGACCAAGGGAAGCACCACCTTTAGAAACCTTGCCATGTTCTCTGAAGGAGCCAGAGAAGCAGAGCAGCACACAGCATTTCAGAGCAGCATTCTGGTCTGTTTCTGCTCACTGTAATTGCTTTTAACAGCACCCGAGGTAGGAAAGGAAATTAATATTCCTCTGCTCATCAGCCAACTGTACTTCCCACACAGCTTGAAGGGACCTAGCTCAGCTACTACAAGTAAAATGAATCCCTTACCAGCTACAGCTCTTACCAGCCTGGAAAAGCATTCCAGTACTTGCTGCTGATATTCCATGAAGATGCCAAGGAATCTGGGCAGGATTTTATCAAATTTTTAAAAGAAATCACTTCAAACTTGCAACTGGCTGCTCAAAATCTTGCAACGTATGTTGGTGTAGCAAGGGGTAAACAGGAATATAAATATGTGCTTCAGGGTACCAACATCTTCATTCAAGTACAGCATGATAAAAACACATGCAAATTTAAAGCATTTTCTGCAAGGAACAACTCACCACCTTCTCTTGTTGTAAGAGATGTAAACATTTTAGCTAAACAAAAGAAGCCAAGGCACTGTCCAAACACACACACCCAAGATACAGCACAGACTTCAACACAGCAAGAGGCAGCTATAATTTAATTAGCACATCCACAAGATTCAATGTTAAAGTGTATTTAAAAATGCATAAATACAAAACACTAAAATGGATAATTAAAAAAAAAATGATACAAATCAAAAGTTCCCTGGCACTAGCTTACAGAATGACTGAATTAACAAGTTGACTTGAAGAACCTGAACCCAGAAAAACACCCTTCTCTCAAACACTGGTATCTGCACAAGCTAAGCAATAAGCAGAGGTACCTATGGGCTGATGATACTCATGCATCTATCCCTCATCAGTCAGCTAATTAACACACTCTAAACCTCACCTGTCACCTCCACCACCTTCTCTGCACAAGCCTAAACATTCCAACATAACCTAAACATAAAGCCCAGCTCAAGTCACTGTGCTGCATCAGATTTGAGTATGTGGAAATGAGGATGTTTTCAGAAGCCTCTGGGAGTGCAGTGTCCGTGTGTCTGGCCACTGCTGTGTGTCCACACGGATATTCCTCAGCAGCCTGCTCGCCTAATTGCAGCTGGCATAGCTGCACAATACCATGGATTCCTCGGCTCCCCAGGGAATGGGAAGGATCTCCATGGAAACAGACAGTAGCACTTGTTCTTTTGATAGTATTCTGACATGGCTGTAATAAAACTTCATTTATGACAATACATTACTGTGGTTTCACTACAGCTTTTTGCAGACAAGAGCTGCCCTTCCTGCCATCCCTCTACTGCTCTGTGCTGAACATCACACATGCTGCTCTCATCTACAGAGAAATTTTACCATGAGAAAGGATGCATAAGCAAAAGAGGACATTTAGTGCAGTTTTTTTAATAGAACATGGGGACGTGCATTATTTGGTGAGAAATAGCCCAAAAGAATCCCAAAAGCCTCAGCTGAGTGCAGAGTGGGCTTTGAACACAGCTCCTCCCACCAAAGGAGACAGGGAATGCATGACCCAGAAGCAATTATACACCCAATTTGAGAGCTCAAGACCTATATTACAGCAAGACTTTTTGCTACTTGCAGATCTACAGAAGGGCACCAGAGCAGTGAGGAGAGACAAAGGCAGCAGGTTTTCCTGTGGTGTGCCCAGCCCAGGCTGCTGGCATCAGGAGGGCACCTGCTCTGGCAGAACACCACTACAGGAGGGATAAAGGGGCAACCAAACGAATCCCAGTGCAGAGGAGGGACTGGAGACTTGATCTAGGACACTACAATAGCCTGCAACAACAAGTGGAAACCATTTCCAATTTCTTGGCTTTTAAAACATTCCAAATGGGACGTGAAGACAAACTCTGATGTTCTAGAATGATGGGTTTCTCACACTGGGCACAGAAGACAGGTTCTCTTGCTGCACTAGTGTGGCTGGTGGATAAATTTCACAGACAGACCAGAATTTTATCCAATTCTTGCTGTACTCTTTGTCTCCACAAAGACCAGCACTACTTATATGCTCATAATTAATTCTCTGTCAGTTCATTTCAGCCACGCTGCCAGATAATACTGGCTGAAACCCAATTAAAGGTGCTGAGGTGTGCTTGGCCAGTGCCACATGGAAGTTGTCACACGGGGACATTAAAGATGTTGAGAACATCCTAGAGACTCATCAGTAAGCTTCAAAGAGGAAGGCTACAATAACTGCAAGTTTAACATTCAAAGCTTTAAATACATTCACAGTTTTGACAGGTGATAAAAAGAGACAATTTCCTTTTATGCTCACGGGCTTGTAGTAGTTACAGGCTCCTGTTCCCAGAACCTGAGCTGCAGTGGGATAAAAGGGCTGTGGCACAGAGCCAGGAGGTACCCCCTGAGCCTCCTTTCCTCCATGCTGAGCCTCCCCAGCTCCCTCTGCTGCTCCTGGTGTTCCAGACCTTTCCCCAGCTTTGTTCCCACCCCGGACATGCTCCAGCCCCTCAGTGTCTCTCTTGCAGTGAGGGGCCCAGAACAGGACAAGTTGCCTCACCAGTGCCCAGTACAAAGGGACAATCAATTCCCTAAAACACAGCTGTGGAAAGTCTTTTAATTCCTTGAAGTTTCAGGCTTCTTTGTGATACTGAGCACATTTAAGCACTTTTTAACATCTAAAAGAAAATACCAGTGACAATACATCATGACAAAATGCTTCCTTACACCCTCCCTCTTCCCAGCCTTTTTCAAGAAAAAAGCAAGTGGGAGTGGGGAAAGGGGAGAAGAGAGCCATTGCAGCATACTTCATTAACAGTTTATTCTAACTTATAGCCCAGGATAGAGACACTATGAAGACAACCCCCCTGGGTTATCCCAGCAGGCATGGCCACAGGAGATGCTATCACTGGGAGCACGAGCACAAAGTACACTTTCGAGCAGCAACCTTGGCAGACCATCATATGTTTTCCTCAAATGCTGTATTTGGCATCTGTATTGAGAAGAGAGGAAGGAAATGCTACTGAAACAAAGACGTGGCAGGCTGAGCCCTTGCAATTTTTGGCAGCAGCAACAGCTAAGCAGCTGCCAACACAGCTATAGGCTCAGCTCCCTGTAGCTGAAGTGCCCAGAGGAGGTTTTGGGAAGGAAATCATTGCTCTCCTCTCCCTCCCCCATCACTTATTTTCTATGAAACGTGGTAGGGGCAAGAGAATAGCATGAAACACAGCAGCAAAGACCATCATCATCTTCAAAACAGGTGGTGTCAGACATGAATCAAATGCCTTTATTATGCTGGAGGGAAAAGCAAGCAACTGGACTAAGAATTGGGATGCTTGCCAAGACATTTCCAGGTGAACTCCCCAGAGAACAAGCACTAACAGGGCAGATACCTGAGAATTATAATGTTGCTTTATCCTGTCATTATGCCCATGGGAATCACAGGTCTTAGAGGTGAAATGGTGGTCAAGTGTAAGAAGCAACCGTATCAGGTTACAGTAAGGACAGGGGCAGGTTCTTGTTCTGCAGTGTTCCTATTTCCACACAGCAGAACTGGCTGCTTAATCCCATCTCTATTTTTATTTTCCATTTTCTTTTCATTTAGCTGGACAAGAAGGTTTCTTTCTAGAAAAGTACCATGGACATACTGAGAAACTCCATCTCTCATCTTGATATCTGATACAAGCACTACCTCCCTCCATGGCCAAAGGAGACACAGAATGGCTGGAGGTTCTCTGCCACCTCTCTGATCTGAACTGGAGCAGCACACAGCCACACATGAACTGTGTTCATTTGTACTCTTCAGTGACTCAGGCCAAAATTTCAAGCACAATCTATCAGAAAGCCAGTGTAATGTCATATATAGTCCTGGAAATCCTGGTCTCAAGATCTCAGACCTTTTGCCTTAGGCTGTCTTTCATGGGAGGGGGTCAAACTCAACCACCAAGAACTCCTTGTCTCTACTGCCCATTTGCCATTCATATTTTGGAGCACAAAATGTTTGTTTTGGATTTGGTAATCAACTTCTAAAGCACATGAAAGGATTACCAATAGCGGGGGGCGGAGGAATTAAAAGCATCTTTGCTAACCATCTGTGTTTGACTAACAGCAAGCTATAAGGGCCCAAACATACAGCATTACTCAGAGACCAGTAAGAGGCTGAACTGCCAACCAGATATGAGCTCAAAGCCCTGTTACTTAAGAGACTCTACAGCAAAGCTTAGAAATAAAGCAGCTTTGGATACATGCTGTTTAACTTAGCATATATTGACATAAACAGGATACCCATATTACTGTCCAAACGTGTATTCCCCCTGCAGACAAAGCAGTTGAACTTTCCAGCTGTTGTTGCAGCTGCTTAGTAGATAAATGTAGATTTTACCTTTCTCCACAGTTCAGATTAAGCACTTGTTCCACCACACACATACAGGGTATGGTTTCGATGTTTCTGTTTATCACTTCCTAAATTTCTTCCCCAAGGATATTCCCTCTCCTCCTTTCCTCCCACCCAGACCAATCCTCTTCATTGCTTTCTTTGTCCAGAGAGACAGTAGTGCTTTGGATATGCATGCTGTGAACTGCACACAGTCACACCTAATCCTTAATTGTGGCCTTCAAACACACCATTTCAGCAATAATCACATCAATTTAATGGGATTTTCAACTTCTATTTACTATTGACTGGAATCTCTGTTCCTACAAACATTCCTACATACCTGGTCCAAAAGTACCCACACAGAGGTGCATTGTTCTCTCCTAAACAAACTTACTGGGTTTGGGTTTGAAATGTTCACTGACTTCAGCATCACACACTGCAGTGTGTGTGTTCCAAGGCTTTTCTGAAGGAATACTGTCAAAAATCCACTAACCTTAAGCCATTGAAGAGCTGCTTAGATTTATCCAATAAGTAGCAAAAGTCTGTCACCGTTTTTCTCTCTGCTTGAGGAATATCATCTTCAGCTCCCCCTGATGACATGATTTCTTTTAGGGCAAGCTCAGTCCTATGAAGAAAAAAAATAGCCACATTATTCAAAAATCAAGGGCTGCTATGAACTCATCCAGACTGAGATGCATGTTCAGTTCCATGGGGATGTAACACAGAGCATGCAGTTCTCCACAGGTTACTCTTCTCAAGACTCATTAAAAAAAATAGCTGAGAATCAAGGCATTGGACTAATTACTGCACAATGCACTAGTTAACAAAGCAAAATTAAAAGTAACAGTGGTACAATAGTCACAAAATAAAATAACTCTGAGGACTGTCCTCACAAACACAAAACTGACAAAGAAAGGACTGTAGCACAAACAGCACTTGGATTTCACACTTGGACAAATAAATCCTCTCCAAATTTGCCTTCTGCAGAGGTACTTATCCTGCAGCTGTATTTAGAGACCAGCCTCACTTCTCTTTACATTTCATTTTCTTCTGTAACTGCTGAAAACTGCAGTTCAATAGCTCCTATTGCTAAAACAAGACAAATTCAGCCAGAATGCTAAAAAGTACTCTACCTTCCTTCCTCTTTGCATCCTCATGACTGTTTAATTCCATGCCTTGCACTGCCCACAATCATACCTGCAAATCCATTTTTATTCTTCATGTGAGTAAAATGTTATATTGTACAATAATCACCTGAACAAAAAGCTAAGATCTAGTGTACATAACTGTAGTATTGAGTAAGGGAATATGAAAGCTTATAGAGGCAGAGTGGCTTTAAAAAAAAAATCTTACTCCAAACATACACAGATATCAAATTATCCTTCTGAGCATACAAAGATGAGCTACAGATTTTGCAGCAGAAACAACAACCAAACATTTCTGGAAATGGCTGCTAGGGTTTCAGCTCTGCCAAGCTCAGGATTTTCGTGCAAGATAAACACACCTCTGAGTGGGCACACGCAGAGCTTTTACTTCCAGCAGCTTCTCTACCAGTTCTGGTAAGTGCAACAAGTTTCCATTTGTGCAGCAGCTCTGTTTGGATGCTATTTGCACAAAAAATTGCCTACATGTCCCAGTCCAAGCCAGGAAATGGCAGAGCTCACTCTTTCCAGCCATCGGGAAGCACCCAGAAGCATCTTTCAGCAACTGCCACCAAAAAATCCTTCACAATAACTAAAGAGGCTTCAAAAATGCTTCCCTGAACAAATACCTCATGCCTAACAAATGCAGGAGAAACTGGAAGTTCCCACCCAGCTTTTGGGGTAAGTTAGAGGGCCACCCTGCCAACCAAGCAGTCTCATGATTTCCCAGTTTAGACAAGATGCAGCCCACATAGACTTTTTTTACACACCCATGTAACAGCACACCAGAGCTCCAGTGCAAGGCCATGGGGGCATGGCACAAACCTGTTGAAGAGCTCCAGAAAAAGGTAAAAAGTGTCTCTGCATTGTCAGGTAACTGCAATATGGGTGCCAGAGTCCAAAACACACCATCCAGATGTCACAAGCTTCGGCATGAGCCTGGCAAGGACGTGAAGATTGTGAAGCCCCAGCCTGTGTCTGAAAGCTCTGAACATTCACATTTACACAGCACAGAACAAACAACACCAAGTACTCAAAGCGCCAACATATGAGATTGAAGCGAACAGTGAGACCTCAAAAACAGATGTCAGAAGTAGCCAGGAGGTGATTCAGGAATTTCAGGAAGAGGGACAATACCCCAGGTCCCGTGCAGCAAGGGTGACTTAAATCCTGCAGCGAGCCCGTAGGTCTGTGCTCCACCGTGGCAGTCCAGGCACTCCAGCTTCAGATACATTTGCAGAAATTGAGGAGCTTGCTTAAGTTGCAAAGTATGTTTCATACAGTCTAGATAGCAGTCTTTTAATTTAATGGCAGTGAATTTTATTTTACACTATCCGTAAGTTATACTACTCAACAACCCCAACCACTGCCAACATAAACTGTGTTAGCCCTGGCACAGGCAAATAGCACCAACCAGGCTTTGGGTTGTTTTTTAAAACCAAGTAGTTCTCACATGCAAGGACTTCACCAGACCCACTGTGAAGAGGCCATTTATGCAATCAATAAAAGATACACAAGAAAATCCATAGCCTGCCAATGTGAAAGGTATTGGAAGGAAGGAAAAATAAGCGAGGCTGGATTTTCCAGCTGACAGAGAAGGAAAATAAAATTAGTTATCTCATGCACTGTTTTTGGCTTATCATGCTCTGTAGGGGGGTGGTATTTGGTGCTGTACAAAGGAAGAGCCACTATCAGGAGCAGCTCAGGAAAGGAGGAGGTGCTCCTGCACTAAGGACTGTGTTGTAATGCAGCAGCAGCACAGACAGGAGGGAGAATTATTATTAGAACAGCAAGTGGGCACAGTAAAGGGAGGAATACAGCTCCTGACATCGCCCTTTCCTGAGGGACTGCTCAGCTCCAAATGAACAACATAAATAAAAAAGCAACCAAGAGCACATCCACAACGGGCACCTCTCCTTCCCTTTGATACTAGAAGTTATCACATGGATCTGTGCTCGTCTGCAGACAGACAGTTCTCCCAGTTTTGACAGCCCAACTATACCAGGAATATCACCTACTTAATTTCTTATTCTCTGTTTGATGCTTTTTGCTTTCTTTCATACAAAAGAAACTGTTGGGGCTGTTTTGCATGACAATTTCTCTTAAGTAACACATTAAAAAAAATGATCTCCAGAGTCTGCAGAAGGAGACATTGAAACACTGGTTTAAAAGACTGTCAGAGTAAGTCAGAAAATGGTGGCTTCCAGCAGAACTTATTATTCTCTCAAAGATTTTGCCAACTCCTCAGGCCATACAAGGCAGAAAACCTGTGCTAGCCAAGCCCCACACTTGGTGTGCCAGGTTCTTCCCTACAAGCTCTCAGAACACACAATTCTAGGTTTGCTTAATGCAATACATTATTAGGTTTTACAAATTCATCTCATTGCAGGACCCAGGGTAGCAGAGCTTCACAGACATCCCAGAGGATGGCAGGTAAAGCTGGAGGGCAGCAGGAGGAGGGATACAGGACAGGGACAGTTTCACGGTGCTGGACAGTATTTTTAAAGTCAGATGTCACTTACATCACACACGTCTCCACTTCCCTGTGGTTTGCTGTCTTTTGGCTACGGTTTTCCAGGCTTAGCTGGAAGGGAAAAAGAGTGCTGGAGTTAATGGTATGCACTCCCCACTGGCCCTGCCCTGGGATTCAGAGCAAGGCGAGCTTTGTGAGCTGTGAGGGAACGCTCCGGGTCAGGGAAATCAAGCTGACAATGCAAGTCCAGCATGGAAATGTTCAATAAGTGCATTACATCCTCTTAGATTTGCTATATAGCCGGGATCACTGTAAGCTGCCATTCAGCTGCCTGCTGGAAGGGGAGGGTCAGACCTTCCCACCCAATGTGTATGAGCAAATAAAATCTCACACACTGAAGGTGCAGCCGTGGTGTGACCAGAGGGCACAGTGGACAGGAGGATGGCAGGGGTCTGTAATCTCATTTATCAGTGAGGACAGGTAAAATCAGGAGCAGTTTGCTGAAGCTGCACAGCAGTTGGCTGGATGTGGCACCTCGACCTCCTGACAGAGCACTTGTGCAACCCAACTGCCTTTTTTTTAAGCCATCACTACTTCTCAGTTATGTAATCTTGACTCGTTTTAAAATGCTTCCCACTCCCTGCTCAGAGGCACAAGTGGTAACCAAAAACCAAAAGCAAACACTTTGTTCATCTCTCTTGTTGATACAGGATTTCCCCCAAACTAAGATGTTCCTAGAACTGCTCTCTACAGAAACCAGTGGTGGAAAACACATCCCAGTCTATCAGGATTTTAAAGCTGTCAAACCTTGAGTCAGAGACCAGCTCTCTTTCCGTTTTTCATCCTTACACATCTCCCACAGCATCACTGCCAAAAGGGGATGTGACACAAAGCCCAGCTGGTATCTATTTCTTATCTGCAAATTAACAACAGATAATACTGAGCTCCTGATCGTTCACACACAAAGCCTGGAACCATCATGCCTCAAAATTCTATCAAAAAACAGCTGATCTTACCTTCACCAAGCAGGATGCCTACCTTGGCTCCCTCTTTGCCTGTCCTTTTCTTCTGCAGACTGGCACACTCATGTCTCATGTTTTCTTTCAACGCTATACTGCACGTTTTGGGAAAACCATCTGTGTGTTTCCATGTGATCTGCTCAGAGTGCTAGTCCTGACAGAGCCTCAGACAACACAAAATGCATTAGAAACCAAATTCATTCCTCTTACCAGAATACCTAACTCTCCATCAAGAGCCACTGCCCTGAAGTTCCCAAGACAGCACTCGGTTCTGCCCGAGAAACACTGAAATAAATAATTAGTAATTCCCCCAGACAGGCACTGAAAACCTCACAGCCTGCTGGAGTCAGGAATTCAGAGGGAATGGCAATGAGCAGTTATACATCAAACCATTTCTTTATAAAATGGGGGGGGGGGGGGGGGGGGAAGATTTCTTTATTACTCCAAGGTTTTTTAGTAAAATTTGGAACAAATCAGACATTCCTCACCCCAACCACTGTTCACCTCAGGGCACGTCTGCACTGCAGTGGCTGCAGCTCTTGCAGACATATCCAGCTCCTTTTCCAGCAGCTCGTTGGATGCTGCAGGAGGCATCTGGGAGCAGGCTGAGCCCACACCTGAGCTCCTGGCAAGGCTCAGTCCCAGGGGACAGCAATGCCCAGGGCCAGCTCAGACAACAAGCACAGTGTTTGTGTCCCAGCTCTGCTCAGTGCTCTGTGGACGTGCACAGGGACTGCACAAGGAAAAGGACACAGCCTGGGCTTTGGGGACGCTTCTGTCTGAATGCCACAATGATAAGCAACTTTAACTTAAGAAACAGAAACAAGTAGCTGTGGCATTTAACTGATAATGCTGGTCAAATCATGTTCTCTCTGCCTGGAAGTTTGATAACTTGAAAGGGCACTAAAGAGAAATTAATTACCAGGGTGAAAGCCTGATTTCATGTACAAATTACAGCGTGGCTGACAAAAATCACCTGCAAATGCAACTAGGTCTAGCAACTACCTCCTATTGAGAATTCTCCAAGAAACTGGTTCTCCCACTAAAGTACACATTTTTACAGCTAACTTGCAAAAATACTGTTACCTCTAAAGACTAGGCAAGAGGCAAGCAATTTTAAAAAAATGATAAAAACACCCAAAGCCCAGTGAGCCTGTGTATGAACACACCCACACTCCTGGGCACGAGCAGTCAGGGCCAGGGAGCCTGGTCCCACATTGACCTGGATTGATCCTTCCCTCTGCATCCCAACAAACCCAGCTCTGCCCAGCACAGGGAAAGCTTCCACTGCCCTGGGGCTCCACACGTTCTGAGGGGCTGGCAGATGCTTCCTACAACACAACAACTTTCTTCTGTCTGTCCTTCCATTCAACAGATGCACTAAACACATCACTCTACTCCAACTTCTTTTGATTTTTTGAAAATTACTCACTAGATAATCTTTAGGACCTTTCTCCCTAGATCAAAAGACAAGGGATTTAAAAGCTGCTTGGAGTAGAAGAAAAAAAAGAGAAAGCAGCAGGCAGGGGATAAATAAGAAAACAAGGTAAACCCACACACACACACATTCCCCAGCTGCACACTGCTGTGGCCAGGGAAGTGGCAGAGAGCAGGCACTCACAGTTACACAAGAACTGTTATACAAGTCACACACATTTTATTACTGCAAACTGAAAGTTTACTACTCTCACATGAACGCATAATTCCTTCCTCAGCACATCACTAGATGAGACGATCCGCAAACAGCCTCACAGCCAGACCTCAGAGTTAAGGGCAGCTGTCACCTCTGCATTACCTGTGACATCTCATCAGGAACAGCCTCATCACTTCCTGTAGGAAAATAGGCAACACCACAAATGCAACTCCATTCTGAGTCAAATGAGTAGGAAAATACAACATGCAGTGTCAATCCCATTATTTTAACTTCAAGTAAGCGCTTCGTCTGTAGAATCAGGCTTTTCATATGTTTCAGACGTCTTTAAAAATCCTTTCACTGCTTAGAAGCACACCTGTCTGTATCCAGAACTGCAGCTTTGGCTTATTTCTCTCAGAAAAATGCGGAGGTGCTCATTAACATCATGCCATGGAAACCGTGTAGTCCCTTCCTGCCTCCTACACTGAGATCATGGAAGCCACACCTCAGCAGCAGACTCCTCTGAATTCACTCTGGGCAGACTCACTTTGAACACAAGAGACATGATCTCACCATGGGATGCACGTGGCCTTCAATCGCCTTCAGAACACAAAACTTTTGCTTCTCTTCTTTATGTTTCTGCCACTGACAATTTGTTCCACCTTTGTCTGTTCTGCGCCCTCTGTGATCCCTCTTTCACTGCAGTTCACGACCTTGTGTGTATAGGATGAACAAAGGGCACAGGCTAAAAATGTCATCACAGTTGGGCCTCTGCTCTTGTACTGACTTCACTGGTTTGCTATTAAAAATAGGCTCAAGCTCAAAGTCAAACCAAAGAAGAATTTCTGGGTCATCAGAGTCTGGGAATCTCCAGAAGATGGTGCAGAAGCAACGTGGAAGAGGACACAAGTGTTTCTTTTCATCCAATTCAAATCATGAATCTGTCGTGGTGCCTGCATACCACCTACATGGTACTTAGCAGTCATTTGCTTTGTATGAAAGAGCAAAAGGAAAAAACCCACCAGGCTGGCCCACTCTTGGCAGAGGTGGGAGGGTAGAAAGGAGACAGAAAAACACCATCAGCTGTGGCAGTGAGCTGTGTGTATTTACATTTCACAGGCTGAACTATTTAGTGGTTTATTTACACACAATGTTCTTGGAGCAGCTAAAATGCCAGTTGTGTTTTATCTCGATTTTGTGGCAATGAGCATAAGCCACAGAATCATAGGAAGAGTCTGCAAATGAGAGATGAACCCCCTACATCTGGAAAAAGCACATAAGCCACTGTGAGAAAGGAGGGAGATTTTGGGAACACAGGCACAACAAGGGCTGAAATGCATTCGTTATGACAAGACACCAAAATACAATCCAGGGAGACTCAGTAAAGCAGCGACCCAGTCACAATGCAAGAGCTCGTGCTGCAGGGATTGCACATCCCAGGGTAACCCTCAGAGCCAACCCACGGCACAGCACGGCAGCCTCGGGTCCCTGCGGCTGCCCCTCCATGTTAGAGTGAGGAGGGAATTGCAGTCAGCTCCATTTTATGCACATTTGATGGCAAGACGCCAACACAACTGTTGACTGAGCCAAATCTGGGCCCCCTTGAACTAAGCCATCACCTAAAGCGGGGAGGAAAAGCACATGCCTCTCGCCTTCCCAGCAGCCAAGTTCCTGAAAAGCATCCCAGTTACAAGAAAGATTTTTCTTTCTTTCCTCTGACAACAACTGATGCTTTAACTCTCTTATGTGCACTCATTAATTTGAAATGGAACAGCTAACGTGAGGCTGCATCGTACAGCAATGGGATGGAGAGGCTTCCTTCCAGCGAGCCAAATGATTTTCTGGCTGGCCCAAATGGCAGCTGAGGCCAGTGCCCGATCTGGAGGGCAGCTATCGTCACACTCTGCAGCCTGTTCCCATCCTCAGCCAAGGTGCCAATGGCTGCCTTCCAACTGGAACTGTATTCCGACAAAAGGGAACGCAGGACAAGCTTGGGAAAGCTTTCTGATCCCTTTGCTTCACTTCTTCCTTCCAAACCAGAGCTTGGTGGGAGCTGCCAGCACGTCTGGGAATTGCATGGAGAGCACCATCACTCTGGGAATTCACCTTCCTGAGCAGGTACTGCTCCTGAGCCGTGTCTGCCTCACAGCACAGAAATCCCTCTGCTGACTTCTGCTTTAATTATATTTTAAAAACTCCGCTTCTAGTTGGTGTTCCATTATATTAATAGCAATAATTAAAAATACTTCAAACAACAAGTCCTCTAAACCTGCAGTTCCATCCAGGCTTTCTGGCACTGCACACTTCCTTTCCTGACTGACATCCTCAGGGAACCAGATTGATGGTTACTCTTTTCCATCCCTGCTGCAGGGCTGTGCTGCGTTCTCTCAGCACATGGAAGCTGCAAGGTAATATTTGTGTTGGCAACTTCCTTACATACTTTACAGAACCAGACCTCCATCTGACCCTCAGAGCAGCTCCCACACACAACTTGGTCCACTCCTTTGAACTGTCTCCTGCTGCAACACACACTCCATACCATACCTCTGTCTCCAGCCTGTTTATTCACATCTTGAACCGAGCTTTTGAGCTTCAACAGTGCACCTTAGCTATAAAAGCCAAGCCTGCAGAATGTTCTTATGCAAGAACACCAAACAAAATTATTATAAAATCTGCATTTACAGGTCCTGGTTGTCCTTCTCCCAAGATTACTCCAACAAATGCAATCATTTTTTAGGAAAAAATGAGAACTGTGTAAAGTTCTGTGTAAAAAGACATCAATATCCAGGATTTTATGGCCAGAATCCAATAACTGTACTGTGATTTAGGGGGCTAATGGGAGCGTTGGGGTTTTTGTTTAATATATGTTCCATTTCAGCTCTTTAGGCACTAACACCACCTCAGAAGAGACTCTCACACCAGAGATCTTCCTTCCTTACCCAAAGCACACCAAGCAGAATAAAAGATAAGCCAACAAAGTAACGTGTCCAGATAATCCAATGAATTCCCATTATCCATCTGTGCCGCAGCAGATCATCAACAACTCCATTTAACGCCAACAGAGCTAAACCAGAATAAAAGTGATGCAAGAAGAGGGGAGATGAGAGTGGCACACGGCAGCGAGGCAGCTGCAGTGCGAGCAGGGGACTGTGCAGAGCATCATGTGACAGGAGCAGCAGAGCTGCAGCCCCCGGCTCCCACCTCCCCAAATCTGTGCCCTCCTGCAAGGCCACGGACACCACCATCTGATCCCAATGCAGAACTGACATGGGTTAGAAGCTTCTCGATGTTTTGAATCGTTACGCTCCGTTTTTAACACTTCCCTCCACAAAATAAAACAGGGACACAAATGATTAACAATGAGCTTCGTGTTCCTCCCGCTGGAATGCACTTTCAGCATCTTTATCACTTGTAGATCGACTTTGTCAAAAGAGCACGATGAGCACAGAACGCAGGATCATTCTTACACATAGAGCAAAGCCCAACCAGACATCAGTTGTGATAAAATATTCCCTGGCTTGTAAGGGACATGGATTGCCAACTGAATTTAGATATTGTATTGCAGCTACATTTCAAGACAAAACAAAGATCACATTCTCCTTTGTAGCACAACAAAATATTCCCTCTCTCCATATAGTTCCTGTGAATGGTTTTTCTATTTCCTGCAGTAAAGGACCTGGCCATCACACTCATGACTGACTGCCTGTATTGCTCTGGCAGCCCAGAATAATGCTCTCTGCTCCTAGTGAAGTGACTCACTCTTTCATTTAACATAAATCGTGGTCCAATTTATCCAAACATCTTGAATGAGACCGTATTAATCTGATTTTAAAATGAAGCCTTTTCTCTACACACACAATCCCCAGCAGGGCACCAGGCTCCCGAAGTGCTTCCTCCAGGGACAGCACAACCATCACACCACGGGTTCAGACGGGGTGAGGAGACCCCAGGCAGGAACTGCACCTGCAAATCCCACAGCGAGACCCATATCAGGATGATTATCTACGATTTGCAAAGACTGCTACCAGCACAGCAGTCCCTGTGCCCGCAGGAGCGGTGGGAAGCACACGCATGCTGAGAGACTCACTCACATTTTAGTCTTCATATGGTCCCACAGCGCTGCTTTGCATTAGCTTGGACAAGATGCCATGAATTACAGGTTGCATTTGGATAGCTCGTGCAAAATCTAGATTTCTTTTCATATTAAGGGGTCCATTTTGCAGGTTGGAGGACTAGAAGTGATTGGCCCAGACACAGCTAAAGCATAGAAGCTGGTTATTAAATGACAGACGTGCAACTCAGACATTAATGAAAACAGGTCCTATTCTGTGGTGGGAGATGAGACCTAGAGCTGAAAACCTGCAGTCTTGATCTTGAATGGTTTAACAGGTTATGAATATTTTTACAGGGCAAGAAATTTGAGGGGATGACACAACATAACAACCATCCAGCTCCTGTCCCCAAGGGCATCTCATGTCACCTATTGTCCAAAACACCTCTATGTACAAAAAATAAAAATTGGTGACAAGGGAACTGCTAGGATAGAAGTTTAAAATCAGAACAAACCCGTGATTATTCTATCAAACCGGCAGCTTGGATATCCAGCAATGCACAGACTGCTCCCGTAAAATCCTGCCACATTCCACCCCAGCGGGCTCGCTGGCCGCTGCCGAACGCCGCTACCTGTCACCGGCGTGCCCAGCAGCCACAGCCTCGCCCGCCGCGAGCGGGAACGGAGCGCGGGGAACGGAGAAGTTAATGAAGAGGAGCTCGTCTGGGTAATTACTGCAGCTACGCTGCCAGCCCAGGCCTAAGCGTTAGACGTGTCACATCGCGTTGCTCCTCTCCGTTAGCAGCAAAGACAGCGGCGAGCACGGCCCCATGCCGCCGCCGGGCCTCGGCAGCTCCCGCCTCCGCCGCCCCTCTCCGCGGCACCGGGCACGGACCCGCCGCGCCGCCGGAGATGCTCCGCGCGGCCCCCGCCCGCACCTGCCGCCTTACCTGGGCTCCCGCGCGCGGCACGGCTCTTCTGCCGGGCCCGGAGCTTTATTGGGGCGAGACCGCGGTGAGGGGCGCGCCGCCGCCGGGCCTGCCCCGAGGCGCCCGCAGCCGCCGCCGCTCCCGCCCGCCCCCGCCACCGCCCCACCCGCGCCGCCGCTCCGCCCCTCGCACCTGGAGGCCGGGTCGGAGCGGGGCAGGCGCTGCCGGACGGCCCCGTTCACCGTCCGCACCCGCCGGTCCCGACCACGGTCCCGGTCCGGGCGCGGCCGCAGCGCCGCCGAGGTTCGGGGAGCGCGGCTGCCGCCTCGCGCCGGTCCGCGCCGGCCAGCCCCGCCCCCGTGCGCTCCTATTGGCCGAACGCCCCGGTTAACGGCGAGAATGCGCTCTGATTGGCTGTATCGGCCATCAATCAAGAGGCTCCGCCCACCCGCGAGCTGCCGGTGAGCCGCGGCGGCTGCTTGGATACGGCGGCGGCACCGCGGGGAGCGAGACCGGCACGTCTATCTGTCCGTCCGTCCGTCTCGCGCGGCCGCCTGCGCGCACGGCCCTACTCCTGCCCCGCGGTGCCGCGGCGGCCACTCCCGCCCCACCCGCCATCACGTCCCCATCACTGCCGGTGTAAGAGTGCCGCACCTCGGCCAGCGCGGGAACACCGGCTGCGTTCTGACCGGGCTCCGGCGGTTGAGAGGGAGCGGGGGCGGCAGCCGCAGCACCGAGCTCCCGCGGGGCTGCAGCCCCAGAGCCCGGGGCCAGCCGTGCCTCCCGCCCTCCCTGTCAGCGCCCCGGCCGAGACCATCGTACATCCCGCGGGGGGCGCGCGGCGAGCAGGCTCCTCCCCTCCCTGCCCATCGCGCGTTGGTACGGTCCAGCGGCGGTTCCGGCCTGTCCCTGCCCTGCTTCCGCCCCTTCCGCCCCGTCCGCGAGCCGCCCGCCATGGTGAGAGAGCTCGGCTTGGAATCCGCCGGCATCTCGCGGGAACGGTACCCGGGATCCACCGGCATCCCTCGGGAATGGCACCCGGGGTCCCCCGGCATCCCTCGGGAACGGCAACCCGGGAATCCCCCGCTCTCCCACTGGGACCGGGAATCCCGGCAGTCCGCCCGTATTGCACTGGGCCCTGGGCCCGCATGTTGGCGCTGTGGGGGCTGAGGGCGGGCGGGATGCGGGACCGGGGGTCGGGCGGGGGTACTGACGGCCTGTCCGCCGCCTGCAGGCCAAGATCAAGGCCCGAGACCTGCGCGGGAAGAAGAAGGAGGAGCTGCTGAAGCAGCTGGAGGATCTGAAGGTGGAGCTGTCGCAGCTGCGCGTGGCCAAAGTGACCGGCGGGGCCGCCTCCAAGCTGTCCAAAATGTGAGTGGGGCCGGGGGGCGAGGGGAGTTGGGCATGGGCCGCCGAGCCCCCGGGTGCGCCGTGTCCGAGAGCTGCTCTCTCAGGCTGTGGTTGTTGTGTGCTGTAAAAAAAAAAAGAACCAAAAAACCGGCGTGGCAGGGGAGCACACCTCCGGAGGCCTGGGGGCCGCTCCGTGTGTCTGCTCGGAGGTGTCGGGCCGAGATGAGCCGGGCGCTGCCGCTGTTTGCTGTAGTGTGGCACAGTGTAAGGGGTCCGGAGCACTCTCGGTTTCTGTACCCTGGGTTTGATCCATGAGCTGGTCCTACACGGTGCCCTGAGCTCCCTCTCTTTCCCACCTGCAGCCGTGTGGTGCGCAAATCCATTGCCAGAGTGTTAACTGTCATCAACCAGACACAGAAGGAGAACTTGAGGAAGTTCTACAAGGTAAGGACAAACATCTTCTGTAAGTGGCCTTTACACTCTTGCTGTTCTCAATTACAAAGTTCCTAGGAAGAATTGCTACTTAAAAGCTTAAAATTCAATTAAAAACTATAATTTATGTTCAGTTTAAAGTTCTCTGGTCATGGTTGCTTTTTAAATATTGGTGCAAGAATTCTGCAATCTTGGTGTGAGTCTGCTTTTGCAGAGAGTCTTCTGGCAGCATCCCTTCTGTGGGATGGGGTGAACTTGCTGGGAGATGTAGTTTGCAGAAATGCAGATATTCTTTTATTTTAAATTTAATCATCTTGCAGATGACCAAGAAATTCTTTAATTCAACAAGGTTCTGTAATTTTTAGAATATCACTTCCTGGAGTTTTTATTAGATCATATTGGGTGAAAAAAAAAGAACTTTTGAAGAGGTGCTGGATAACTGGAGCTTGTAAGATTAGGCATTACTTAAACCTGAGTCAGAGCTGCTGCAAAAGCTACAATCCATTCGTGTTTCCCAGTGGAGAGAAGTCTCCTAAACTTCCAGGCTGTAATGATAGTCCCAAGGAAAAGAGGCTCGGTGGCGTTGGCGCTGTGGCAGTGTCTGAACTCAGCTGCTGTGTGTCTTTGCAAACAGGGTAAGAAGTACAAACCCCTGGATCTGCGGCCCAAGAAGACTCGGGCCATGCGGCGCAGGCTCAACAAGCACGAGGAGAACCTGAAGACCAAGAAGCAGCAGCGAAAGGAGCGTTTGTACCCGGCCCGGAAATTCGCCATCAAGGCATAGCCTTGAGCAATCCCCAGCTCCAGGCTGGGGAGCTGGGGATGCCTCATTAAATGGAGTTTGGTTTGGAAGTGTCACTCGTGGTTTCTTTGGTAGTGGTGGGTAAAGGGGCCATAAAGGAGTCATCAGCTTAATGGAGGGAAATGGAAGGATTCACAGAAAGTGTTTGAACTGTGGCTGCTAATGAAAATACAGACCTGGCAGTTTATTTTCCTCTGAGGAACAAGCAGTGAATGGGTACAGATCTGTGAGGCTTGTTCAACCAGGCATGTAAGAAGTATTTAACCTGAGATTGATGTAAAATGGAAAGCTTTTCACTAATGTTGGTAGTCAGTCAGTATTTATCACTACTTATCACAGTTTAATCTTGTGCCAGTTTAAATGTTAATTAGCTGAGGGATTTTATGGGACTTGATGGAAACTTGCCAGCACTTGGTTCAGATCCCCGGGCAGCTCATAGCTCCTGAGAGCCCCCTGGGGAGGGGGGATAGTTTCAGACCAGGTGTTCTCTGTGTAGGCGTGGGTGCTGCTGAGGGCACGTGAGCTCAGGTGTGAAAAAGGTCTGAGCTCCAAGGGCAGCACCACTGGACTCCCAGGGCATCCGTGGCCTCACAATTCCACACTTCTTTCTACCTGCAAAGCACAGCATGGGTTAAATGCTTTGTCTTTGTCTCCCATGGGGTTCTGTGACACTCAAGAGATGGAGTTGCAATTCCAAAAGCCTTTTTTGGTCCTGATTGTGGGGAAGAGTTCCACAGTGCTGCTGGAGCGTGAGGGCTGCAACACTCATGGTTTGAGTTAGTGCTGCCAATGCATTCGAACATAAAAAATTCCCCATCCATTAGGGAGTTCCTAGATTGGATCCAGATTCTGTTTAGGAAAAAGATGTTAATTCTGCTCCCTCAATTAAGGATTTTTAAGCCTCAAGCTAGTTTTATCCAGAGAGGCCTAATCACGTGTGGTGCAGGGACTTTCCCCTACATGGTGGCGTTGCGAGGGGTGGCTGTGCTGTGATGTCACCCTGGCTGTGCCATGGCTTTGTTTGGAGCCCGGGGTGGATGGGACGTGTCTGGCAGCGAGAGGACCCGGGCTGGGGCTGGCACAGCGGGCTGGGGCTGGCACAGCGCTGGGCCAGGCTGCCAGAGCGTGCCGTGGGACGGCGAGCTGCGTGTGGGAACCGGCTCCCTGGCTCGCCCCGTGTTCCCAGGAAGGCAGGCAGGGTTACAGAGGGCTGTGTCTCCATGGCTCAATGTCCTGCCGTGCTGCCAGAGGTGCTCCAGCTGCTTGCCCAGCACAGGCAGCCCCCCAGGAGCAGGAGCAGCCCCTCTGAGGATCCCAGATCCACACACCCATCCCAGGAGCCCGATGCCAGAAGGAGACAGGAGAGAAGCTGATCCCCTGTGCTGGGAATGGGGCAGGCTGGGGCAGGTGGCTGCTGCCAGATCGTGCCTGTCTGCATTTGGGCTTCTCTTTGGAGAGGTGTGTGCCCTGTGCTGCTCCAGCAGCGTGGCTGAGGGGAGCCTGGCGGCTCTGCCAGCACTCCTGACAACACAGCAAAGCAAACACGGTGTGAACTCTGCTCTTCAGAGACTGGTGGCTGTGTCAGGGTGTGCTCCAGGTGTCACCTTCCACCCCAGGCTCTGGAGAAGCTGCACTGCTGAGAGAGGATCTGCTGTCTCAAGTGTCCAATCAGTATAGATCACTGGTGTGCTGATCAGTAACAAGAGGGTGGGAAACACAAAAATGGGGAAAAACCCCAACTAAGCAGGCACTGAACATCCAGGAGCCATCTCCGTGCTGAAGTGGGAGGCAGTACTGGAGAGCAGCTGAGGCTTCAGGCCACAGAAGCCATTTGAGGAGGTGAACATGTTTCTGGCACTGCACTAAATCCTGGGGCAGAATTACTCTGTCCACCTCCACAGCTGTGTGACAAAACCAACCAGTCCAGCCCTTCCATCAGAGCTGCCCTGTCCTGTTACAGGAGACATCCTGCAGACAAGCAGCCCTTTAAGTGACCAGGAACAGCAGATTGATTGAGAGGACACACAGGTGAAGTGATAAGCTTCCTTCAAGGCACAGGTGGAGAACATTCATTCCTGCTGTGAGAGCAAGGCAGAGCCTGTCCTGGCTAGGGGCTCTGGTGGTCTGTGCTGGTTCCCACTTTATCAGCCATTCCCAGAGGCTGCCCATGCTGCCCCAGCTCCCTGGCAGAAGCCGCTGCTGTCAGGGCTGAGTGAACACTCCAGCCTTGCTGGTCCCCAGAGGCCAGTGGCAGGAGCCCCCAGCTAAGGGCCATGCACTCCCCAGAGCATCCCAGTGTCTCTGTGGGGACCACACAGCACGTCCCCTGTGTCCCCGCAGGCTGTGTGGCCCTGTCCCCCTCTGGCTGTCCCCACACGTGTCCCCAAAGGGCGCTGCCTGGCTGTGGGGTGGGTGGCTGGGACCCCGCCGTGCTGCAGTGCTGACCCTGCACAGCTCCCGACTCCAGCCCTGGGTTTAGCACCAGTGTTTGCAGAACCTTCGAGACTCCAACTGTTTATTTGCTCCTTGTAACTGAAGATGTCCCTCAGCACTGGAGAGGTTTCCTGGGAAAAGACGTTTCTCAACAAATAAATAATTTCCCGGGCGGGGATGAGGATGGAGGAGCAGCTGCTGGCTGGCTGCAGGGCACGGCCCAGGGCTGATGCTGCTGCAGAGGGAACCCTGGCCCTGTGCCCTGGAACGCATCCAACAGGGCCAGATGTTTGTGCCCAGCACAGCAGGACCGTCCCGGAGTGGATGGTGTCTGTGGGAGCTGGCAGCACCCACCCCTGGACCCGATTCTGCATCTGGGGCTGGGGGAGGAGGGGCTGCAGAGGGGGCAGAGGCAGATGAGAGCCATATAATCACAGAGCACTCTAGGATGGAAAAGAACCTCAAGACTGAGCCCAACTGTAAACCAAATATTGCTGAGGAAAGCCTAGGACCCACCTCCCTTGGCTGATGTTTGCTGTGATGGACACAATGCCCAGGTCTCCTAACACTTCTGGCAATGCTCCTGTCACCCTCCTCCTCCTGGTTTCTGCACACAGTGGCATGTGTGGGCAGTGGGCCATGGAGAGACATCCCAAGTGCTTTGTGGGGCAGGGAGCTTGGGAACGACCACCTGGGCACATCCCGGTGCCCTTGGCTGTGCCATGCCCAGCACAGGCATGCTGGAAGAGCTGGCCCTGCGTGGCTGCGTGCGAGCAGCGTGTCTGGTGCATCTGGTGACCACAAGCCCCACGCTGTGAGGGCTGGCAGGAAAATTCCGTGTCCCGCTGGCCTCACGGACAGCCTCGGTCTGCCCAGGGCCCTGAATGCCCGTTTTGTTGGCCAGTCTGGGGGAGGACTTGCCCCCTCAGTGCCCTGGTCCTGCTGCTCCATGAATACAGGCAGTGTCTGGGTGCAGGCTCTGCGCCGCGGGGCTCTGCTCCCGCCGTCCTGGGGGCTCCCGGGGAAAGGTGGCCCAGGGCTGCCAGGGCTGGGGGCTGCTGCTGCTGGGCTCCTGGCTCCCAGCCAGCTTGGCTGTGCTCCGTAGGAAGATGGAGAATGCCCTTGTATCAGGCTGAGCTGAGCCTGGCCATGAGAGCCCCCTGCTCCCTGTCGTGCCGTGGGTGCCGTGGGTGCTGCCAGGGAAGGGATGTTTGCAGGTGCACCCTGCCAACCCCAGGGGCTGCCATGGCGAGGCCAGGGTGCTGTGGAGCTGGTGGTGTAAGCCTGGGAAAGATTTCTGTTTCCACTGGTGAGTGAGTCAGCGGCGGCACCGCCAAGGCCCGTGGCTCCCCTCCCTTCCCTCCGGCCACCGCCACCGCCCACCACCCGCTGCCCAGCCCTTTCCCACAGCTGCTCGGGGTCGTCAGCCTTGGCACCTGTGTCCCCACATCACACCACGTCCCTGCAGCTCCTGGTGACTCACCAGAGGCCCTGGTGGCACCAACGTTCTCCTACCAAACACATCCCTGCATGAGCAGCAAATGGGTGGGGGCACAGCATGAGGGCTGTGGCGCTGGCACTGAGCCTTCTGCTCCCCAGGGGTGACCTGGGGGATGCTGGTGTGGCTGGACACCCATGTCCCAAGCAGAACCCTCTACAAGCCCCTGGTCCTGGAGCCTGGCTGTGCCCCGACAGCTGAGCTGCAAGGGACCTGGGCAGAAGCAGTTCCTGAGGTGGAACAAGGACTGAAGTTTTGGTGCAGTCTCAGTGGGTGCCAACAGACTGCAACCATGGGCAGGCTCTGGCCAGGATGTCACCTGCCCACTGTACATCCTGCCCATCCAAAGACTGGCCACCCCTGGCTCGCCTCAGCCCCGAGACAGCTCAGCACTGAGCCAGCACCATGGGGAGAGCAGGACGCCAGCCTGGGCAGTGGGGCCAGGAAGGAGGCAAAACCACCACAAACAAACCAGCCCGGCCGGTAACTGAGAAGGAGGCGGGGGGGAATCAGAGCTCGCTGCCCGGCTGCACCGAGGACAGGAGGAGATTTTGGGAGCAAGGGCTGTGGCAGCAGAGCCACCTGCCCAGATGGCCTCATCTGCCCTTCCCCAGGCGCCACATCGCTGTCACGGGGGCTTCGAGCACCACAGCCCCCCAACATCCCTGTCTCAAGCTTCATTTGCTGCTTGCTGCTGAACTGAGAGATTTTAATCTTTTAATCACGTTATGAGCCGAGGTGGTGCCGGCCACGCACAGGAGGAATGTCTGGAAGTCAGCAGCTCCTGTCGCAGCGGGAGCCCATCCTGCCCCCACCCACATGTCCCCACTGTGTGCCACTCACGGCCCCCTGTCCTCCCCAGCCCGCTTGTTCTGCGACTGGAACTGGGACCAGGGACAGAACGTGGGACAGAGACTAAGACCAGCCATCGGGGACTCGTGCCAGGACAAGGATCAGCTCACAAAGAGCTGCTGGGACTGAAACTCCCCAAAGGACCGAACACAGCGTAGTGCTCTGACCATGTGGGTTTCATTCCTCCCTTCCCATGTTTTCCGACCGAGGGGAGCGGAGGGGTGTCCATAGCCCAGCCCAGCACGGAGCCACGGCAGCCCCTGCGGAAGAACAACAAAGCCCTGGAATTAGAGATGTGCTGGGAGTTTACTTTACCACAAAAAAATGTCAGAAATCCGTATTGTTTGTACAGGGATTTGCTGGGGATCGCTAGATAAAAGCCTGGCAGGGACCCAGTCGGGGGGAAAAGTCGGCCGGCTCCTTTCTGGTGGCGAGGACCCACGGCCAAGCGAGGGGTGCATGGCCAGGAGGGCTTTGGCAGGGGCAGGGGCAGGGGCAGGGACAGCAGAGGCTGCCGTGAGCCCGAGGAGGACCTGGGAGCAGCGTGGGGCCAGGAGAGGGGATGCCAGGCTGCCCCGCGCCGGGCACCGGCTTCATACACACGGTCGATGCCAGCTCCGTGGCTGCCAGCGCACCCCCGGACAGGAACGGGAGGGCGCTGGGAGCGGGGGCCGCTCTCACCCGGGGCCCCCCCGGCAGCTCCGCGCTTGCCAAGTCCCGCAGCAGCGCCAGGGCAGCTGCTCCCCGTGCCCACGCTCAGCTGCTCCGCGCTCCCTGCGGCTCTGGGGCTGCAGCTCAGGCTGGACAATGCCAAAACTTTTCCCCACGACGCAGCAGGGGCTGCGGTCCCGGGGTGCGCCGGGACCCTCGTGCCTCTGCAGTGCCGTGGCACCGTGCAGGTGCTGCTGGGGGAACGCGGGGTGTGGGCAGATGCGCCTGCAAGGTGTGCGACAGCTGTAACAGCAACCCCTGGGCACTCCTGTCGGGTCAGTGGACAAGGATGGCGAGGGACAGGGACAGTGAGGGACGGGGATGGTGAGCACCCACCCTGCCCACTCCTCCCTGCCCAGCTTCAGCACAAATGACAACACACGCAGCCCACTCTCACATCTGTTATGTTTTAATACTGTTCACGTCTAAAATGACCAAAACCAAGCCAAGCGCTCGCAGCCCCTCGCTCTGCCTCACACGGAGCGTGAGAGGCCCGAGGGCTGCCCTGTCCAGTGCTGGGTGCAGGCAGGTGTGAGGGCAGGTGTGCAGGTGAGTGTGCAGGTGGGTGTGCGGGCAGGACACCCCGGGCAGGCTCCTCCACGCCTGCTGCCGGAGGGGACTTGCAGAGCTCCAGTGAACGCATTTAAATAACAAACTCACGATCAGCAAAAGCAAAGGCGTCTTAACCACATTTCCTAAAATAGCGACTGGCACCTGTTCCTGGCGCCTGGCAGTGAGGGGGCCCGCCCGCCCCACGGGGCCAGGGCATGGGGCTGTCCCGGCACTGGCACTGCTGGCAGCTGATGGCACACACGGTCCCGGTGGGCATGTGGGGAGTGTGGCTGGGCAGAGGGCAGTGCAGGAGGTGCTCAGTGTGCTGGAGCAGGGCAGGCACTGCCAGTAGTGGCAGAGGAGCTGGCCCAGCTGCCACAGCCCCAGGGCCACTTTGTCACAGGGGTGTCTGCTGGGTGCTGCTCTTACATGCTCTCCCTGCCCTGCAGTACAGTGGGCACGGTGCGGGTGATGGCCATAGCAGATGGGGAAGGTTTTGGGGTGGAAGCCGGGCTCTTGGCACAGCCCTGGCTGGAGCTGGGGAGCCAGGGCCAGGCTGCGTCAGGGTGCCCCAGCCAGGCACGGCACAGGAGGGGTGCAGGAGTGCAGTGGGACCCGCCCGGGCACTCAGACCACGAAGCGGAGGCCGTACGTCATCTGATGGCCGTTGTCCCAGGCATAGAGCACCTTCTCCTTGGGGTTGTAGTCGACCTGCGTGGTGAAGGAGTAGTGGTTGAGGAAGGGCAGCCGGAGCTCTGCCTCTGTGTCTGTGTGCGTGTCGAAGGCATAGGAGATCTGCCCTTCCTTCTGGCTGTAGGTGTCCACAGCATAGAGGATGCCACAGATGATGAAGCAGTTCCCGTACGTGTTGCGCTTCAGCCCCGTCTTCCAGGTGGTTTCCTTGCGCACCGAGAGGTCCACGGGGTCAAGTCGGCTGAGGACAATCACCTCCTGCTGTGAGTAGTCATAGTCCACCGAGGGGTAGATGACCCAGAGCCCACTCTCATCCACAGCAAAGTCGATGTCCGAGTGGCCCCTCCACTTCCAGGGCGTCGTGTCCTCATACACCACATCGTGGAGCTGAGCCCAGCCTGCCACGTACCGCTCCTTCAGGTCGTACTTGATGATGTTCTTGGTGAAGGCACGGTTGTAGTAGAAGGCCCCTCTGTACACCACGTGCCCGGTGCCAATCCAGTTGTAAGGCAGCTTATAGAGGTTGCTCCAGCGGCCTGTGAGTTGGTGGGAGAGGTGTTGGGACCCTCGCCAGCACTGGGATCCCATGCACGATGGCCAGAGCATGCTGGCAGCAGCAGGGGACTTGTATCCCCCTTGCTGCCCTCTGGATGCTCCCCAGCTCCCCTCAGCTGCCCACCGTCCCAGGGCCCAGCCTAGCTGGTGTCACACAGCACTGGACACCCACCTAGGAGCAGCCAAAGCCCCTGTGTCCACTCACCCTGCTTGAAGCTGTCGAGGCTCCTGAACTCCACCAGGCTGTTCCCGTAGTAGTAGTTGGTGACGTAGATTCGATCATCCTTGGCTGCTGGGTCCTTCATCCAGGCCCCCTCGTTGCGCCCGTAGCTGTGGTGCTCCATGGGGGGCTCCACTGACTCGATGGTGCCCTCGCACTCCGCCTCCTTTACTGGGTACCGAGGGGGAGGAAGAGGAAGGCTTATCCCTGCCCCAGGCAGCTGAGTCCTCCTTGTCCCCAGTGGCAGATTACCGCTGGCTTAGCTTGGCCAGGGGCACTGGGAGCACAGGGCTGGGTGCCCTCTCCTTGCTCACTCACCTCTGTTTGGTGTTTCGGGGTCCCTGGTGCTGTCAGCCCCCTGCCCCAGCCCAGGGCCGGGGGCGCTGCGGGCGGTGCTGCGGGTGCCCGGGGTGGTGCTGGGTGCAGCCGTGGTGCTGGGCACGGTGGTCTCCGTCTGCACAACAGCTTGGGCTGGGGTGCCCTCAGCTGAGGGGGGTAGGGGACCCCTCTCCTCCTGCTGCTCTGACACAACTGCCCCTCTCACAGGGCCCTCTGTGGGGGGACAAGCTGGGGGTCAGTGTGTTTGCAGGGGCCCCCCATCCCTGCCCTGTCCCCAGACTCACCGCGGCCGCTGGCCGGACCCTCGGCCGCTCCTGCTTGCCCGACCTTGTAGTACGTGATGCCTCGGACCACAGTCTGCTGGTGTGCCAGGGGCTTGGGCTTGGCTGTGGGCTGGGACCCCGCCCTGGCCTTGCTGTTCTCCTTTTTGGGCTTTTCGGGCTTCAACGGCTTCTCCTTGGGCACTCGGGGGCCAGCCCTGTCCCCCAGTGCCTTGCGGGTGCTGGGGTACCGTCCTGCCTCCTTCTCTCGGCCGCCTGTCGTGTCCTGGGGGGCACAGCCTGGTCAGACCCCCTTCCCGCCCACGCCCTCCTCTTCCCTTCCAGCACAGTGCCAGGCAGTGGGCACAGGCTGCAGCCCAGGGGTTAGCCCAATGCACCCACCACAAGCCTGCGGGAGCTTGGCCCTGCCTGGCAGCCCCCAGTGTGCCCTCATGGGGCTGGGCTCTGGGGTACCTGTGCCTTGCTCTCAGGGATGGCAGCTGCATCCTTCTGCAGTAGCTGGTAGCCCAAGTTGGAGATCTCCTTCTTGATGCTGATCATGATGTCAGAGTAGTTCTCGTAGCGTTTCATCTGGTCGGTGAGGTGCTGGACGCTCTCCTTCATGAAGTCATTCTCCCTGCTCAGGTTGGTCTTGATGGTCTGCAGGAGAGGAGAGGCTGGAGCCCCATTCAGGGAGCTCACGGGCAGTTCTGAGCTCTGCAGTGGGAAGCACCGTGGGGATGGTGCTGCTGGAGCTCGCTCACCTCCTCCAGGGTGTTCATCTGTGCCACCACCTTGTTGATGTAGGAGTGCACCTTCATCAGGTCCATGCTGTACAGCGTGCCCTCGAGCAGGTCCACCATGGACTGCAGCTGCAGAGGTGGCAGAGATGGGGCCTGGGGTGAGGGCTAGGGCACAGGGTATGGGGCACGGGGCAGGGGAAGGGGCATGGCTGTGCAGCATGAGGAGGGGGTCTGGTCCCCAGTCCCACCACACCACAGATACCTTGAAGAGCTCAGGGGCCTGTTTCTTCAGCTTCTCCATCTTCCACTCGTTCTCACAGGGGTTCAGTGAGGAGGGGGGCGCGGTGCAGGAGCACTTGCAGTCAGCCCCCGAGCTCACCGTCTCCACGGTGTAGAAATCCTCCACGCGAGCGCTGCCGTTCCTGACGCGGCTGCAGGCGTCCTTGCTGAGCGGCCGCAGAATGCACTTGCAGCGGCAGTCGGAGCCCTCCGAGGTCATCCGGACCTGATCCACATCACCCAGAGCCTGCAGGACATGTGATGAGCCTGCTGTCCCACCCGGGTGTCCCTCAGGGCCAACCCCAGCACACCAGCACAGCCAACTCCCTCGCTGCTGCTTGCCCAGAGATCTCCCACTGCCCCTGGGGCTCATGGCTGTGCCCCAAAGAGTGCAAGGCATTGCCTAGTCCAGAGCACCCCGTCCTATCGCTCTGCACCCAGGCTGACAGGGATGAAGCCCAGGGAGCTGCTCATCCCTGCAGTCACCAGTGTTTTGTGACCCAGGTACTTCAGTCTCATTTCCCAGCCTCCAGCAGGACCCCCGTGAGCAGGGATGGTGGCAAGAAGACCCAGCAGCGCCTCTGTGCCCCCACTGTGTGGGCTCCAAGCCCACACAGGGCTCGTTGTTTGTGGTGACATGCAGCCACCTCGGGGTGAGCTCGGCCCCTCAGTCTGCAGCGATGGCCCGAGGCACACGCTCAAGGACTCCCTTGTTTCCACACATGGCCCTGATTCACGCTACAGAGCCCAGGGTGCTTTTCGGCTGGTTTAGCTCATTTTAGCTCATTTCTCCCGTTGTGCTCAGGGGAGCTGAGTCCCTCTCACCCCCTGCCGCCAGCTATGCACCCGCAGGGATCCCTGGCATGGCCAGGCCACTCTGGGTGTCCCATGTGTGGGGATGTGCCTGCTCTGCACACCCCGGAGGGTGGGAGAGCAGGGAGAGGCAGTGTGGTGACCCCGGAGGGAAGAGGGCTCTGCCCACAGGGACTCTGACTCATCCTGGGAAACAGAACGGTGGCAGAGCTGGGAAACAAGCTGAGCTCTGGCTCTCGGTTCTCCCTGGAACATCAGCGGAGCACAGAGCGGCGTGGGAAAGGGCAGAGGCCCCGGGGTCCATGTCCTGCCTGCAGGCAGCACCCATGGCCACACAGGGACCCTCCTTCCTTCCAGCAGGGCTGCTGTGCTGGTGGCACTGGGGCAGGGGCTCTCCCTGAGCTGGGCATGGACCCCCAGCTCCCCACAGACCACATGGGCCAGGGGCTTCCTCCCCTTTCTGAAGGGCTGCAAAACTTGACACATTTTGCATTTCAAAAAAACCTCTTTCGTTCAAAGGGAAACCAGGTCCTGCTGGCTGAAGGGAAACACCAGGAAACCAAAGGGCTGTAAATTGAGCAGAATCTAATCAAGCTCTCAGCAGGGCGCGGGGCAGGGACCCCCTCCCCAAACACCACCTCGCCAGGCTCGCACGTCCCCGGGCCCCCTGACCTCCCCCATGGCCAGGCCGGCTCTTGTGCAAACAGGCAGAATTCACAGCCTGGCCCCTCTCCACACAGCCAGCAGCAGCTGGAGCTGTCCTGGCCATGAGCAGCGTCCTGCCGGAGCTCCTGGTGCGCACACAGCCCCGTGGGAATCCCATGCGAGATCCTGCTGTGCCCCATTGGACTTCAGTTCCAAGCTGGGGTCCCCCGCTCCTGCCAGCAAAAGCGCTGTGGGTGTCTCTGCACCGTGCCCGGTGCATCTCCCCACCTGCCCGTGGGGCCGTAACACTAAACCTCGCTCTGCCGGTCACCAGCTTGCCCAAACAGGAACTACATGTTCTATTTATACAGAAATGCCCATAAGCAAGGAAGTATTAAAAAACAGGCTCCCACGTGGGGACACTCCGTGAGGGTCGCCCAGGGCGGTACATCAGCTGGCTGTCCTCTGTCAGCCCGGCCTGGCTGTACTCGGCTCTGCAGGGGACAGCCACAGCAGGGAACGCACAGACCCTCTCCAACAGCGCACAGCTGGCTGGGGACATGGGTGCAGAAGGCAGCCCATGCTGCTCTGCTTTCTCCAGGTGGGAACCTATGAGCTCCCCAAGAATCCTGTGTGGGAGGCTGATTCTTTCCTTGGATCCCCCCACTCTCTGCAGTCCCCAGCCCAGGGTGCTGGCAGGCAGCTGCTGCCTCTCCTCCCGAGCGGGTCCCGGCTTCACGGGGGCTGCACACCCGTGGCTGGTGTGGGAGAACGTCCCTGCACTTTGCTGAGGGTTTCCTCACTGCAAGTTTTATGAGCTGGGTAATTTTCCCGGTTTCCGGGACCTCTTGCAAGAGCATCCATGTGAGCACAGAGTTTGTGACATTATTTGGAGAAAGCGGGACCTTTGACAATGACCCTTGGCCAGCTTTTAAGCTGTCCTGCGGCTGCTGCCAGAGGACTCGTCTCGGAGGAAAACACGCTGTGTTGATAAGCTGCTGCACCGCACGCCTCTGGCACAGCTGCCGGGAGGCATGTCCCCGTCACGGGAGGGAAACCATGTCACCCTCCTCTTCCTCCTCCTCCCAGGCTTGGCACAAGGTGTCGAACACGTCCTGCAGCTGAGGCAGAACGGTGCTGGCAGGGCTGGGCCGTGGCTGACGGCGGCCAGGCCCCGGGCGCTGGCACTGTTTGGGCGTCCCGTGTTGGTCACGGGGACACAGCCGTGCCAAGAGCCTGTGTGGCACACGCATGCCCACCGATGGGATCTCATCCAACGGCAAGAACCGAGAAAACACCTCTGAGCACAGCAGGCAGCACCTGCGGGGAGGGAGGGAGGGAGGGATGGAGGAGGCACCGCGTGGATCACTGAGTGCTGCCAGCATCACCCCTGGCACCCCGCCGGGAACCCAAGCAGCAGGGCATTCCAGGCTTTGGATATCTGTTCCAAGCTAAGTGCTGCCGACAACAGCTGTGTTAGCGTCGTTTTCCACCAAATGTCTTGGAAAATCCCGTCTTTTTAACATTTGGTGATCCTAGCAGTAGCAGCTCCCACCACCGTTCCTCTGGGCTGGGTCCCGGTGTCCCTGCGCCGGCCTCGCTACGGCCACTGACCCCATAGGAGACGTCTTCCAGCTGGAACCGAGGGCTCCTGGGTGCACGGGGGAGGCTGGCTCCCCCCGCTGCCCGGTGCCGCTCCTGCTCCCCATCCCCGCGGGGGAAGGCTTGTCTGGGCTGTTCTCTCTGGCACCGAGTCGCTCATTGCAGCGCCCATCGCCGCAGCGCCGGGGCTTGGGCACCTTCCAACCGCTCGAACGCGCCCATCGCCCGGGTCATTCCCAGCGCCGAAGCCCCGCCGCGATGGGAGCACCGCCACCGAACCCCAGCCCTGCCCGGGACCCCCGCCCGCTGTCCGTGTCCGGCCGCGCCCCCTCCGCTCCGTCCGGGCACAGAGAGCACCGACCGCCGGGGACACCGCACGGACGGGGCTGCCCCTGCCCGCTCCCGACCATCGCCGTGATCGCTCCCCGCCGCGATCGCGATCCCAGTCCCGACCCCAGTCGGTGCCGGTGCCGGTCCGGTCCGGCCCGTCCTTACCGTGGCGGCGCCGCGCACCGCGGCCAGCGCCGGGAGCAGGAGCGCGGGGAGCAGCAGCGCCCGCATGGCGAGAGCGGCGGTGACCGCCCGCACCGAGCGCCCGCTCCGCCCGGCCCGGCCCGGCCCGTCCCGTCCCGGCGGCGGGGAGGAGCCGCCCGTCCCGTCCGCCCGTCCGTCCCGTCCCGCCCCGCCCCGTCCCGCCGGCGGCACCGGCCCCAGCAGCGGCGCCGCGGCGCGGGGGCGGCGCGTTCCCCCCGGGTGGAGCCGGCCGTGCCCGCCTCGGGGCTCCCGCCGTACCGGGGCTGCCCGGTGCCCCGTCCGGGGCTGCCCTCCCTCCCCGGGCTGGCCGATCCCCTCCTCTGAGGGGGCAGAGTCCCGGGCCGGACCCTCGCCCGAGGTTTCCCCGGGCTATGCCCCGTGCCCTGTGCCCGGTTTCGCCCCTCTCTCGGTGCCCGATTCCCCGCTCGCGGTGCGCGGTGCCGCGGGCAGCGCTCGGGGCTCGGCCGGCGGGTGCCCCCTGCTGCCCCGCCGCTCCCGGTGCACCGGCCCGGGGGAGCCGGGGCGGGCCGGGGCGCGGAGCCCGCGGGGCGGGGCGGGCCGGGGTGCTCGGGGCGGGCCGGGGGGCGCGGCCGTCGGGGCCGGGCCGCGGCTCCCCGCGGGCGGCGCTCGGACTACGGCTCCCGTGGTGCCCCGGGGGGGCGGGGCGCGGCCGGCCCGGCCGAGCGCGGCGCGGCCCTGGCTGTCAGCAGCGCCCGAGCGGCCATGGGGCAGCGCGGCCGCCGGGGCCGCTGAGACCGCCGAGCCCCGGCCCGGCCCGGCCCGGCCCGGCGCGGCCCCGGCGCCGCCATGGAGCTGGAGCCGCCCGCGGAGCTCCCGGAGCCCCGCGCCGCCAGCAAGGGGCCGCCCCGCAGCGGTGAGTGCAGCGTGAAGGGTCCGGGCGGGCCGGGGGCGCGGGGTCGGCGGTACCGGCGGCTCCGCCTGCCCGATGCGGGCCCGCAACTTTCCGCGACCGCGGGGCACAACAAAGGGGCGCTGCCCGCCCTGCCCCGCTGCCCCCGGGCCGGGGCTCGGCGGGACCCGCAGCGGGTGTCCCCGGACAGCGCGGCGATCCCTGCGAATTTCACTTGTTTTGGCAGAAATCGCCTTTTCCCCCATCCGGGTTCGGTGTCCCGGGGGGCGGCGCGGGGCTCGGTCCGGGCGCTCCGGGCGGGTGTCCCGGGGCAGCCCCGCCGGTCCCGGTACCGCCCGCCGGGTCCCGGCCGTGCCCGCGGCTGCTCCCGGTGCCCCGCGGGTGTCTTGGCTCGGTCCCTGCGAGCCGCTCCCTGCCCGCGGTTTATGGGCACCATTTGGGACCCTTTTACACTTCCCGTATGCAGATGCCGCATCTGCACTTGAATGTCCCTGCCAATTTTTATGGTTTACAATTGCATTTTACCATCTTAAGGTACTCGGCTTCTCTACAAAGGGTTTGCTCAGACAAAAGAGGCTTTTTATCAGGCAGCATCCTCGGTTTTCGAGATACAGGCGGTACCAAAAGATAGGCAATGTGGGAATTGCAGAAATGGGCATTTCTGTAACCGCCCTGATGCCTAATGTGGAGTTGTCCCTGGAAGCACTTTATTCCTCCTCGCTTAATTAGATGTCCAGTTGGATGAAAGACACTTAATACTCTTAGATACTTTAATAACACTCTTAATACTTTAATACAGCCTTAATACTTTTTGAACTTTCTGATTTAATTTGTGAAGTCTCTGTTGCTTTAGTGTCCCTAAGAGTACAACGATGTTAATGCTTTGTCTGCATTTGGTATTTTTCCCACAGATGTGGAATATTGAGGGAAATCTCTTTTGATTAATCAGATTAGCTTTAAGGGTTTCTTGTGTAGCTGCTGCTTGTGACAGACGTAGCCGTGGCTGTGGTTAGGCTTTTGAATGGGTGATGTAACAACCTTTTACTACTTTGCCTTAAAAAATGTGAAATGCTGTTGCGGTGTTGAGACATTGCTTGACCTTCAGTCTTTCTAAAGCCTCTGGGGGAGGAGCAGGAAAGATTGGGTTGTTAATTCATGGTTTTATAAACTACCTGCAAATGATAATGGCAAATGAAACCCCTGAATGTTTCGTTTTCTTAAGAAAGATTCGTAGTACTTCTGATACCTCGAGGAGCAGCATCTTAACTCTTAACAAAACTAGTGAAAAATTGTATGAGGAAAGAGGTATAAAAGTCAGATTGTGTTCTTGGTGTTAAAATGTTAATGTTAAAATCATTAATGAACTTAAGCTCTGCACGTGGCTTCTGTGTTAACCCAGAGTAAACTGCTGCAAGTTTATTGGCGCCTTCAGTGAGAGAAGCCTCGGGATAACTTTGAAATGCAGGGGCGTAGTTTTATTTCAGCACTTACGGGCAATTGCAGCCTCATTATTTGAGGGGACACTTGACGTTCTTAGAACATAAGATGATGGTTTTCCCTTGCCAATTTGAGTACTTCCTCTTCCATGTAAGAAACATAGTTTTTCATTGAGCAAATCAATGGCAATGTAAAACCAGGGTTTTCTTAAAAGCAATTTCTTTAAGGCATTCATTTTTCCTGCAGTAGTAGCAATTATTTCTCAATAGGGTCTCATTTAAAATCAGTTTTACTATAGCTTCAGTTGACATATTTTTCCTCTGTGAGTGAGACATGATGGCTTTTACACAGTTTTAATTATTTTGTGTTTTAGCTAAAATAGGGACACAAGAGGTTATCTAGAATTAAGGTAACTTTCTTATGTACTGTAGTCTTGGAAGACAGATTTATCAGGAAGCTACTTGAATTTTGTGTTCCTGTAAAACTGTCAGAGTTTCAGATGGGCAGATTACTGATCTGGATAAACTTCATACCAGAGAAAAGAGGAAAGTTGTCAGAGCACAAAGAATGTGAGGGTTTCAAAGAAAAACCCCTTTGCCTGCATCCCTTCCCTTTTCCACAGCATTCCCAAACTTTACTGGCACACACTGACATTTTTAGTGGTTCTTTATGCTTGGTTGCTTTGCATCTGATGAGATAAGCCTTTGCTTAACAAAGACTATTTCATTGATATAGTTGGGTCTTAGTTTACTTGCTATAAACATTTCTTTGAAGATTTAGGAAGAAAAACAAATGGAGTTGTCGAATGGCAACGTGCTGAAGTCAAATGTCTCTGAATAAACAAGAAGCTACAGTGTTACTTCAGCTCAGCGTTGGCTTGTTGGATGTGGATGTCTCTCGCTTTTGTAAATAATAAAAGAAAATAATGCATAGGATTCTGAACTTAGTTCTGTGATGGGAAATGAAAGACTTGTAATTTAGGAGCAACTTAACTCCTTTGTTTGAAGTGATGGTAAAGATGGAAAAACACCTCTTGGTATAAAGTTGGAATTTGGTATTGATGGCTTCTGTAGATCATTAATCAGGAAAATGGGTTTATGCATGCCTTTTTGTGCTGAGCCCAGGACTAGTGCTGTATGTTGAGCAGATGCAATGTGTGATGTGACACTGCAACAACAGGATTTTTCCCCTGCTTTTCTATAAAACAGTATAAAGATACTGTATTATAGAAAATGAGAGAACTTTCTCATCTGGGAGACTAATTCTTGATTGTTGGGGAGCAATAGCTTTCTTTCTGTCCTGCCTCTGGCAAGTCCTTTGTGGCATTTCTTTTTTTGGTGGGGAAAATATGCCAGTGGTTTATTGAATTACTGTTCACCTCCTACGTGGTAGAGCTTTGAACAGATGCATTTACACCAGCATTCTGTGAGAATGGGAGCACAGTTTATCCTGTTGATAAACTGCCTATTTAAATAAAGCCTTCAGCAGTGTAATCTGGTAATTCTAATTAAGTCATTTACATAGGGAATTGGCCCAGGGTTTCATCAGATGGCTGCTGGGGAGCTGAAATGCATTCTTTCCCTCCAGCTGTATTAAACCAGCCTTTTGATCCTGTCCTTTTTTTAGCCTTTAAGCCAAAGTGGTTATCACTGTGCAGAGTTAATTGAGAAAGGGAAGTTGGGGGACAAGGGGACCCTTCGAGCTTTAGCTTTGGTCTTAATTATTACAGTTCTAATTACATAATTAGAAGACTTCCAGATTTTATGTGTTGATAAAAATGATTCTGTACAGGTTTTGTTAGAAAGAGGAAATACTCCACGGAGAGGCTGGCTTCAGTGAAGTTCTTTATTGGTAAATGATTGCCAGTAACTTATCTGGAAAGCAGTATATGCCTGGGGTATCTGAGTTCTCCCCCAGCACTTTGATAAGGAGGTTTCATTTACCCAGGGTGGACCCCCCGTCCTTCAGAGAGCACAAGTTACATGTCTAACTTCCATTGCCTAATCATCCCAGCTGTAGGCTTGTAGAGGTGGTGAAATTTAAACTTAGAGAAATGTCAGGTCAGTGTGAAAGATTAATTTTTTTAAGCCCTTTTTTCCTTTGTAAAAAAAAAAAAAAAAAAAAGCCCAGTAAAAATCTATCACAGCTCTAATGCCAGGCTGACTGCAAACTGCTGTGATGTCCTTGTCTGGAAATACCTCCCAGCTGAAACTTGAGGGGAAATCTTCAGTAGTTTTTGTGGGAACATAATCTGGGATTGTGACATCCCTCGGACTAAATCCCAAATTCTTAGTTGGGTGAAGCCTCCCCAGCTGTTCGTGCAGGGGCTGTGGGTTGCAGTGGTGGTACAGAAGGTGTGCTGGGCTCCCTGCACTGCTCACAAACCTGCTGCTGCTGCACTCCTGAGCTGGCAATGAGCACGGGGCTCCTGTCAGTGTTAGGGTTTATTCTGATTATTGCTGCTGAGAAGCCCAGGGTTTACCTGCTGGAATTGCTGTGGAGCCCTCAGATCCTGAAGCCAAGTGATTAAATGATGGCTGTCGTGGTTGTAGTAAAAATCTGTGAAAGAACTCTGAGTCTCTGAAAGTTCTGCCAAACACCAGCTTGTCCTCCAAGAATCTCTTCATTCAGTCTCACAGCTGTAGCTGTATGTTGTTTGGCAATACTTACAAGGAATTATTCCTAAGTATGTTGTTTCAGATGTCTTGTGAGTGCTTTTGCCAGGAGACTCTATCCTCTGCCTGTTTTACCAACAGTGCTAAGGAAATGCCCTTTCTGTGGGTCACAGGCAGGGGTTATTCCTACCTGCAAATTTACTGTACTCGTGGTGTTGTTCAAAAGTGAAGGGAGCCAGTGTTGGGTACCAGTTTGCTGCTGTACCAAGCTCAGGGTGTGGCTGCTTTGCTGCTGCTTTTTGAAGATTTTCTTTGCCCGGTTCTGTTTTCCTGCTTACCTGGTACTGCCAGTTGGGTCCATCACCTTAACACTTGAGCTGACCTTTAGTATTTCACTTGGATTTACATAAGGGCTCTGCTCAGTGAACTGTCCCTATCACAGGATGATATCCATAAAAATGACACTTCCTAGTCTTGAAAAAAATCCCCAGGCCCATTGGAGACATGTGAAAAGGACACCCAGCAGGAAGAGAGGCCCATGGCCTGAAATATTCATCAATCATTTTCCTGGCACCAGGAAACCAATCAACTCTTCTAAGGGGGAGAGTGTAATCAATCACACAATGTGGGAAACAGGGATTGCCAGCCCTGCCAGAAATGTTCCTGCATGTGGACAGAAGGAAAGGGCTGTGCTGGTCCTTACTCACAAGTGGTAACTTACACCCTCTGTGCAAGGCTTTTGTAAAAGGCACTCTGTGCACACCACAGGCTGTGCTGCACCAACCCCAGCCTGCACTTAAGGTTTTGTTTTCAGTAATGCTGAGTTGTTTTGTTCTTAGATTTTTATTTTTTTTTATTTACCTCTTTTCTGTAGCTGGTAGGTGAAGGGTTTGTTTCCTGTTCCCAAACCTCCATGTTCTGAAGTGGCAGGTCCAGCAGCATCATGTTTTTATCTACAGGATCAGAATTTTAAAACTTTGCACTTTTTTAATGAAAAAAAGTTTGAAACAGCTTCTGTTGCAAGCTGGTACAGGGGAGGAAATGCACCTCTGGGTGTTTGACCTCTTTTTCTATCTTTGGTTATGCTAAAAGAAGTATCTATAGATTGCCCAATAAGAAGTGAACTGTAGTTGCCAACATCTGTAGGATAGAGATTATTTGAATTCATGTAAGAGCTCAAATAAGAAATACTACAAAGTATTCTAGTAAGATGCTGTAAGTTGGAATAAGAGAGCTGTTTATAGCTTTTTTTTTTTTCCCTAGGAAAACCTTTGTAATAGTTGCTGCATAAGAAATGCCATAATCGTGGCAAAATAAATGGCAGTGCCACCACAGCCTTTCTCATCTCCTTTAGCCCAGTGCATCGTGCTGGGATGGTTTTTCCTGAAGAGAGGGAGATGTTTCAGGCATGGCCATGGTCTGTGGCTGGTGGGGTGCAGGGGGTCCAGCCTCACCCACCACTGCCCAAGCAGAACACGACCATCTGTGGAGCACCAGTGCTGAGCAGCTTCAAAAGGGAGAATACAAATGGATCTCCTGTAGCAATGTATGTAACAATTATTTTAAAACTGTAAAACTTGTAATCATGTGTCTTCCAACATAGATTTTAAAAATTATGCACTGTCTTTTCATGGAAATTGGCAAAACATGAACTGCTGTATTATTTAATTTAGATTAAAAGTCAGTTAAGATTCAGATTGTTCTTAAGAGCAGCAGTGTATACTAAATTCAATCCAAAATTAATTTCTCATTGAAGAGATTAGGAGCCTTCTCTTTAAAAATGTAGATATTTTCCTGCATTTAAGGTAATTTTCTAGTACAAGTGGAGACAAATATCAGGAAGGATTTTTCTATTCTGAACAGCATTTTTATATCTGTCAGCCGGTTTCTGATGTGCTTTTTAAGATTCTTAGATGTCTTACCACAATTAAAAGCTACTAAGAGATGAGGCATCCTGCAAAATGAGATTATAGCAATAGGCAGATGTGGCTGGAATGAGCCCCAAAGAGAAAGGGAAGTGTTTCTGGAATTGCAAGCAGCAGGAGCTAATACGGTTTGCAAACATGGGAGACAGTAGGCAGAGAGGTAGGTGGGGAGAAAGAATCAAATTTCCCTTGATTCCTGCCCGTTTGTAATCCCTATCCCTGGGAGGCCAAATGCTTAATGTGAGCCTTTCACTGCAACAAAACCTGGGCTGCTGGTAGTGCTGGGCTGAGAGGGAAGTGCTCCGTGGGGCTCTGATCACTGAATTTCATCAGCAAGATGCTGAAATCATTAATAGAAGAAAAACCTGAAGTCTCAAGCACTGGTCAGGTATTGCAGCACGAGCCACAGGCACTTGCAGGTGGTCTGTGGGAAGTGGAGATCTCACAGAGGTGAGAGGGCCACACCATTTCTGGTCCCATCCTGGCAGGTGTCCAGTCACAGGGGAATTTCTAACCTGGTGCATTGGTTGTGGTCTAGAACAACTTGCCCCTGGGAACACTGGCTAATTTGCAACACGATTTCTGCCTTATTCTGTGTATCACAATATGCTGTTATTTATCGGGAGATCACTATTAATCTGCATTGACTAGCTCTTCAAAAAACAGCATCTCTTGTATGATATCAGTCAATTCTGGTTTTTTTAATGTAGGTAATTCTACTGGACTCTAGATGGATTTTGCTAAAGTGGAATGCTTTGTGTTGGCCAACAGTTTATCAGTGATCAAAAAGTCAATAAAGAATTTCCCCAGATTTACAGACTGATTATGCAATTGATCTTTCAATATTGGAGTAGGCTGGGCTGCCTGGTAGGCAATATCCTAATAAACCAAAACGTCCTCGAGGCAGAGAAGATGCAGAAATCTCATGGCCAGGGACAAAGACAATGTGCCTGTGGGCTGGGGTGCTGTGTGTGAGAGGCACTGGGTGTGTAACAGAGACATGATCACCTTCTTTCAGCACAGGCTTTTTTCTTCATCATAATTTTTCTAAAAAGCGTTTGTGCTTGACTGTGCTTTCCCTTTTGGTAGCCTGAAAGTCTAAAATAAGATGCCAAATGTGAGTCCCCTTCAGAAGAATGAGCTGGCTGAGAGCTGTCCTGAGCCTTGCTGTTACCACGAGCTGGCTCTGAGGACATTTCCTCCACGTCACCCCATTTTTCAGGAGCAGAGCCTGCTGAACCTCTCAGGGAAGCCTTCCAGAACTCCCAGAAATCACAGAGGGCTTCTGGAAACCCAGCCCATAGGGAATGTGGTAATGCTGATAGCACAGCAACATGCATCTCCTTTCTGCTTTGATTTTTGTGCCTCAGGAGGCATGTCAGGAATCCTGTGACTTTTGATGGCATCAATAAATCAGCTACCATGCTGACAGAATTTTACTGGAATGTAAACAGGCATTTAAAATAACAATGTTTGTAGAGAGTGTATTGAGAATACAATGCAGGTACAGGGAAAATTCAGCTCCATGTAGGTTTCCTTTAAGTTTTGTTGATAAGCAGGAACTGGAATTCTTGTCCATGTAAATGAAAATAAGTAAAAATATTTCTCATGAGATGACCTTATTTCCCACTCCTCTCTGCAAACAGCGTGTGTTTTCAGTGCTGAGGTGAGAAGCTCTACCCAATGTAGGGGAAAGGGGAGGAATGTCTCTGTATAGTAAAATTTAGCTGATAAGGGATAATGAATCACCTTTGACTCAGCTCTGCTGAGTAGTAGCTGCTCTGGGGAACTGCAGGGCTGGTGAGCCTCGTCTCAGTCCCTCAGTGGGAAGGGTATGGAGCAAATCCTCCCAAAAGGCATTTCCAGGCACTTGAAGGACAGGAAGGTAATTGGGAACATTCACTGTGGGTTTACCAGGGGGAGAGATCATGCCTGACCAACCTTGTTCCTTCTGTGATGAAATGATTGGATCCATGGATGAGGAGAGGGTAATTTTGTCGTTAACTTTAGCATTAGGCAAGGCTTCTGATGCAGGCTCCCATGTCATCCTTGCAGGCACTTTGGGTGGGAACGAGGACTGTTGGGTTAAAGGGTGGCAATCGAGTTCAAGCTCTGGTGGCCATTATGCTGTGATTGTCCTTGGGAGTCAGTGTTGGGGCCAATACTATTGAGCAATTTCACCAACCACCTGGATGGTGGGATGGACAAACCCCTCAGCCTCGCAGATGACACCAGGCTGATACTCTGGAGGGCACAGCTGCTGTTCAGAAGGACCTCAATAACCTGATGGAAAAGGTTAATTGAAACTTCAGAGTTAGACAGACACAAAGATCAAGCCCTGCACCTGCATAACCCCATGGAATGGTGCAGGCTGGGGAGCAGCTCAGCTCCTGGAGAGCCTCACAGCTGGGTCAGGCTGGGCTTGTGGCAGCTCATGGCCACGAGCTTGGCAGCAGCACTTGGTGCCTTCTGTGGGACATGGCAGAGCCACCTCTGGAGCAGGCTGAGCCTGTGCCAAGTGCATCTCTGCTTGTAGCCCCACAGATCCATGTGTGTGACTGATCCTGGCGGAGGGGCAGCACCATGGCACTCCCTGAGTGAGCACCTTCTGCTCCTTCCCACCTCGGGATCCCTGCAGTGCTCGGGGCACCCTGTGTCACCTGCTGAGCCCCTCCATACCTGAGATGGGGAGGGGGTGCCACAGCTCATCCTCAAAGTCCAGTGCTGTGTCACAGGTTCAGGCTAAGTTCATTTCTAGGAGTAGCTCATATGCTCCTTCAATTAGCATAAACAGGAACAAGGGCAGGCAGAGGTCAAGAGAAGTTCAAAATAGTATAAAGTCTTTTTGCTGGTGTTCCCAAATGTTTCTGATTCTGCAAAGTTCTCCATGCTGGCCTTGCCAGTGTGTTTACCAGACCATTGTAAAAGTCAAAGAACAAGGCCTGGCTTGATACAAGGAAAGTCAGAAATCGAGGGGTTGAGAATAGGTAGCATTGTTGCTTAAAACAGGAGAAATAATTGATTTATGTTATGGTGGCCAATTAGGCTGTAAAGTGAAAAACCTTAAAGAAACCCTGTGGCTTCAAGGGAGCTTTTTGCTCTGATTCCTACTCGGCAAATAACGGTACCCCAATAAAGGTCATCAGCTCCATGAGCTGAATTATTAATTCCTTTCATGCCACTCAGGGCTTGTAAACAGTATATAATACAGGAAAACAATTGGCACTGTTCACTGAGTGGGCAGAGGAGAGGTCAGGAGGTAAATTCTTGTATTGGCAGCAGCCGCTCTTCACAGCTGAGCAGACTTCTGTCCTTTTCATCTTTTAGAGCAAACCACTTTCCAAAATCTTAGTCTGGTTGTTAGTCCATATCTCTTCTCTCATAGATGAATTGTTTTTAGGAATTTAATAGATAACATATAAGTATGAAGATAAAGAGGGCTGGAAGGAAGGGTGGGGGATTATGGATAAGAGAGCAAACCAGCATTGCCATGTTTCATAAACAGCTGCTTTTTTTATATTGAGAGAAATTTTTAAATCTATCTATTCAAGGTGGGGTGTAGAATAAGCAGTAGTGCTTTTATGTGCTTACAAAAAAATCCAAGTGTGATTTTGAGATTAATATGTTACAAATACCATCTGCCAGCAGTAGCACAAGACCAGAAATGTTGATGTATTGCTGCTCTTGGATGCCACAGCTGTGCCACGTTCCTGCAGCACAGGGCAGGACTGGGAGGGAATTCTAACCTCAAACTTGAGCAGCTGGGTGGTGTGAGCATGGTGTCTGCATGGGTGAACATATTACAAAGAGTCATTAAAACACATAATTTCAAGCATGAGCTGAAATTTCCAAGTCTGGCCGAGAAATAGTTCCACTTTGTTGTTTGTAGCCTGTAACGTGGCATTACAATGAACGATCTAAAATTTCAGGGCTTGGAGAATTTGCGCTGCTTTTCTCTAAACACTTCCCGCTCAGAAGCCTCTCTTCGGAAGGCACATGCATTATTTAGTTGCTCTTTGAATGATACTTGATAAACTATTCCAGATGTTGGCAGGTGTAGCTTACTGCCCTAAGTGACTGCTGCTCTCACAGCAGCTTCTCGAGTGCCTGCCCTGTGCCATCTGGCCAGTGCTGGGCAGTGACCTCTGTGTGCCAGAGCAGCAGGTAACCTCAGAGTGACCATCTGCTGGCTTGGTCCCTCAGCCTCCCCGAAAGCTGACTTGTGCTCACTGCTGACTCTGCACCACTCTCAAAAGAGTCAGAGTAACTTTAACCTGCACTCAGTTTTTTGGCTTGATTTGGATGTATGTGAATACAATGTCAATAGGCAAAAGCTTTTTCCAGGAACCTGAAATGGCTGTATTACATATGAAGAATCTTTTATTTATTTATAAAACATGAATAGTATATGGCTTGCTAGTTCTAAATTAGGGAGACTATAGTATTAGGGTGGAAAATAGGAAGATGCCAAATAATTTTTCTTCTGTGAGCACATCAGACCTGTGCAGTGTAATCCAGAGCCTGTTGGGAGCTCTGCAGTCAGCGTGGCACATGCAGCTTTCTGAGCACTGCTGCAAGAGCCAAGCAAGATGATAAATTAACGTGTAGATGTTCTAGGCAGTAAATGCCTTGGTAATTCAGTGGGGAATAGGACAGGAAGAAACCAGGGCATTGCTGAATAAATCTGTAATTGTGTTTATTGCTGTTCTCAGCTATGGCTGGTGTTTAATATGATGAACTAAAGCTGCTGCTTTTGAGTAGCTGCACCAAGGAGGCTCAGAGTGGCACCAGAGTATGGCAGGAGGATTTAGTGTGGTGCAGTGTCTGCTCTCACGTTCTGTAAAAATGGGCTGCTGAAGTGTTTACTTTTGTTTGTGGTTTGCCTAATTAGAGCAGAACTTTGCACTTTCAGTGTAAACAGTGGTCCTGAGGGAACTGCCTGCTGCCTGAGAAATGGGAATTGCAAGAATGTGAAAGGCAGGATTTGGGCTGGCAGCAAAGCCTGGCTGTGGGCTGAGCTGTGCTTCTGGGGCTGTGTTCTGTGGTCAGGAATGTAAACTTGGAGTGTGCATTTATTGGGTCTTAGAGCTAAACAAGAGTTACAGAATATATAATTATGTGGGACCTACCAGCACCAAATCATGGAGATGGAGACTGATGGTGACTGGAGATGGGTGTTGGTGGTGATGTGCTGAGAGGGGCTGTGGTCTTTTGAGAGAGACCAAGCCCAAAAAATGCATCTTGGCTTTACCTAATCTTGTGTTAAAACTGACCCTGTTAGTGCAAGATGGTTTTCTCCTGGTTTGGGGCCTGGAAAGGTGGGTCCTTTCCAAAACACAGAGGGCAATCTGGCATTTGTTTCTGATCATGCTCTGACTTTGAGGGTTTTCACTGGCAGATACAGGCAGGAAGTTCTGTTTCTTCTTTCAACTGTTAGAAAATAAAGCTTTGGAGTGGCTTGTGCTTAAAGACACTTGTTTCTGATGCTGCTCCAGATCAAATTCCAGCAGCTTGCCAGCCTTTGGAAGAGGATCTCTCTTCTGATCAGGAATCTTTTGAAGGTTCACTGGACACAGATGGGAGATCATGATGTCCTTTCATTCCATAGTAATGCTCTGCATACAGTTTAAACCTGATGTAATTTAGACTTTCTTTGTGCTGGAAGTTGCTCTGAATTGATATTCTCAAACCATCACAAGTTACAAATTATAATATGACTGCTGAGAAGAGTAGATCTACAGATAATGTGTATGATAGAAATACCTTGAAAGGGGGAAGCTGATGCTGATAAAACGACCTGATTCTCAAAGCAGTTTCCTCAGGTGATTGAAGACATGTGTATTCGATTTCAGTGTAAATGAAAGTTTTCAAAATAAAACCTTCTCAGTAACATGCACATCACATCTTTCTCATTTTCACTTTCCCATTAGCTACAGATGTGGAGCAGATGAGTTCCTCCTCTCCTGTCCTCCCTATGAACTCCATGGGCAGTAAGTACCCCTTTTCTTGCCATGTGTGACCAGGTAGAATTTCTCATTCTATGATAATCCAGAGATGTGAATTGATACTCCATGGTAGAGACTTGGAGAAGTTTTACAGCTGATGCTTATTCATGGAAGTGGGGATTCCCACAGCTGAGAGCTGATGAGGAATTTCTCACAAAAGTAGCACAGACCAGGTCTGCACATCACTATTTACACCAGCAGCGTGCAGGCTGTGTAAGATCTGTTGCCATCAGAGATATCTCAGTGAAGGAGATGCCTGCATGAGTGATAGAAACCCCTGAGGTGATGTAAATTATGTTGACATGGGAGTATTTTTCTGCAGTGTTTCATTATTATACTTGAAAATCTATAGCCTGGAATTTCTCATGAAACTGAGAGCAGTTGGTGAAATCCTCCTCAATTTCAGGATAATTCTGGGCCTGTAACTTTTTGAGACTTTGAAAACCTGAGCTGCTGGACACCTAAAAAAGTAGGAATTCAGAATTCCTTCGTAACGCTCCATCTAGTGGCATTTGCTGTGCGGAGGGACCAGTCAGTGGGAATCCACTAGATGGCAACAGGCCCTTGTCAGACTGGTGGGACTGGGCTGAGAACCCCTCATCCAGAGCAACTTTTCATCTCATTGTTTGGGAACTGGGGATTTTTCAAATGTGGCAGACTTTTAACTGACAGCTCATTTCAAAAATAATACTCAGATGTTCACAACTGCTAAAAGCCTCCCAGGGCCAGGACATGGTCCTTTCCACGTGCCTTTGTGCTGGTGGACTTGCACTTACTTTCACTGCACAACTGTGGTTCCTGTATGATGGGAATGAAAATCTGGTTCCTTCCTTTATGATGAGAAGAGCCCAGTGGGATGCATGCATGGTAGGCTCTGAGTTGTGAATATGTGTGCAGTTATTTGCCTGTTGATTAATAAAACACATCTTTGTAGGTTATCTAGCTACGTTTTCATGCAGTTTTATATTTCATGCGGTTTTATATCACTTTTATATGGAAACAGGTAATTTCACATGCATATGTAGAATAATTTGTCATCTAGAGACATGTTAGTTCATGACAATATATTGGCTAATACTGTTGAATCTTTGTGGCCTGACATAGCTCATATTTACTCTTGTGCATTGACAGGTATTAAAACATAACTAAATTTTCCATAGTGTTCTCCCAGCAGAATGTATCTGCAAAACAAGGGCAGGGCTATCCAGCATGAGCTGACTGACCCTCTTTCCCCCTTAAATTACTGTATGTTACTGCCAGTGTGCATTTGTCTAGCTACAGCTTTCATGTCTGTTATTACCTTTTGCTAAACTGAAAAATGCTTGTCTGTTCCCTATGAAGATATTTATATAAACTTTTGATAAACTAAATAAACCGAGCTCCTCGAGTTCTTTTGATGTCTTGCCGTCTCTGGATCACCTGGTCAGTGCTGGTGGCCACTCTGGTCAGTCACGACAATGTCCCAGCCCTTGCTGGTCTCTGGTGTGGATGGATGAGCCCTGGCAATTCCTGCTGGGCAGGTCCCAAACTGCTCCAGTCCCAGCTGTCCCGTGGCTGCAGTGGCAGCACTGAACGTGTTGGTGCTCAGTGTCACCCTCATGTGCCCCGGGGCAGGGGGTGGTGGCTCTGGTAGGCAGCAAACAGTTGCTGACACAAACATCTAAAGCTTCCCGAGCATGGATTTAAAAACATTCTGAACATGCCTGCTAAACTGTCTTTCCTTAGTGTTTTCCCTTGTTGCCTCCTTACCAAAATTAAAGCAGAAAACAAAAAAAACCTAAAAAACCCCAAAAAAACAAACCAAACAAACTGGAGGATTTTTACAGCCACATAGGAACCCAAATTTTAAGCTTATCTGTGCATCCAGAGCCTTTTGAGAGGTGTGGAATGTCTGCTCAAGCCTTTGGCTTATCGTGCATTGGCAAACTGGGGTAATGGCCCCTTTACTGTAATTTCCCCTCTTTGTCTGAAATGTCTTATCTTATTCAGAGTAATTGCAGTGAATTATTTTCACATGTCCTTGCAGTAAAGATGAACACCTCTGTCGGGACTTCGATATTTTCTACTTTCATGCAGGTATACATGAGGAAAACCAGTTGGCCGAAACGCCTGTTTAAAATAACACAAAAGAGCTTTCTTGTACATCATGTAAGATGTCTCTGGAAAAAATCCAAATTGTGCACTCTCACTTCCGAATGAGTCTGCCAAGCATGCTGAAAAATTTGAGATTTCAAAGGCAGAATGTCAAACTGCATCAAAAATGAGTCATTTGTCTTGTTTTCATAATGTTAAAACAATTTGGCAGGCATGCTTTTGGGCTGTTCACTGTTACACTGCTGTGGTAAATCCCTGTACCACCACACTTACCTGGGCTGTCGCTGGAGGTGCTCACTCTGGGTGACTGAACAGGGCTTTGCTATCAGACTCAGGGAGATTTTTTTCTAAAATTCCACTTTTGCAAAGTTCAGTCTGTTTAGTGTGTAGCTGTTGAACTGGGTGGAGCTGTTCCTGTGTAAAATTGAACAAGTTTAAGTCTTTTAACAGAGCAAGCAGATAGATTTTGATTATTCACCAAAGTGGAGTTTAGGAGTCCTTGGTGAGTTGTTCTGACTTGAGCTGTACAGAGGGGCTCGGTTCCTGTGGGGTAGCACAGCGTGTCTGAACAGGCTCCTTCAGGATAATCCTGTGAGCAACTGGAGGAGCAAACAAAGCATAAGAGAAGTGCTTGGACCCTCTGCTGCCCAGGGAATTGAGTGACACCACTGCTGAACAGAGTGAGATCCACCGTCCCTGCTCTGAGTGGCCTGGGGGCACCACAGGAGCCTCCTTCCTTTACTGCATGGCACTGTCCAGAGATAGCTGTTCCCAGAAATGCCCCTATGTCATGCCAGTCATGTGGAAACACTTGGAGGGCACCTCTTCTGTCTCAGGGCAGTGTCAGGTGTGTCTGTCTTGCAGAGATGTGTCTGCTCCTCCCTGCCTGCCCCAGGCAGTCAGCTCCAGCTCCTCACCTCTCCAGTGTAATTGAAGCTGGCCCTGCCCACCACAGCCCTGAAGAATGCTCTCTGCAGCAGTACCTTAAATCACTGTTTTCTGCTTTGCTTCCTCCATTCCAAAGCCCCACAGTTCAGTCTCTTTTCATCTCTCACTGGTCACTTTGTAGGACCAGTGCTGTTCCAGAGCTTGGCTCGCTCAGGGGGAAGTTTAATTTCCTATGAGCTGGTAAAGCTGTAGGTTTATGCTTTACTGATCGATTTACCTATTGGTGTCACTTTTATTAAAACTGAACAAGCTCCTCAACTGTTCTGCTCCTTTAAAAATCCTTGTGCATTTCTTAATTAGCACTCAGATTTGCTCAGGAAGGAGCTGGATGACGTGTCCTGAACTTCTCTGGTGGGACAATGGCACAGCCATAGACCCGCCTTGCACAGTTTGGGGAGGCAGAACTTGGATATGGCATTTCTTTGGCAAAAGTGTCTCTTTTCTTGCTGGACAGGCCACCCTGGCCATGTGAGTGGGTGGTCCTGGGCTGTGTGAGCGGGTGGTCCTTGGCTGGCTGGTCCGCAGTTTGCATTCATTGATCAGTGAGTTGATAGAAATGAAAACCCACCGACAGCAATGAATGTTGATTGCAGCCATTAGATGCTGAAGGTGCCACGCCATGGTGATGGTGCTGTCACTCTAGAGCAGCCCAAGACAAAATTCCCTGGCATATGCTTTGGGTATTTCCTTATTTTACGGATTCTGCAGTCCCTGTACGGGCAGAACAAATGTCTGCACCCTTGTGAAGGCACCCACTGCCAGAGCCTGCAGTCACCCAGCTGGGCAGGAAAAGGTTCCCTGCAGGTACCTCTGAGGTGGCCAAGCCCTTGGCTTTCTGTGCCTTTGAAAGGAAGGCGTTTCCCTGCTTGCCTGGCTGCAGGGGACAGCCTGAGCTGCAGGAGCAGCTGGAACTGGCCAGGAGGGAGCTGCTCCTCACCCGGCCCTCCTGGTGAGCAGCTGCTGGAATCGAGTGCAGGTTCCTGGGAGCTAATGAACTCACATTCCAAAGCTTTTTCCAGCAAAGCTCAAGTTGCCAGCCCAAATGGAAAGGTTTCCCTCCTGATCTGGCGTGTATTCTGCTATTTTGAACGTATACCATGCTCAGATTTGTTTCCAAGTGTCCCATATGGTGTGGATACGTTCCTGCTTTTGTGCTGCCCATACAAAACCTTCCATTGATCTCTTATGCTCTGTTCTGCAGAAATTCTATGCTAGTATAAAGCTTTAATTCCTTTTTTTTTTTTTAAGAGAAAACAAGCATTTCTTATACACCAATTCACTTTCAGAGAACGTAGAACTGGAAAAACTCAACCTCTGTAGCTCTTAATATAATCTGTAAATCATGACCTGCTAATGGCAACCACATGTGAAATCTCTGAAGGTTCAGGCTTTCCATTTAACAGAGGGTTTGTGATAAACCTCAAGGTACAGTCAACGGTCGATGGTTTTTTCTAGTTCTCAAACTCACCGACAGCGTTGAATGTTCACTGAAGCTATCCAAAGATGGCTGTATACATGTACAGATTTTCCATGCATATGTTTTCCATAGACTGGCAGTGGAAACACTGCTGAGGACTGCACATTCTTTATTGTAAAGCCTTAAACTGCAAAGTATTTTAATTACGGAATGGAACCTCGAGGACTAATGAATTGCAGAAGTGTAACACTCTGGTTATGGATGCTGAGTTGACTTAGTATTTCTTAAACCAGCTCTGAATATATCGGAGATGCAGTTGTGGAAAAAACCCTTCCTCTTGTGGATATGCATGTTCTCAATAGCAGCACTAAGGATATTTATAATGATTCAGATTTCTTTATAAAATTCATTTGAAAAAAACCTGGGGGTGGGGGGCTCACCCATAGTGCTAAACCAACAGAAGTGAGAGAAGGGGATCTACTTAGTGGAGTACATGATGTCTGTATTTCCACAGCTCCTGTCCCTGTTCTTCCTTCGCCTAAAAAGAAGGAAAGGGGGTTTAATCTCTTTACATTTCTATATTGCGTCTAATTATCTTCACCTTTTCACCTGGCTTGCATAGTTCCAGAGAGATTACTTATTTGCAGTTTGTTTGTTAAAAAGTAAATCTGCTGCTGTATCTGAAATAACTTTCCTGTGAGTGCAGTGGAGCCTACAGAGTCAGTGGGGATAATTTACTGCTTAAATGCTGGAAACTTGCTTTAAATGCAGAGTATTTTCTCTTGTTGTAGGGATCTAACAGTTTCTCTGAATATCCTGAGCTGATACATGTAATTTAACAGTAAGTGTATTGTCTAATAAGGTACTTGAAGCAATCTTGCTCCAGGAATACAGTTTGTAGCCTGCACTTAAACTGATTGATTTTAATGGTATCATTAAACATTAGCTGATACTGAAAATCAAAAGAATTCTCAAAAAATTAGTCTCACCTTTTTCTTGCCATCATTTGGAGTAGGAGCTGGTGGAAAGAACAAAGACAATTTGAATTAATCACAAGCAGTGCTTAGCCTGGAGTGTTAAGCCTCAGGAGTGTCCCAGTGTGAAGGGTGACTACATGTGGTAGGTATAACATAAATCAAGGAAACTCAGTTCAAGCCAAGCATGAAATTTTGGTTTTAACAAACCAAAACAGTGTGTTTATATTTAAACGACATTGTGAGAGAGGCTTTTTTCTCTAATTCACTACTTCTTCCTCCTTTATCCCTCCAATGACCTTCGAGGTAGGAACTTTCATCTTCTTGTTTCATGATTTCAGAGCCTGAATTTCTTCTGCAAGTTAAACTGTACATGTAATTTCTGTATCCTGGCTGCACCCTCCTTCCCCTTTACAAAGTTCAAAGCTCTCCATCAGATTTTTTGGACAGACTCCGAAAAGATAAAACAGTTCTCTGGAAACTGTAAGTGGGCAATATGTGCAAGACACACTCCAAAAGTTATGTTCTGCACTGAACCTTTGACATACCTTCCTTTCTCTCAGACTTGTTTCACCTAGGAAGCACTGAAACCAGAGCTGGCAGCTGCCACCTCTATTGTTATTCCTTAATTATTATTTTTTGTTGTGAAAAAAGCATTAAGTGGACCCTCCCCAGATGCTGACAGGGGTCCCTGAAAGCCCAACTCTGTTCTCTGCACAGAACACCTTGTAAACTGGGATCCCTGTAAGGCCACCAGTCATGGGGCAGTGATTGCTGAACCTTTTCTATGAATGAAAGTATTGAACATTCTGAGCACATGGGGTTTTCTTTCAGATTACAGTGGAGAGAATGGGTTTCTGTATGAAGAAAATGGATTCCTCAAAATTTGCATACAACCCTGAAACACAGTGGTTAACCTGTTTGTAAGAAGAAACCGTTCAGGATTGAGTTAATTTGGTGGATATTTCTTGTGCTCTTTGCATTCATGGTGCCTGAACAATTCTTACACCCTAATCCAATCATTCTGCTAGCTCCTCACAATAAGGCTTTTATTCAGCAGGGCAGGAATCCCAACAGCACTGCCCTAAACTATCACTAAATAAATTTTACATATGCATCTGGTAGTCAAACAGATTCCCTTTTCCTCCCACCCCCTGTGCTGTAGCTGTGACTCTCATGAGGGAGCTGTGTGACCCCAGTGAAGGAAACTGGGGCCAGGATTGTCCTCAGCACATGACAATGTCTCACTGCCTGCCTGCAGCATCCACAGAAATGCCACGTGCAAGCACATTTGCTTTGTCCTGGAACAAGCTTTAATTGTACTATAAAAATGTGTTTTCCTTGTCGAGGTAAATGATTTCAGCAGGGTAAGCATGCACAAATACACCTTGGGGAGACAAGAGCATGGAATTGCTGGTGGTAATTTTAGTTATTGCTGTTTCAGTGAAATTTGGGTGAGTGTTTAACTAGCAGTGCCATGGCCAGACACTTCAGATTCAGCAGTCTTCTACAGTGAGCACTGGAGATTATTTTTAACTGTACAAAAATTCCTTGGGAGTACTACTTGAGAGTCCAGGGGCTACATAAAATTGGGAGACAAGGTTACCAATCTGTGCCATTTGCCCTTTTTGAACACAGTGCTGTGATGGTGATCCTAGAGAAAATAGATGCAGAGCTCTTCTGGGACCTGGGAGAAATGCTGTTAGTACCAGTTTCCAGTGATTTAGGGAGGACTTACCAACTTCTTTTGATCTCATTCTAAGTTGACAAGCTTGCTTGTGGATGCAGCATACCCTAGACTTTTGTAAGGTGTTTGACTTAATACCAAATGACAATTTAAACTGGTATGATACAAATTTGCTGTGGCAAATGTTAAAAGGATTAACAAATGACAAACAGGGAGGTCTAAATGCAGTTCCAAGTGGGAATTTGATTCAGTTGATGCAACCTTAGAATTACTTGGCCACATCCAAAAGCATCACAGTTTCTGGCCTGGGAGAAACGTGGTATCCCATATTAGCAGATTTGGGTTTTTAGACAGAAGAGTGTGACACAGATTTGGATCTCTAGGTAAATCAAGTGTAAGTGAATGCTTTGGTAAAGCTGAATGCAAAGTTCCATGTTTGGGAACAAGGAATACAGACCATGTGTGAGGATAAAGGCTTGGCCCATGGAGCAGTACTTGTCCAGAGATAATTAACTGCACAATCTGACTGCTACTACTGTGCAAACAATGAAATATTGAACAGCAGCACAGCCTGGTGCATCTGCATTTAGTTCTCCTGAAACTGCTGAAAGGATGCTTTAGCCAGTTCTGGCACAGGCTGCCCTGGGCAGGTTTCTGAAAGTTTGAGTGGAGAGCAATTAAATAATCAGAAAGATTGTCACCAGTGAAGTAAGGCTCTCTGAGGTAAACCAGTGAAGGTTCAGGATTTCTGTCCTGTCTCTTAACATCTTTACCTGCATAACTGAGCCAGTTAGAGCACTGCAACCCTGCCCTGGGTTTGGGAATGGGTCTGCCTTCAGAGCAGGGAAGCAGAACCTTGGCAGTGGGTATTAGCAGGGAAAAATGGTTTGACTCTTCAGAAACTCAAGGTACCAACTTGTGTTTCAAAAGCATATGAAAGAATGGAAAGCTTTTTTCACCTATTGGGATGTGATTTTGCAAGAAAATTATATTAGACACTGCTGCTTGAAAAACACTGGGTTAAGACTAAGCAAGTGATTTCAGCTGAAAAGTAAAGTAACATTATTTTGGTTATGATTTTTTTTTGCCAAATATTTTAAAATAAGACAATTATGAATGAGCTACTCTGAATGTTCTTGCACTCTGACATCCCAGATTGAGTAATGAGATGCCCTGTATTTTTTTGGGTGCTTCACCCAACTCTTTCTGAGCTATCAAAACAGTGAAATAGATTTATTTTTTAAGCGAAACTTGTTTTACATTTCTAGAACAAACACACAAGCTCTCAGAATCAAACTCTATCTCCTGTGACCTCCTAAAGGACATAATTGTTAAATTTGCTTGGAGGGGGTTGGGGCTGGAAGACACAACCATGGGCAGGGGTTTCCTTGCTGACCTACTTATCCAGGAGTGATTGCCTGGATTAGAGCCCAGTCCTGTCTCCAGTTTGCTGTGCAAGGTGAAGGGATCAGCACGGCCTTGTCTCAGGCCCTGCCTGCCCCCACACCACATTTCCCCCAGGACTGAGCACAGTCTGTAACAGCTTCCCAGGACCCCAGAGCTGCTAGGGATGCTGCTCTGAGCACACGAGCACGGATGGGTTTGGAGGCAGCTCCATTTATGAACTGTTTGTACCTGGACTGCAACAAAATTACCTCAGCCCAGGATGTCTCAGAAACAGTGTTGTCACCTCATTTCACAGAATTTCAGAAATTGTCTTTGTTGGGAAAAAAACTACTTTGGATGTTTGGGACCACTACTGAAATGCAGCTGTTGGCTGCAATCAATAAAGCAGTTCTGACTCTTAAAATCAAACCAGTGGCTAATGGATGTTTGGAGAAGGATACAAGAAGGAGAAGCTTGCATATTTCCTGCTGATCATCTCCTGTCTTCCAGACATTTTTCAACACACACAGACTTCTGGAGACAGACTTCTGTGCGTTCAGTCACCAGGAATGCATTTTTCTTTTCATGAATTCGCACAGCTTCCCTGTGAACTTTTATCCCCTGTCTTTTAAGATAACATTTGTTGCCATGAAGATGATTGGCTGTGTTAGATCCATCACTTTTAATGGAGAGGAATCTCAGGTGTCCTCCTGATGGATTCCTGCAGTTGCACTGTGCCCAGGCACATCTAACGCTGGGTAAGCAGCTTTGTGGGATATAAATAACGTTGTCTTTTCTGCTGTATTAAACATGCTCACAGGTCTTCATCACTGAGGACTGCGCTGCCTCAGACCCAGGATGTGTTACATTTATTGTGGTGGTGAATTTAGGATAAGTGCTTCTTCAGAAGGTCCCCCTGTGCTGACTGCTCTTCTTGGCTGGCAGCTTTGTGTCTGTGAAGATCAAAAGATTTCCCATTAGCTGTGAATTCAGGCATAGTTCCTGTGCCTGTTTCAGGAAGGAGAGAGATGTTCCTAACTGCAGATGATTCTGTTACCGAGATTGTTTTCCACCTTTTAGCTTTTTAGAAATTGCTGGCAGAGTCATCAGTCTGACAGTTTTCACAAAAATTAGTTCCTGTGTTGAAGAGAATTGCCTGGTTGTGCTGAGGCTGGAAGGAGCTGGGCAGGGAGGGCAGGAAGCACCACTGCTGCTCCTGCTGGTCACGAGTCCAGCTGAGGTTCCCTTGTCATTGTTCCTGGATAATGTCAGAGAATCCTGGGTTTGGAGTTAAAGTCTCCTTGCCTTTGGTGGGGCAGTGCATTGGGTGGGCTCACCTCAGCACAACACCTGCCCCTGGATGTGTTTCACAGGAATCATTTCAGTTTTCCCATGTGAGATAATGAAGACATGCCCAGAACCTGCACTTGTAATGGGCAGACATGGGGAAAATATGTTGCAAAGTATTTGGGAGAAAAATCTGAGGTCTCTTTCGTTGAAATGGCTTCCTGTGACCCCCCTGGAACTGCTGCCATGTGTCCCTGTTCACACAATGATCATACACAACACTATAAAAATACAGTGTTTTTAAAAAAATGCTAATTGGGACTTTTATATTTGATTCCCTGTTTGGAATATTAGCAATTCCATATGGATAAAGCTTAGGTTATCTGCTTGGGAAGCAGTATGGATGGAGAGGGATCAAATGGAGGATTTGCTTTTCATAATCATAATGTCTCCTCCTGATTCGTTGATAACTGTCCCTTTGAAGATAATTAGTTCCTGGTTTTCATCTTTATAATCCAGCAATTCTCATCTGATAGACGTCAAGATTTGAAGTTCTTCTCAAAAGAAATACCTGTAAAATCTCACTTTTTGGCTGAGTTTTGGCAGTGTGGCACCTCCAGGTCAGTTTTACGCTGCCACCTTGTAAGGCTCCATTTCACAATACACTCAGTGCAATAAAGATTTTACTTCCAGTAACTGTATATAACTGAAGCAAAGAAAATGACATTACGATGACATTGTAATGAGCAGGAAAATGAATCCTCACGTGGCTTTCTCCCCATCCTCCTCCCAAAGGTTATGAAATTTCTTATCCCTTGCCAACATCTGGCGTAGCTGGAAGCGTGTCATTCCTTCCATGAGTGTCTTCCCTGTGAGCTGAGCGGGTGCCACACAGAACAAGTGCCCTGATCTCACTGAACCTCTGCGAGATCCTGGCTCCCATCCTCTGCCCGGGGGCACTCCCAGTCAGCTCCAGCAGGTACCACAAGGCTTGGATGGATGTGCTCAGGGCTGACAGGGAAACATCACATCCTAAGCATGATCCCATCCACACCACAGATGGATTTCCACTGTGCTTCCTTGCTCTTTTTTCCCATTCTCACACCAAATTCATCCAGCCTTCTTTACACGTGGTCTGAACGTGAAGTGATCACCCAGTGTTGGCTTCAGAGCTTCAGCTGTGTTTCTGTGAGACTTTCCTCCCACTGTGTGTGGCTCAGCCAGAGCAGCACATCTTGAACTGTTCCTTCAGGTGTTAAAATTTAAAATAGAAGTGTCTTCAAAGACTTGTAGAACAACTAACTGTGATTTGGGGGTAAAAAAAGAGGCAGTCTCTTCTATCTGGTTACCAGGCAAATACTCTGTTGGAAGAAAGACTTCCTCCCCCGCCTCTTATATATTTAATTTCTTTGCTTTTCCGTGCTTTTAAATATTGGATGGATGTGGATATGACCCTCAGGTGAGCAGGACCCAGCCATTCTTCTCTGAATTATACATTTACCCTATTTAAATGCAGCCATCATGTGAAACAAAAAGGAGAAAATGTACTTCTGTTCATTTAGAAGAATGATCTTTGGATAACGTCACCAAATATTGCAGGGTTTTATCTCGCCTATAAAATAAATTGGTCCCAGTGTGCTGTGAGATGCACATAAAAGTTTGAATATGAAAGTAGTATAAAATTCAGTTGAGTTGGTAGAACTGGCTTTAGATAATTTTGAAAAAATGGGAACAGATTTCCTAGGATCGATGTATGAGGGAGGGAGGGATTTTCATTTGTGAGTCTCAACCTATTGGCATATTTTCTTTTTTTGGTGCCCTTTCTCCTGATGTTTGATTGTATGACCAACGTTTTGTCCTGGGGTGTGATGAGACCTCAAGTGTTCCAGATGTGCTTTGTACCCCAGCACGACAAAGCCACAGAGACTGATGACGACAGAAATGCTCAAATTTGGTTGGTGGTCTTTGGATTGCGAGTTCTGCGATCACTTCAATATTTTTATAGTTTTTCTTTTACACTGGACTCGCTGGTGTTTAGAAAATAGTTTCTAATATTTTAAAGTATACCTTCTTGTCTTCCCTCTTGCCAGTACTTACAGCACCACCGGCGGGGTTTGCACGGTTCTCTGTTCTAATTGCTTTCTACCGGAACAATTAAGAGCTGTGAGAGGAGAGGAAATTTGGCTAAAATGTTCCAAATGGAAATCTGCTTTTATGTGGTTTCAGAACGACAACCCAGCAAGCATAGGTGGATGTGCTGTAAAGTGTCAGGATTCAGACAGCACCATCCTTATCCTCAGTAAACAGGCGGGGTTGGGAGGATCTGGACAATCCACACCAACCCTCCTGCCAGGGCACCACAAAGCTCACACAGGTACAAACAAAACAGCCTCACTCAAAGATTTCAGTACTTCCTTCTTTTCCAAAGTAGACTGCAGAAACATTGCATCTACACACTGGTTACTGAAGGCAAAAAATGAATTAAATAGGGCAAACAAAGCTGCAGCTAAGCTATTATGTATTTCAGATTGCTTAGTATTTGGCATGTGGACCAAATGCTTTAGATTATAAGGCATAAGCCTTTCAGAACCTTAAGTTATTTTAAAATTAAATGGATGACAGGCACAGGTCTGCTGCACGGATTTGATTTTCTTTGTGTCTTAGCAGAAGTAGTAAGCAATGTCTCTAAGCATCTAATAAAGCTATTTTCTGCTATTACAGAAAGGTTTGCTATGAGAAACAGAACTGAGAAAGGACCACATTTTCAATAAAACAAATTGAACAGATTCTCAGAAATCTAGGTCACAGTAACAGATGACCTATACATGGTCCTAGTTTTTGATGCAACTGTCTAATCTGCTCTGAGAGTACTAGCCAGACATCATTCCTAATTGACCTTGATATTCAGTGAACAGAAAGAAAGCTAAAGCCACATGATATTTAAATCTTTAGCAGAAAATAATATATGGCAAACTTGAATGCATTCTGTTTTGTAACTAGGATCTTTTTAATCTGAACCTTGTCTGCAAACGTGTTGGATCATCTTAATAGTCTGAATTTGAGGCTCTACCTAAAGAGATAAATCTGAGTAGGAAGAGCCATTCATCACACCCAGTTGCAGGGGAGGGTTTTCTGTCCGTGGCATTGGCACCCTCTGTAAGGTGGCTGCCCTGCTGGGCTCCCCCGTGGAGGAGCAGCGTTCTCAGGGAGGTGAGAGCTCCCTCCTTGCCTGCACTGGGGGCTCAGCTCCAGCATCAGCCCCCGGGGTAGCCAGCCCTGGTTATGTAAATGGAGCTGCTGCCACTCCAGGGCACTGGCGTGCGTGCAGCTGGAAATGTAAATATGGGAGACTGGGAATTGCAGTGCGTGGTGAAAACCTGACCACTCCTGCTCATAAACCAGATGAATCCTTTTTGTTCATGGCATCAGACTCAAGATGTAGCACTGTTTCCAGAGGCACTGTGGACTCGTACATGGGTACAGAGGGACGTGTGCTCTAATACTCAAGTAATGTGTGCTCAAAGCCTGGAAAAAGCAAAGTAGGAAAGCCCTGAATACTTGTATGACAAGGTATTTTCCAAGAGAACGATATACTGATTTGGTTCCCAAAGTGAGAATCAGTAAATGTACTGACAGAATTTGGGGGATTGACGCCTTGCTGGACTCACATTGCATTCCAGTGTGCCTGCACTGGATGAGCAGTGCTGTGCTCACCCTGCCTGGGCTGGAGCCACCCCAGAGCACACAGCCCCTGTCCCCCATGTGTCAGAGCAGCTCTGAGCTGATGGCAGTGCCCATGAGAGGACACCTTAATGCTCCACGTGCTGCCCGTGCCTACCCAGCCCTTCCAGCCAGGCATCTGATCCCACACAGCCTGCCCTTTCCCTGGGAAACACGGCTTAACCACAGGGCTGAGCAATGGGGTGTGGCAAACCCAAACTGTGTGGGACCTCAAAGCTGTTATGGTGGAAAGGGGCCTGCTATTGGATAGCAGAATTCCTATTCCCAGGCTTCCTGCAATATTCATTCCCACACAATTAGCTGCTAATGCAGGAGGGTTGCTGGCTCTGAGATGCAGCACTCAGAAATGTGCAGTTTTACCCAGGTCACTGCTGGGTGCATTTCTTTGTGTTATGGCACAGGGCAGCTGCAGATGGTTTGAGCTACTCTCAGGCAGAGCAGGGAGGGCAGGGATGTCTGAAGTCTGAAAAGGTGATGTCATCAGGCCCTGGTGCTTCTTAGGGAAACACATGCTTCCATGTTATCCTTATATCAAAACACCCAATTGTTATCTTTTGAGTTCTTAACATTTGAAACTGTTGAGCACTATTAATCAACACTGTGGGTTTGAAACGATTACAGCATCTGCTGGCTATTATTAAGATAAAATGAAATTCTTAGGATTCCGCATTTTTTGTTGAATTGCCAAGTGTATTGTGAGATCTCAGCATACCTGACGCATTTTTATTGGCAACCAACCCTGTAATGCAATACCATCTATTAATGGTTGGATTATACACGTGCTGGTCTTGTGCATCTGCTGCAACTTCCAAGGCTGTTAGTGGCTGTAACAGTGGTTCAGCTTTATAAGCTTTCCCTTGGAATAGTTGTAACTGGAGTTGTGAAAACTGCCTTTGGAATTATCTGTTATTTCTATGTGCAGTTTAAATAAACCCTGACCACATGAGAAGAGCCATCAGCATCCTTTTCTGATGTGCCTGATGGGATTATTCCCATGTCCAGGCTGGGTCTGTGGATGTTGCTGGGGGTCGATTATGCCCAGACATTCCTCTTATGGCTGTTTCGATTAACAGAAGTGCTTTTTGCCTACCTATCATGGTCTGGTTTCCATTCAAAACTATGTGCTTAACAGGTACTCAAAATCTTACGACCCAATTGCAAGGACAGAATTTAACTTTTCAGCACATTTTTTTCAGACAGAACTTTCAAGGGGTAGGTTTTAACGTTAGCATCTGGATGAATATTAAGTATTAGCAGTCTTACAGGTAACAGAAAAGGTTGCTGCATTTTAAGAATACCATGGAATTACACCTAAAATGTGTTGTAGATAGAGCCATCAATATCCTTAACCTTTATTAAAAATAATAATGTTTTTGTTCAAAAGCTTATTTTAGGTAGGTCCTTCTGGGCTTGTCAATACCAGCAAGGAAAAAAAAAATCAAAATAGGTGATAAGAATTGGGCTAGATTACAATCAAGCTAAGTTTTTCTGAGAAGTAATACACCCAAGCCATTGTACTCCACGAGGAAGAGAATTCAAGGAAGTTATATAATTACTCAGACAAAACTGACTCCTGTGAAAAGTATTTACATTCACATTTATATTTTTAATGTTCTGAAACAGCAACCGAAAATTCTATGAGCAGGCCCCTCACATGAACGGGTGCTTGCTAGTCGTACAAAAAGCATCTTTTTTACAAGTGTGTTCTTTTAGTCATCCAGCCTTTTTTTGCCTTTTGTTGCTCAAAGGACCAGTGGAAGCAAGTCCATGATCTGCCTCGTGGGCTGGTGCAGAGCATTAGCACTGCTCTTCCCAGGTGTCCCCACAGAAGATGGATGGACCTTCCTTGCTTTAAAACTCTTCCCCTTTTCCTTGAGCTCACAAGGATCGTGTTGATAAAAACATGTTTAATGGCAGCAAACAGCCCAACGTTTGTTTCTCTATTTTATGATGCTTTGTATGGCTGCAGCTCATAACAAACGCACTTCCCAACTGCAATATTCAACTCTCACGTTCATTGTTATTTCTGGGTGAAGCAGAGCCAAGTCATCCCACGAGGCTCACACCTAGGGACACCCTCACACCGTGCGCCCCGCAGAATTTTAACAGTCTAAAACCCCGTTGGACCGGGTATTTCATCTGGTGCTAAGGTGGTAGGGGAGGTAGGATTTATGGAAAAATACAAAAAGAGAGGAGGAGCAGCCCCAAGCCTCCCGCTCTTTGGGCGAGCAGTGCCCCGAGCCCCGGCGCTCGGCGCCGCGCACAGCGAGGGGCTGGCTTCTCAGCTAATAAAACCCACTGGTTGGTTTTCTAATCTCGATAATTTCTGCTCATTGGCTCCAATCAGCGGATTAAAGCCCAGTCTCCGAGCAGTTCTCATTTTAACTCCAGACTGGGGGGAAAGTAGGGGAAATGGGAGGTACCAGACACTGAGCGGTTTGGTTTTTCTTATTTATTTTTGTGTTTGCCAAGTTGACACAACTGAACAATGTTCTTCTCCGCTGCTGGTACTAGAGCTGCATGGAGTAAATTTACTGGACCTTTTAGGATGAAATAAGCTGCCCAGCCATGTCCCCTTACAGCCACCACTAAACCAAGGCCATTAGAACACCACCCCATCTCAGGCTGGACGTCAGCTGCCTCGGTAACAAATCTCTACTTTTATAAACATATTGAGGTTTTTTGTCTTCAAATTCTAATTCTCCCCCCGCACCACCACTCCCCCAAATTAAAATCTCCAGCCAGATCATGCTTCTGCCTTCCAGACCCAGGGCAGCTGAAAAGTAACCATATGGACTTCATGATTTTATGTACTGCGACAATAAAGCTTTTATGACATTCTAGGTGGTTAAAAATGGCAGTCAGGAGCTCTTAAACATGGCACAGGCATGTTGCTGTTCTGAACCGACAGACCTGCCAACAGTGCATCAAAAGCTGTAATTTCCTGTGCAGTGAAGCCCCTATCTCTGCTGCCTCCAGCTTTGTGTCCCAGGGCTTGTGCCTGTGTGCTAACAAATCTCTATTGTCCAGCGGGGCGAATAGTGGCTGGGACCAAAGAATTGCTGTCTGGTTTCTATTCAAATCCAGGTAGTCAGAGATATGAATGGAGTTTCTCGAACAGCCATGTGAATAACCTCTGCTCTGCGTGGAGCTGCAGGCGCTGCGCTGGCTGCTCTGCGCCGCGGCTGCGGGGAGCACGCCACTTGGAAATACACTTTTAATGCTCCTCGTGGCTTTTAATACTTATTAACTTTTAAAATATGCTATCTCGCATTCCTGGACAAAACAAGGAGGGTAAATCGTCCCCTTCTCAACTTGCTAAACTTGTGGAAGAATTCTGCTTAGAGCTTTCATCATGGGTTGTTTTTGCTGAGGAAACGACAGGAAAAGTTTATGAAAATTATTTTCTTAGAAAATACCAGATTTTTAAGTGTATGCTGAACATCTTTAATCATGCATAGAGCCCAAGCACCGCTGCAGAGGATTGTGCCGGAAAATAACTTAAATTTTTTAGATATAGTATACACAGCCCATTACAATCGGCACAGTAAATCACTGCAGATGGTTTGGGGGAGCAAATACATTAAATTTCTTTTAGATATTGTATTGAGTCAATTGCAAGCGGCACAGTTAATCACTGTCGACAGTCTGGGAACAAATATGTTAAATTTCTTTTAGAGCAAGTTATAAAAATTCCGCGTGTGATGGAGCAAGAACTGGGGGAATACTGCACATCGGGGCTCGTTTTATTGCAGTTTTTTTGTTGTTGTTTGTATTTTTAATGATTTTGTTAATTAACATGAGGCTTTTGGAATCGAGCCCCGCACGGCCACAGAACCAAACCGCCGAGACCGGGGCTGTCTCACCCCTCTCCGGCCACAACAACTGTCGCTAATCCGTCGCCGGTCGCGATACGTTCCGCGGGCGGGGCGGCCGAGCGCTCGCCCCCGCAGGTGCCACCGGAGCCAGACAAAAGGGGGGACCGGGGGCATCCTCTCCCTCCTCGCCGTCCCCGCCCGGGTCTCGGCGGTGCCGGGCGCTGCCGCCGCGGGGCGGGGACGGCGTGTCTGGGGCTGCCCCCCTCCTTTGTGTCCCCGTCTGGCTCAGTTCCTCCCCGCCAGCCCTCGGGCGACACGCGTGTCTGGTTACCGACCCGGACCCGCGAGCAACTTCCAGCGCTGCGGAATCGCTCGAGTTTCTCCTTCTTCTTCGGGGGAGGAGGGAATAAAGCGGGGAGGGAGCGGGGGGGTAAGGGGGAGCTGCTGCCCGTTCCCCCCCTCCCCCGGTATCGGCGGGGAGCGGCTGCTCCAGCTGCGTTACATTAACGGATATATATATATACACATATATGAAAAAAAAGAAAAAAAAAAAAAAAGCGCTTCTGTTGGAGAACAAAGGAGCACGTGCAGAAATGAGACTGGAAAAATAAAATATAAATAATAAAAAAAAAAACAACTGGCGGCAGGTCGGGGCGCAGCGCGACCCCCGCCCCCCCGGCGGCTCCCCCCGGCCCGCCGGGACTCGGATTAACGCCTTACCTGGCGGGGCGCTCCCGGCTTGGGCTCCGCGCTGGGCTCTCTCTCTCTCTCTCCCCAAAGTTGGCGGCGGGCACGGACGGTCCGGCAGCTCTCGCCGCTGTCCGGCGGCCCCGGCGCGGTGCGGGCGGGGCGCGATCCTCGGCCGGACCCGCCGAGCCCCCGCGGCCGCCGCCGCCCGCGCCCCCGCCCCGCTATATAGCGCCCGCTGACGGGCGGCCGCGCGCGCCGTCACGTGCGCGCCGCCGCCTCTCCCATTGGCTGCGGCGGCGCGGGGCCGGCCGCTGATTGGGCCGCGCCCGCGGCCCGGAGGGTCCGTCCCGCCCCCGCCGGCGGGCGCAGGCCGGGGTTGTTTGGGTGCCGGGCGGGCCCGGCCCGCACCTGCCCCGCGCCCGCCGCCCCCCGAGCGCCCCCGGCAGCACCGCGGGGCCCGGCCCGAGCCCCGCCCGCCGCCGCCGCCTCCGCCGCGGGGCTGTCACCCGGCCCCGGCGGGCGGTGGCCGGGCCTGGTCCGCCGGCCCCCGAGTTCCCCGCCCGGGTTATCCCCGGGCGTTCTGGGCCACTGGGAAACTGGGTCACGGCGCGGCCCCGCCGGCAGCACGGGCTGAGCCGGGCAATAGCGCGAGGCCACTTCGTGTTCGCGCTTAGAGGCACCTCAAAGGTGTCGGAGAGCGGCTCCAGCGCCTTTAACGAGCGCTGCGGGCTCCTGGAAAAGCTCGGGATTGTCCCCTCTGGAGCCGCAGGACAGCCCTCTCCAAATCACATTGCCCTGAGCCACACGGAGCATCGAGGAGATTTCCCACTTGTGTTTGTTTCCTTTCCATTCCTTAGCGCAGTGACAACAACCGTGGCCGTTTGTATGGCAGGACAGAATAAAACACTTCAAAGCACGTTCTCGGTACCACCTGATGATGAATGAACTGCACTGCCTTGCTAGTTTCAGTGGTTTCAAACTGACAGACCTCAAAGCTGCTCCCACAACCCGTCTGCATCCTTTCCCTGTGCTACAACAGGGAAACAAGACACTAGGGTGTCTCTGGAATTGCAGTAACTTTGTTTCTGTCAAGTGTTTTCACAGGCAACCCAGGGCTGAGCACTGGGGAGAAGTCAATGTCCGTGTTGCGTTTTCTCTTCTCTTCCAGGTTTCTTCGTCTTTTTTTCTCCGCTTTTTTCAGTTACCGACCTTTTATTCTTTTCTGAGTACATTTTGAGAGGGGGAGACCAAAGCCCTGGGCACCCTCCTTGGAGGGGAGTTTGTACTGCGTGACTCCTTGCTCCCTTCTGACCCACGATCCTGTACCGCGGGACAGGTTCTCATTCTCGAGCACTGCATGGCTGTTCTCTCTCTGTGCTTTGCTGCTGTTAAAATGCTTTAAATAACGACTGCAGCAACCACTGCTGGTTCTGGATTCCTGTGCTTTAGCCCCAGCACCCTGGGACAGGGCACATTCACCCGGGCAGCTGCAGGTGATGGGTGAAGGGAGGGAGCCGCAGTGGCAATGCAGTTCCTGCCCTTTGCTGGAGTCAAGTCAGAGTTTTTCAGCTCATGATGTCGTTAGCAGGGACATGGAGGGGTGGGTCAGAAGGCCCTTGTGGGCATTCTTGACACGGATTTCTGTAGCATTCCCCCTCAAGGGCTGGATGAATGCATAAATGGAAAATGAAAACGAAATGAGGAAACAAATGACAGTTACATGGAACTCATCCAAAAGGAAGCAATTTGGAAAGAAAAAGAAAAAAAAAAAAAGCTTGACATGCTGCTTTAATGGTGACCCAGGCTCATATCACTGTCACACAGCTGCTATTGATGTGGATGAAGAGGTTCCCACCTCCCTGTCATGAGTGTGAAGGAGATAAGTCGTATCTGCTGTCCATTCTGCCCACAATCACCGTTGTAGTAACTTCTCCAGTTCCCAGACAGCTTCCTATCTGCCTCCTCGAGGACTGTCTTTCATTTCTTGAGTAGTTTAGTTATACTCCTGATACACAGTTGATGCCGTTGTTAAAATATGTATTCTGGTGCTTGCTGGGGTGAGAGTGGGCTTCTGACTGAAAAACAAATGGTATCTTTGATCCTATTAATGAAAAATAAAAATGAATCTCTAAGTGTTTTTGAGGGTGATATGGGCTTTACAAGGTATCTGTGCAGCTATGGAACCCATTTTAAGATTAGCAGAAATACTATAGAAGTCCTCAAATATGAAATGTTAGGGTCTGGAAAAGGGAACAGGGTTTTGGCACAGTGTATAGGCACAGCCACATGCCAATCTCCAGGTGCCTCCTTCTGTCCCCACATCAGAGGTGATCTTCAAATGTTTGAGTCACTTGAATATTTTGAGGCTCGTCCTAATTATTTTGCTCTCATTCTCAAAACACTCGGTCCTGCTCAGTAGGATGAACATCGCCATTACTAAATTAGAACCGTGTTTCACTAAATCTATGGAAAACATCATTTCCCATTGGGAAGTGAACTGCTGGAGCAGCCGTGGAGAACAAGTTCCCCAGGCAAGGGCACTGCAGCCGAGGCCGTTGTGCCGTGGCTGTTCCTCCAAGCTGGAGCTGGGCCCTGCAGGACCCTGTCAGTGGTGATGGGGCTGGGGGCAGGAGGTGGGGGTTGACCCAGTTTTCGGCCTTTCAGCTATTTTACTGTACTGTCATCAATTCTGTGTTACATTTTGCCACTTAGAATTTAGCCAAGTCAAAATGAAAAAGCGATGGAGATCTGTTGGGGCATCTAAAGGAGAGGCAATGCCGGTACTCCCTTGTGCTTCCCTCAATTATCCTCGAGTCTTTCTGGCAGTTCCCATCCTGGAGAAAGGCTCTGACAAGACAGGGGAAGGAGGAAGGAAGACTTCCCATGAGTTTTGGTCAGATCCAATGTGCTGATCCAGACAGGCGAGACCCGGGGCAGATGGGTCTCATTTCTCTTTATACCACAAAGACCAGCAAGTGAAGAAGTGGAGGCTTAAAGGATACATGTCTTTTTTTTCCCCTACTGTGTCATCTTTATTGAGAAATAAAGAGAAACCCAGAGTGTTAATCTGAACCTCCTCTCTTCCACCACCCCAATGTGCAGCACTGTGCTGCTCAGACCAGCTAAGTTATCTTCTTATCCTTCCCCATTGCTGTTCTCTTCCTTCCCTTGGGAGACTGAGATGTGCCTATTGTCAAGTTCATTCAGGCACAACTGTAAAGAAATTATTTAAGAAAATAGTTTGGAAAAAGTTAATTTGGGTCAAGGAGGGATTAAGTGAGGAAATTGTTTCTTCACATCCTTCTGCTAAGAAGTAAGCAAGGGAAGAGATTGAAAATAAACCTTGTTGAGCCCATTTTTGGAGTTATTTTGTATCTGCTCTGTCCTTTTGGTAGCTGTCATTGCTTAAATCCATCTAACTTGATGGGGAAGGAAGGAGATTCAGCTTGAGAGCAAATTCAAAGTGAAAAGATTTGGCCAGTGACATGATGAAAGGGATAAGTGTAGGTAGAATGGGATTAAATAGAAGTATTCTTGGTATTGAACACATGGCTCAGAGGCCTTTACTCTTGGCAGCCTTATTTGAGGCCAAATTTGTATCCCTTCTACATGAAAAAGGAAGGATAAAATTAATATAAAAATCAATGTGGAACTGAGTGAGATAGAAATTGTTTGATAGAATTGATAGACACTTATGAAGCCTCACTGCAAAACATCAGGAGCAGCATCAGGGAGCAGCTGTGGCAGGAGAGACCTGGATTTGGAGGAGCTGGTCTGAAGGAGCCATCCTGGGGCTGCAGCTCTGCTCAGGACAGACCTGGCTGCACATTCCCTGGTCCCTGTGCAGGGAGAGGCCCTGACAAACAGCTCTGGGTTGTTGCATTCCTGCTCCCCTGTGCGTATCGTTTCCTGTAAAAGTGCAATTCCCTGGGCCTTCCGAAGTATTCCATTTACTGCCGTGAGTGTGTTCTGTGTGCAGCACAGGACAGTGGTTGGTTCTGCAGTGTGGCACAGCCACGCTCTGTTATGCAAAGCCAGTTGCCCTCACCACGCTGAGAGTGAGGGAGCAGCTCGAATTCTCTCACTTGGGGGAGTAAACACAAGAGGGAAATCAAGGCACAAGACCAAAACCGAGTAAGAAGTACGTAAAAGAGCCAGAAACAGGGTCTGCTAACTCTGTGCATTATTTGTTTTTTAGGGTATGCTGCCAGTATTAATAACAAAAGGATTGGCTCCGTTTCCACAGTGGGGCTATGAAATATGCATGCCTGTGTTGCTGCAATCAGGGAGCGCTGTCCTCCGAGGAGGAGCGCTGCAGGTTAGCACTCTGACAGGGTCCCCGTGGCTGCCTGCTGCTTCGGTGCCTGTCACCTTCTGTAGTCATCAAGTGGATAAAGAATTTTTGTCATGCTGCTTCATGAATGAAGCCTGTGCTCCTAAAGAGCATAAGAATTAGCTCTGAAGTGTGCATTAGCACAAAGCCGAGGATGTTGAAAATCATAAAAACTAAAATACACATGCACTCCATTTTCCCTTTCCCTTATCCTGACTCTGAGTGGAGACGGAGTCTGGGTTTAGTTTGTCATGGGTTTTTTTTTTTTCACCCTGGCTGCCGCTAAAATGCTTGGGACTCTGGAGAGCTACCAGCCCTTTGCTTTTAGCATCATTCAAAAATCTTCCATTTAGAGACCATTCTGATATCTTGGTGGTTTTTTTCTTCGTCGTCTTTTTTTAACTACTAAGGAAATTTGCATGAAAATGGAATCATTGTTTCTGAAGAGTTCCATCTGCTCCTGCTGCTTATTCTGGAGCTGAAGTCATAATCCTCCGTTTGTGAAATTTCCCATTGAAGAGATTTTTGGCTTGTTATAGTTTCAGCACAAAATTTCAGAACAGAGGAAATATAGATGCTTCACCTAGGGAAAAAAAAAAACCTTAAAAATAAAAACCTTGGAGATGACATCAGAACTGCCAGTATATCTGCAGTCAATACACTGTAATTCCATAGGGACTGAGGGAGTAGGAAATAGGACAGTACATGAGGTGTGTGGGGCTTGGGGTGGGAAAATGCATTTCCTCACAGCTTTGGCTGGAGATAATGAAGGAATTGTAATCTTCTGGGTGGCTCAATAAATAGGATTCCTTTTGGTGGAAGTGAAAGGGCAGGAATGGTTCAGGGCAACAGGAATGCTCAGAGCAGCCAGAAACGAGCAAAAAGAGCTTTGGCCAGACTGGAACTGCCAGGCTTCTCCCAGTGGGGATCCATGGGGTGGGTATTCATGTAGCAACTCTCAAAACCCTGTATCTACTTCCGAGGAATATCCTGAGGACGAGAACAGGATTTTTGTTGTTGTTCTAATTCCTGCTTTTCCTGTGTTTGCTCACATTTGTGTGCAATGCCGTGCCTGTGTGTGCCTGCGTGTAAAGGCTGGGCACATCCAGCCGGAGCAGTAGGGAACAGAGAATCCCGTGGGCTGGGAGGTGCCACTTGTCCTGCTCGGACCTCTGTCGCTATGCAGAAATGCTGCGGGAAACTGGGTCAGGGCGAGCGGCACTGGCAGCGGCTGGGCTGGGATGAGATGGGATAATGGGATGGGATGGGATAATGGGATGGGATGGGAAGGGATGGGATAATGGGATGGACAGGGATGGCGTGCGGGGCTCCCTTCGCCTGCTCCCAAAGATATTCCAGGAGAATTCGTGACCTCCTTTTGCATCCTCTTTTATGGGATTGTTTCCCGCACCGCGTGCGGTGTTGGTGAAGAACATTGCATATGTATGAAGCGGGCTGTGCTTACAGTAGGCAGTACACAGTTGTGCTCGGGAAGGGCAGTTCATCTGCAGCGTTTGGCATTTTCTCTGTTAGTTAGATCGCGGCGTGCACGTGTGGCCCTGCGTGCAGCGCCTGTGCTCGGCAGCTGCCCCGTTAACCCTTCGGGCTCTCCTCCATCACTGCGGGCTGAGTTCACACATCCCTCCTGCGTTCTCTCCTTCCCCATGGGATGCCCAGGCATTCCTCCTTCTCCTGAGCAGTGCCACGTGCACGCAGCTCTGGAGCTCCAGCAGGGGCTGGGTCAGAGAATCGTGGAACAGCTTGGGTTGGAATGGACCTCAATGGTCATGAATCCAGCCCCATTGCTGGGGGCAGGGATGCCACTCACCAGACACGGCCAAGGGGTCAACAGGCCCCATCCCACCCTGCCTGGTCCCCCGGCCAGACCCTCACTGAGCTGCCCCTGCACATCCCTCCCTGGCTTGCTCTCACTTCTCCTTGTCTGTTGTCCGCTGAACTGTCCCCTTTTGTAAAATCTCTTAGTGTACTATCCCTTCATAGGAATTGACTCCTGGAGATGTCAGTCCACAGCTCTGTCTGCAGCTCAGGCACAACCGTTAGCAGCTATTGAACTTTATATACAAATCAGAGGTATAATTTACCTCTTTAAGGACAAAGGGTGGCTGATACCAACACACCAGCTTCGAGTGCAGCAGTGCTCTGTGAGCTCCACAGGAAATGCACTTAGCTAAACACAGTTGTAATTACGTGCAGTTTCCAACCTCTGTTTTCTTGCTGTTCTGTACCACAGTACTGCTCAAGTACCAGGGGTTTAGGAAAGCCTGGCCATCCACACCTCATCCCAATCAGTCTTGCTCCCTTGTTGCCAGCTGCTTTATCTCCTCCATCTTCTCTCTTATCTGTCCCTGGCCTTCGGAGCCTTTTAAAGAGATAATTTTGGTCTGCTGGTCAGGTCAAACCTGGTCTCTTGTGCAGGTGAGGCTCTGCTCAGACCCTCCTGCTCTGCCTGAAGGTCAGCTTTTCATGCAGGGCCTCCCATGGAATCCACAGCTTTTACCATCAGACTCCTCTGTGCTGCAGTGCCTTCCAGAGGCTGGTCTGGAGCTGGGGACAAGACACGGGGAAGGCACCAAGCTCCCGGCTCGAGGCAGAGCTCTTGCACTGACAGGCACGACCCTGACATCCCAAAGATTCATTAGTTGGACACAGATTGCAATCGTAGATATTGGCAGAGGATAATGGACAGTGTTCTGTGGGATATTGAATGCTTTCAGAGGAGAAGCTAGCTTTATCTTCAAGGATAAAGAAATACTGGAAAATTTGTATCTACATACTGTTCTGAAAAATGTAACCTCACTTCTTCAAGGGGAAGAGCCTATGCTAAAGTTTGGTATCACTTCAAGTACCTTCGATTCTGAGGAGGAGCCCTTTTCACTTGTCTGACAACTGCAGGAAAACAGGAATTTTTCAGATCTGTCAGATCAGTTTGTCTGTGTTTTGTGCTGCAGGTGAGGCTGTGTCACAGGCTGGTCTGGGGCTTTGCTGTCTGCCCTCCAGAGCTGCCCACAGAACTGTGTGTGAGCTGCAGTAGCATGTACACGTCCTTCCAAACATAGCTGTGTGTGTTACTGCAGCATACAACTCCTTTGTTTTTCCTCTTTAAAATAATTTCATGCTTTATTTCAGTGTGCAGAAACACAGAGACTCACATGTATGACCCGAGCACAAATTCTGCACAGCTACAGCAAAGTTCCAAATGAGACTAGAAATTACATGTAGCTCTGTGATTTAATTTTCTCTGACATATTGAGTCTATGTTTTAGCCTACAGAACTCCACAGCTGTGCCCTAATTCTCTTTTCCTTGTGATCTCAACATCGCTGCCTTTTAAGGCATTGCTATTCTTGGATCTCAGCAGGACACCATGTTAGACTGTCACCCTGCTCGCTGCATTGCCAGTGCAGAAAGCAGCTTCTCCCTGGACCTGCAGAGAATATGTGCAAGCAAACTTTGGAGCAATTTAGTGGGTGGATGAGACTAGATCAGAGTGCTTTATATCCTATCCTAGCGTGTACTGAGGTGAGGGTGTATGGTTCCTCTGTGATTGCTGTCTCAGGCCATGAGGAAAATGTTTATGTTTAGTTATAAATAACAAGCAATAATGTAATTAGTCTTTGGCAAGACTCACACAGGAAAAGCTGGATGTCTTCTGCTTTAAAGAAGAGGGTCGCTGCCCTGTGGGTATTTATGTTCTGTTCTGTTAAGTGACATTCATGTCTCTAGAACTCGTAAGTCTAATTCCTGATTTAACCAAATACTGAGTGTGTATAACCCCGGTGTGGCCCTTATCTAACATCTTACATTTAATCCTGTAGACGAAGTGCAAGTGCAGTTTGCTAAATTTGGGGTAGGAACTCGCTCAGATTTGGGCTGTTCTGACACACGATGTGGCACCTCACGGTGAGATCCGTGGATCTGAGCATCCAGGGTGTATCCTGTGAGTAGCAGGGGCTGTTTTCAGGAGTATGCTGCAGAGTCATCACAACACAGCACAAAGAGCCCCATAGTTTTGCTGATAAGATGCCTGGTGGTGAGCACTGGGAGTTTTCTATTTGCCTTCTTTTCAAGATGTATGATAAAAACCCTAATACAGATTTTAATTTTTAACTTCTAAAAAACCGCGTGGGATTATCTTGGGTGAGCAACACGAACATATCATGCCATTGGAATGTCAAAAATTCAATGCAGAAATCCAGGCGCTGTTGTTGGGGCAGATCATTTTAATTTCAAATCCGAATCTTGCATGTTTGCTCTCAAACCCTCTCACATTTCTTGCGGCACCTCGCGTTGTGGAGGATCCCTCTGGCTAAACCCGCTGTGCTGGGGAGGATTTATGGCCAGAGAGGCTGCAGAGAGCAGGCCAGCTCTGTCTGTCTGTCTGTCTGTGTCTGTCTGTCCTGGTTTGGTTTGGTTTGTTAATCTGCCATTTTCGCATTCCCAAAGCCAGGAAAAGCAGGGCAGCCCTGGGGCTTCCTGGAGTTCCAGTGTTTCTCTGGAGCTGCACTGGGAGCTGTGGTTCCCGCAGAGAGCAGCTCAGGACAGGCTTAATGAGGGGAAATCAACCCCCCTAATTCGGGGGCAGTCACGGGGAGAGGTGGATTCCTCGGGCAGGCAATTTAGAGGCGTCTGTTAAGGACTAATCACGGTCCTAACACGAGCACGAGGTTCCTGCACAAGGAATTCAGGCCCTGACTTCCACCAGGGCTGGCTGGGAAGAGATGCTGCTCTGTGCCCCTGTGCAGAGGAGCTCGGAGCCTCTTCACTCACATGGAATTTGGGAATCTCTGTGGCCTTGGTTCCAAGTCTGGTGTCTGTTTCTTTTGGTCCCCTAAATCCTCACTGTTTCAGCAATTCCTGTGGGCGTGACCCGCTCCTGCTGTTGGAAACCTTCACTGAAAAACCTTTCCATCGGTGTTCTCCAGCACAGCATCATCTCACACTCCTGCTTTTCCAGCACACTGCTCTGGTCGTGCAGCCATGGGCCCCTTCTCTGCTCTCATGCCTTAATGAGGCCGAGGTTTGTGGTCAGGGCTGCTGACAGGAAAGAGAAAGGGGAAAATAAAAATGAGCATAGGGAAGTGTTGTGGGAAGAGCTTTCCACAGCATTCATGGGATTTAATGTCCTGAGGACACAGTCAGAGGAATTCAAAGGAATAAAATCTCTATGACAAATCGTAGAATTGTCGCATTGCATTTAATGTATTTTAATTGACTCTGGTTTTGTCCCCCGTTGGTTTTATAGTGCTGTCATCTGGAAGACAAAATGTGGAGCTGTGCTTTCCCAGCAGAGCTGTGCCTGTGTCTGCACTGGTTGGATCTAGAAGGCCAGACTTGATGTGAGCTGGATAATTACCCTGTAAATACACCAGAGCAAATGCAGATTTGAGGAATCTCTTGAAATGTGATTAAAATATTGCTAGATACCAATTAAGTGAGCATGAGGCTGGATCATGTGCAAAATAGCTTGTAGAGATGTAGTTAGACTGTATTGTGAGACATACATACGTTGGGATCAACTTGATTTCCAAAAAATTAGTTACACCATGTGGAAAAGTTCTTGACTCCAAAGCAGACACTTGGCACAGAGCAGATCCTCTGCTGCTTCAGCTGGGGAAGTAGCTGGTAATTAGAGGCTCATCTTCTGTGAATCACCACAAAAGAAAATGAGGGCACAGTTTCTGAATGGGCTTGATGAAAACAGAGGAATATTGGGATTAGAGACTCATGGTTTCTTCTCGGGGCTTGAAGAAGAGTGTGATTTGTCATGGGTTGCATTGTTGGTGCACCCTGCCTGATCCTCTTCCTGTCTGCTCAATTTGTCTGGAGATTGTTTGGGTTCTCTTGTGCAGGGTGACCACTTTTCTGTTTCTCCTGCTTTCCTCCCCGTTTGTGAAATTAAGGGAAATTCCTTAGTACACAGAAAACTCTGTTTGTCTTTGAGCAGCTTCCTTATGTAGAATGGTTTTATGACTATAGAAATTTCATCCTGAAAATGTGCTGCAGTCCTGGGGGCTCATGTTGTGAGCAGCCAGTTGTAGCTGTTACCACTGTGCAGTAGCTTTCCTCAAGTACATTATCATATTACCATAGATTTAAATATTTGATTTACAAAATGTCGCTGCCTGATCCTCCAGCAGTATCATATAAGACACATCACAATAGATACCGAGTGTAAAGATTGTTTTAAATGGCTTTAATACAGACAGAGGTCAGAAAAGGCAAGATAACAGCAGAAGAGGCTATGTCAAAAAGTAATTAGAGCAGGACAAATGGATTGTGCAGGCATGTCGAAGGCTGTTATTTCTGTAGGCAGTGAGTAGGAAAGGTGTTAATGTAATGTGACAGATCTGGAGCAAAAATGAGGGTGCAGGGAAAACAAATAGGAGCTGACCAATGGAATGGTTTAAATTATGAGGTTTGCTTTAACATAATTTGATTACACATGAAAGAAATGTTTAGTGTAGTTTCTTTGAAAACCTAATTGTCTTAAATACTGCATGTTCGATTCAGTCTTTATACCCAAAGCAGCAGCCCCTGTGCTGGGGCAGCCTCTCTCCCTGTCAGGAATAGGCATGGGAATACTTTGCCCTGTGTGGCTTCAGAAATGAGAGGAGGATGGAAGATTTTTTTTTCCCCTAGTGTTTGTCTAATAAAATTGGCTCTTTGCAGTCACGTACATCTTAATTTGGAACCTCGTGCTAACTGGGGTGGGTGGTATCTGGGCCTGGGAGCTGCTGGTACAGGTGATGTATAAATCATCCCGTTTATCAGAAGGAAAGGATGAGGATCAGGTTTAGCAGGAGGAAGGCAGGGAGGGAACGTGCATTTGTTCAGGATTCAGCTCTTGCCCCATTCAGAATTGGAACCAATACTAGTAGGAGGGGGGAGCAGTGCAGAAATGCCCCATATTTCCAGGCTGCTCCAAAGGACTGAGCAGGATGCAAAGAACTTCCCCAGCACCATTCTGCTCTGCAGTGTTGTGCTGAAATCACACAAAAACCTGCTGTACACACAAAGATTTGCCCTTGCAGCCAGGACAACCTGTGTAGCTCATGGGGACATTTTCGTCACATTTGCAGCAGCAGCAACTTAAAATGATGAAATTTTTCTAGAGAAGCCCCCTCTGCAGCTTTGAGCTGAGCACTTCAAGTTATGGCTGGACAGTGGAAGAGGATGCAGAGCTCATGACAAATTATGGGCCCTTATCACCCCCAAAACAGGGCCAGGTGTGTCACTGTGCCACTCTCCCATGCTGGTTGCCTTTCCTTGCTGCTTTGAGGCCCTCTAGAAAGGAAGCTGAATTTACAAAAGGATTTTTTGAGTATGGGGATTTCTCTTGTGCTGTTGTCCTCAGTTGCCCCTGCCTTTCTATTTTCCATAGATTTTGACATTTCACAATTTGGTTTAGCTTGAATTAATCTTAAGAATTGTTGTTTGTAGATGGTTCTAGATGGTAAATCACTCAGTCTCCAAGCTGAGCTGTTGTCATGAGGTTCTAACAGAAGCTGGGAGTTCAGGTGATTTTTTTTTTTCAGTGGAATATGCTGTTTTCTGCATGGATGTGTTCTTGGCTGGTTACTTGGGTACAAAGGGGAAGTCTGAGGATTTGTCAGGGTATACCACATAGTTCCTCCATAAATTTGTTCCCGTTTTGATAAATTTTGGAAGAAAATTTCAGGTCAGCTTTTCCTTTTCTTATAAAAAAGGAAAATAGGATTACAGACTTCAGCAAGTTAAATTGAATACTTAAAAGATGACTGGGGGCGGAAAGGGGCATTTTAAATAGCTACTCCTACGGACAGAAGAGTTAATTGCAGGAAGATTAAAACCGTTCCCGGGGTATCCAGCCTCTCTCCCGATGTGTCCAATCTCCCTGTGTGTACCCAGCCCCTCTCCCGGTATTCCCAGCCCCTCTCCCGGTATTCCCAGCCCCGTCCCCGCCGTGCCGTGTCCCCGGTCGGGTGCTGCCCTCTCCCGTCCAGCTCCGGCCGCACGGACCCGCGGGGACCCTCCCGAGTCCCCCGAGCCACAGGAGCCCTGCAGCTCAGCACGTGTTAAACCGCCTGTAAAGCCCGTGGGTGCGGATAAATCGATGTTTTCTCCCTCCCGACGCAATCCAAGCGTTTCTCTGTGCCCGGGGATGCTCGGCTGTGCTCGGCATCGCGGCCACATCCCACACAGGTCTCTCTCTCTCTCGGTGCCACCTCCCTGTCCCTCTGCCGAGTCCCACTGGTGTGTAAGAGGCATGGAGCAGCCGGGATGTTCCCAAACAGGACTTTCCCCAACACCTAATTATCCAAAGAAACTCCAAAGCCACTGCAGTCCCAGCAACGTGTTGGCTGAAGTTGTAATTCAGGAAGTTTTTTCGTTTTGCCATCTGAACTGAAATTTGAGGAAATGTCCTCACTGTTTGTTTGTTTTTCCCTGAGCATTCAAAAAAATTGCTGCTCACGACCAAGCTGGAACTTGGAAATACTGTTCAGAATTATGATAACTACAGTTATAATAACAAACTTGGTCTGTTGTTGCTATTATTAAAAACACCAGCAACTGCAGCAGGCTGGTATAGCTGTGTGATTGCAGTTTGTGTAACTCTGGCATAAAGTAATATTTTGGCTTTTCAGTTTATCATTTTAATGCACCGAATTTTCCCACCTCTTCAAATCTGGGAGATACTCTCTGCCTCCCGTTCCTGCATCCTGCTAAACATGCCCAGGTTTGGATGCAGAGATTTGGGCTCCTTTGTGTCCCTGCTGGCTGATGGGTGCGCTGGTTCCGTAGGGAGGACAGAGCCCCACTGCTGCATCTGCTGCGGGCTCTGGGCCTGAGTATGGAGCCCTGGGACAAACAGGAGGAGGTGCAAGGGCCAGACCTCGCCCTGGGCCCGCTGCTGCCCCAGCCATGCGGTGCTCGGGGCTCTGTGAGGCTCTCACTGGTGACAGGGACCCAGGCCAAAGACTCCCCGTGTTGTCCAGTGTGACCCGATGCTGTGTGACCTCATTTGGTTACTGGGAGTTACAGGAGAGGCACTCTCAGAATGGATGGAGCCATCCCATAGGAAGGGAATGGAGCTCGATTGCCTCCTCATAGAAATGTAAAGCTTCTCCCTTTGCAATTCCCCTTTCTTGTACTTTCCCACTAAGGCAGTAAAACCATATACTTCCCATGCCTACAGTCCCATTTGTTTTCCTTTTTTCCTCTGAAGGCGACCTCTGAGGAGCCCTTAACCTCCCCCCTGCCTTTTCCTCTGTTACACAGAGCTCTCTCTGCTGTTTGTCACCCACCAAGCGAGCTGCAATGAAACGCTTCATGGAACCACTCGCTTGACTGTGATGGCAAATTCAGTAGCCAGGCGAATAAAAATATAAATAAACAGATAAAACCAGAAATTGATAGAAGGATTCAATTTACACAACGACCTAACAAACTCGTAAGGAGAAAATTGCTTAATTTTATGTGCACCGAGTGACCACCTTCACTAGAATTATTAGCACCACACTCCTGGTGTGTTTAACACCAGGCAGGAGAGGAATTACCCAATCTGTTGTTAAACCATTATCACAGAACAGCTCAGACATTAGGTGGATGTTTATTATCATTCCTTGCAGTTCCTTCCATAGCTCGTCTATGCAATTTTATATTAATTTTTAATTTTTTTTCTCTGAAATAGCTGCATACATAGTGAGTGGAATAGATCTTTTGGGGAAAGCACATGCTGTGTTTACCTCCAACCAGTTCTCTCCCTGCAAAGAAGTAACATCCACAGTACCGAGGGTGTTGAGATGTGTTAATGTGAACTTTCATCATTTATTCAGCTACATTTGCAAACCAGACTGGTTCTGGTCTCGTTCTCCAAGTTCCTGCCCTGCCGACCCACACGGGCTCAGCACAGCGGAGCTGCTGCCAGCAGCACCATTGTTGTAAAATGAAAACTAAGCCAGGAGTCGGGTGTTTCCTTAGGATCTGTTTGTTGCTTGATATCAAATCCCCTTCGGTGCTGTCGTTTGGTCCGTGGCCAGCTCAGTGGTGTGGGGGCAGCCCCGGGTTTGTCGCCGAGATGTGCTGGGTTTTGTTATCCCCAGCCCAGACTTTGTTCCTGCCACAAAGGGGCTGATGGCTCAAACTGCGGGGACACAACAGAGCCCCGATTGTCATGAAAATGGGCAAAGCCTCGCTGCAGCACAGGGAATTATGAAACTGTGCCGTGGGTGGGAGAGCAGGAGCTCAAGGAAGGGCTGCCCCTGTCCTGGGGCCACGCAGCTCTGCCAGCCCTGCTCTGCCCAAATTTGGGGTTTCCAGCTAAGTTTTTGGGATTGTTTGTGGCAAGCGATGGTATTGGCAGGGAGTGTCCTGGGAGAGCTGTGCCTGGCCCTGTTCAACCCGTTTTGCTACTGGCTCATGACACCACTTTGTCTCCATATTTCTGAGAAAGTCACATCTTTTGAGAATTCCTTCTCTTTGGAATGGTGATCTCATGGCACATGACCAGGGAGCACCCGGGGAGAGAGGCAGTCCCTCCTCTTCTTCCTGTGCCTGTCCCTTATGGCTTTAACATCAGGACAATAAATCCCTTGCAGGCAGCAGTGCCACTTGCCCACTTTTTGGCAATGCTTTTGGTTTTTACTGTTATGAACTGGTGTCAGTATAAAATCATAGATGTTGGTTACAGTAGCATCAGGTTCTTCTGTCTGCAGCGGGAATTGGCTGATACAGGCCAAAATAAGAACCTGCTACTTTATTTTTCTTTTGCTCAGACTTGCTGAATGGCTTTTTGGGTCAGACAAGAGAATTTATTTTTCCTGTCTCTTTGCCTGTCCTTTGCCCATTCCCAGTTGGCCTGTGATTTTACAGAATAGTTTTGGATCTCTGCAATTATTTTCTGCCCTTAAGGGTCTGTTATGGAGAAACTGACATGTGAGTTTTGAATAATTTGGAAGATTTGGGTTGTTTGGGCAAATATCATTTTCCCCAGCCAGGCTTTGTCTGTGATTGTAGTTTCAGAATTAGGAGGGGGGTTTGTTTTGGGTGGGTTTTTTTTTTTTTTGGTGTGTCTATGTTTTGGGTCTGAACAGCAGTTGTAGGAGCAACTTTGTGTTATCTCGAGATTAAGTTGCTTCGTTTCAGCCTGCTGTGTCCACACCACACTGCGGCTTTACAAAATAAGCACTCTGCATTCTGGTCACACTTCTCCGAGGGGTGCCGGGAGCCAGCGAAGGGCTCGCATGGGATGAAGAATGTGGAGCTCTGGGAGCAGCACAATTGCAAACAGCTGTGTCAATAGCGCAGCCAGGCCTGCCTTACCTTGGCCGTGCGCTGCGAGGGCGGCACCGGCTCCTCACCCAGCCTGGCTTTGGTGAAAAGGAGAGCTCAGACCCACGAGGGTCTCACGGGCTGACACAGAACTGCACAGATTTACTGCATCAGCAAAACAGTGCAGGGTGGGCTTGCGAGAGTTGGCTCCTGCAAGTGCACCTGCTGTGCAGAAATGCTGGGTTAAAAACAGGATTATGAGTAGAGAGAATCATGGAAGGGTTGGGGTTGGTGGCCAGATCCCCTCCCAGGCAGGGTCAGCTGGAGCAGGGGGCCTGGGCTGCCAGGGGGACACCACTGAGCTCTGCTTTGCCTGCTCACGAGGTTACTTGCATTTGCTGGATGTCACCAGAAAGCAATAAAATTTCAGGCTTGGGATGGAGTGAAATATGACCTCTTTTGTTGCCTCTGTGCCTTGTTTATTCTAAGACAGCCATTTCTCAGAGCGCTGTTGGGTGCTGCAGTCCTCGGGATGAGGAACAGAAGCAAACTGTGGCTTTTGAGCAGAGCCAGCTTTGCAACATCCAGACATCTGGAGGACAGGTTGGATTGGGCATCAGCAGAAATGTTCTTGAGCCTTCCCTTAAATGCTGTGGTGTGGTGTGGTGAGGATTGGTTTGGGTTGGTCAAACACAGCTGAGCACCAGGACAGTTTATTGGGCACTAAGGATACATGAGCTGCACTGTAGCCCAGGCTGAGTTCATCCCAGAGGGAGGATGAAGGGGAAGAAGAGCTTCATGAAAATATTTTCTGGTGCAGACACACATGGCTGTGTCTGATGAAGAGCTCACCATGATCTGTGCTGGCAGTGGTGCCTGTTTTGAGGTGGGCAGCTAAATCAGTCATGGATTTATTGTGTTCCATTTTAGCTCCAGCATCTCACTTGTGCAGACCCCTGCAAGGAGAGCTCCAGTCCCCTGGCCCATTGTGACCACCACCTGAATTCCCAGTCCATGTTCACAGTGCTCTGCCAGGTGTGGGCATGGGAAGGGCTCTGGCCTGAGCATTGTGAGCTGTGCCATTGGCTGGTGCTGCCTTGTCTGTACTGCTTTTCACGGGTGATTAAAACTGAGCATAAGATTTTGGCCAATACTTGTTATCAGTTGAAAGAAAAAATTTTCATAGAGTCATAAAATCTCAGAATGATTTGGGTTGGAAATGACCTTAAAGCTCATCTTGTTCCACACCCTGCTGTGAGCAGTGACACCTTGCACTGGACCAGGTGGCTCCAAGCCCTGTTCAACCTCACCTTAAACACGTCCAGGGGGCAGCCACAACTTTTATTTTCATACTGGGGATCCTTGGATTTTGTTGATGTGTGTGTTGGTGGTACCTGTTTCACACCACAGTGAGCAACTCTCTCAACTTCCCTGGTGGAAGGACTTGCAAAGTGGTGGCCAGTGGTGATGGCTGGTGGCCAATGGCCACTGGTTGGTGGTGATGGCTCATGGCAACTGCCCAGGCCATGGCTCACGGCAGGGATCAGGCGGTCTGTCAGTCAGGCAGTTGGTCTGTCAGTCGTTCGCTTGGTCAGTCGGTCTGTCAGTCATTCTCAGCCGGTGGCTCAGGCTCTCGGTCTGTCAGTCTGTCCGTCGGTCTCAGCCAGTGACTCACGCTGTCTGTGGGTCTGTCGGTCGCTCTATCTGTCGCTCTATCGCTCTGTCGCTCTGTCTGTCGCTCTGTCTATCTGTCGCTCTGTCTGTCGCTCTGTCGCTCGCTCAGTGCCCGTGCCGGGCCCGGCCCCCCCGCGGGCCGGTGCGGCGGGGGCGGCGCTGACATCACAGTGTCGTTAGCATAGGGCGGCCCGCGGCGGCGGCGATGGCCGAGCCGGGCTGCCCGCCCGCCGCCGCCATGAGGCGGCCCTAGGAGCCGGCCGGGGATGAAGCGGGACTCGACCTGCATGGAAGGTGAGCGGGGCCGGGCCTTTGTCCGGGCGGTGCCGCCGGAGGCTGCGGGGGCCCGGGGCCGCCGCCCCCTCCCGCCGATACCGGGCCGGGGCCGCCCCATCCCGGCGTGCTGGGCTCGGACCGCGGGGTGCGGGACCGCGGCCAGAAGGAGCCGTGCGGTTTTTTCCCCTTTTCTTGCCTTTTCACGGCTCCCGGGGCTCGGGGGCCGGGCAGCGCAGCCCCGAGCTGAGAGCAGGATTATGCAATTAAAAAAAAAAAAAAAAAAAAAAAAAAGGGCATTAGTTTGTTTTGTGGCTTAATTTGTTTATATTTTAAACTTCCTAATCCCTCCGACCATCTGGAGGAGCTTTTTTTAGTATCGTTAATTATGGATAGTATCGGGGTCACGGAGGCGCTCGGTAGCGCCCGCCCGCCCTCCCGGGACCGGCGCTGTCCCCCCCGGTATTTGCAGCCTTTTTTCCCCTCTGTGCCTGAGGACAGCGGTAAAGCTCACCTTCAGAGTAAGGATGAAATATTTCAGGAGAGAACATTGCGTGTTTGGTAACGCACATTGGAGAAGTCCCCGTTTCAGTTGTGCCCAGGCCCTGCTCCCGCAGCCCGGACTGCTGGGGGTGGGGTTAGTTTGAGATTTTCTTAATTCAGCATCGTTCTCAGTGGTTGCACATCTAGACAGCTTCAGCAGGGCCAAGAGAATAGGTTTTAGGGCAGGTAGGTCAGGTCTTCATCTTACCGCTTTGTAATGCATCAATTGAAAAAACCAAACCAGTCTAACCCAGTGTTAATTCAGAGCGTGCGGCCGCGCCGGAGCGAGGGCCGGGACCGCGCACGGAGCTTTATTTTACTAAAATTGGATCAGCGAAAGTTGATGCCTTGCGAGAGCGACTCAACTCGGAGTCGGTCCGTGAGCGTGGGCAGCGCGGCCGAGCCCCTCGTGCCTGTCCCCAGCTGCGGTCCCGGCCATCGGGCACATTTTGGTGTGCGGGCTTTTGTTCCGAACTCTTTGTGCAACAACTGGCCGGAGTGAAGGATCCGTCCTCTCCCCGTCCCGCACAATGGAGCGGGGCGAGGGTCCCGCAGCGCCCCGTGTCCCCGGGCAGCCCCCGGCACGGGGGGTCCGTGGGGTCCGTGGGGCCGGGGCTCCCCTGCCCGGGAGAAGTTGCATTTCACAGATGAGTTTTTGATATGCAAATAGAGATGTGTCCCAGGCAGAGAGGAAGGGTGATGGGTTTCATCAGCTGCACGCTCTTGATTTATACCGAGCCGAAAAGGAGCAGCTGATGATTTCTGGGGGTTTTTTAATGGTTGTTTGGTTTTTTTGTTTTTTTTTTTTTTTATTTAACTCTGCTTGGGCAGAAACAGAATCAGGGTGGAATAAGACCGTGAGTTTGGGATTTCATTAGTGGAAAGGGAGAGAGGAGTGAGATGCACTGGCCATTCCTCTAGTGCAGCATTTCTCCTCTTTCCAGTACTCACGTACTGCTTTTAAAAATGAGATTCTATGAGTAGACCATCTTATTACAGTACAGAGAATAAGGTTGCAGGCTGCCTCTTTCTTTCCCCTCCTCTATTTTTTTTTTTTTCTTACAGGAGGCTTGTCCATTTAAATTAACCTTTCTCCCAGCTGGGCACACAAATGTTTTTGTTTTAGTTCACAGAGGGTTAATTCTATTCAGCTCTCCCCATGGCCGGCCTGATCCGGGGCAGCACAATCTGCTCTTTGAGCCGGGCTGGCCAGGCAGGACGCGGAGCGCTCGCCCGCCTCCAGCGTGGGGCTGGGACCCCCATCTGCGGGGTCGATGGCGAGCAGGAGCGGGACGCCCCGGCCCTTTGTGCGCCCGGCCACGGGCTCTGCCGTCCCGAGCAGAAAATTTAATCCCTGTGTTCATCGATTATAAGTTAAAAAAAAAAAAAAAAAAAAAGCCCCTGAAGCAAAGGCGCCTGATTTGGGGGTGGGCTTGTTTGGACAATGCAGCGCTCCGCAGCGAGGGCAGAGTTCCTCCAGTTCTGGGGCTTGAGTTTCACAGGATGGTTTTCTCGAAACTAAAAATTGACAATGAAAAACATCGTTAGGAAAAATAAAGGGGGAAAGAAACCCCAAGGCGTTTGTTTGTGTTCGAGGCATCACCAGAGGCGAGAGGAGAGTGAGATGCGGTTGGGATTTAAGTAACACATGTGTGAGATCTCCCCCTCCGCCCCCCTCCCCAAACAGCTGGTATTTAGCAGCTTGAGATTTAAACCCAGTTAAAGGGTGCTGCAGGGGGCTGCGATAGGGTCAGTTAATCAAGAAGCAAATAACTAGCACACAGCTGAAAAGATGTTAAATATATTAGTGAATTGCAGTGCTGAGTGTTGCTTGTAATTTTTTTCAGCTGTGAAAGATCTCCTTAGCCGTAAATTCACGTTCTGTTGTATAAATGGGAAGTTTTGCCAGCAGCAGCTTTCTGTGTTCTCCCTCTTGCTTTCCAGCCAGGCCAAAGCCCGGGGTTTGGGTGAGGGGCTGTGCCTTCCCTTTTGGCCTTTCTTTTGGAAATAAAGTCTTTGTTTCTGTTCCATCGTAAAGCACTAATACGGAAAGCCCCACAAGCCGGCTGCACCAACACACCACCAGGTTTCCAAGGTAAATCTCTCAGGGATCTGTAGTTGCTGCAGAGTTTTCAGTCGGGTCCCCAGGGCTGGGTGTGGGGACCTGCAGATGCAGGCAGCTCCTGGTCCCCTCCCGGAATGTGGCAGTGCCACTCCCCCACTGGACTGGCACAGGTGGGAGCAGTGACAGGGATGTGCTGGCTGTGTGTCCCATGCTTTATTTACTGTGTGTTTTAGAATCTCATTCACATTCCGCAGTGCTTTCTCTTCGGGTCTTTGCTATGTGTTTCAGCAGGATTGTAAGGTATTTCCTTTTGGAAATCCATAGGAATTTTCTTTAAAAAATTATCAAGACTGCTCATTTTGCTGAGGGGAAAAGTCAGTTTCTTGAAAAATTAAATGTATTAGTTTTGCTGTTTAGCGTATAAAACATAGATGAGGAGAGATTTTTCCTCTTTTTTTACCCCATATATTCTGTGATTCTTGTGTAACATCGTCATATTCTTGGAGAATTTACATTGTATGTGGTATGAAACCTACCATGACCTCTGAAAACAATACATCCTTTAATGTGGCTTCGGGGAGGGGCTAGCGAGGGAGTAGCCATAAAAATCTTCAGGGTTCAAGATGAGGTTGAGATTTTTGTGAGTGCTTTTGTCGTAGCAGCAACTGTTTGATTTAGTGGCCCCTGCTACAATGGATTGGGAGAACAAAGCCAGAATATCCCGTGTATGAGTTTGTTAAATGTAAGCCCCGTCAGGAAAACTGGGCAGGGGGGCAGGGGGAAGCTTCCTCAGCTCTCTCTCCGAAATAAAACAGGTATTTGAAAAAATTTCTTATCAACTGCTTTGTGTCCTAATCTGTGTTGTCTTGTGTAGCATTTGAAACCAGAGGAATCAGTGAGTTGAAAGGGGACAGAGACAGGGAGGAGGGAGGGCTTATTCACTTAAAAATTGCTATTCTTATTGTGTGTTTTGGTGTTCTAGTGAAATTTCAAAGCTAAGGGAGCTCAGAGCACCCTCAGTGCAAAACTGCTTTAGATTTACCATTTCTGTGAAGTTCACTGTGGTTCTGCCCCATCTCTCCCACCCTTCACCCACACCAGGCACTGCATTACTGGGGTGAAAACTGGCAAAGGTCAGGAGCAGCAAACCCGTGGGTACAGGGCAGCAAGGTGGGCCTGGCTGTGGTCCCTGCAGGATTTTTTAAAAGATCTAAACCTGTAAGACTTTCTGTAGGGAGATTTGTGATCTCCCAGTTTTGTTTGTGCCAGGTTTGTGGGGAGCACAGACACCTCTGTGGTCCCTGGGGTTTGTGTCTTTGTTTACGGGGTGTGCTGCTGCTCGACAGCCAATTTTAATCTGGAAACCCAAGGAGTAGTTTCTGCTGGAAGTGTTTGCAGTTCCTGTGGCCAGGGGCCATTCACACCATCTCCCCTTCGACTGGGGAGATGGGGACGGCTGGGGAAGGATTCTGATTCCTCCTGGGGAGATGGGGACGGCAGGGGAAGGATTCTGGTTCCTTCTCCCTTTAATCATCCGGGCTTCCCACACTGGCTGGGTGACTGCCCTATTCTTCCCACAACAAAAAAAGCTGTGCCTGGAAATGAGCCCTCATTGACATGGTCAGCCAGGGCTGTGGGGTGAGGAGGGAGCCCCGGGGGCTGTGCTGGACACCCAGGGTGTCCTGTCCTGCCTCTGGCCATGTGTGGTACCCGGTGGTGATTCCTGCCCAGCGCAGGCATTGCTGCTGACCCCGGGATCCCCCACACCCGGGATTTATGGCACTGCTGTGCGAGCAGGGGGAGGGCCAGGGGTGAAGCTGAGCCTGAGCTAAACCCTGCAGATAGAGGACTCCTCTGTCCTGGCTAATCCCCGGCCCCCTCCCCGTGTTTATCAGATTGCTGAAGGTGGAGATTATGCCCTTGGTGACTACAAAGTCATGTTTAGCTGCCTCCCTTCAGAGATGCTCAGATAGCCCCACTCCTGATCTGTACCCACATTCCTTTGGGTTCAGCACATACCTGAGGTGGTCTATCATGTAAAACTGGGAATGTTTTGGTGCGGATCAGGAACGTTTCTTGTCTTAAAGTTTGTGTTTCCTTTGTTCATCCCTTTATTTTAGTGTTCTGTAACAGTGAAATTTGCAGAACAGTGCAAATGTGCATGCTGTGCATAGCAAACCTTTTAGAGATTAACACAGATTGGTTCTGGTTTCTACTGGGTTTAAGCTCTGGAGAAAGCTGCTTGTGAGTAGGAGCAGCTGGTTTAGATTTTTACTTGGCTTGTGTAACTGAAAACTGGTTTAATTTCTGGTCCCAGTACATTTGGCTCATTCATTTCCCTTGCCTTCACATGTGTTGCAGTAGTAAGAAGCTACACCCTGGTTTGTCAGCTTGCTTGGGCTTTACTGAGGCTGGAGAAGACTGCACTGTGACTCTTGCCTCCTGCTGCTCCAAAAATCCATCCTGTAGATAAACAGCTTTGTGTCAGAAAACTCCCTGGTCAAATCTAAACGAGGAAAGTCAGGCTTGGTGTTGTTGTGCTGAAGCGAGTTTGACTCAGCTCAGCTTCACAAGCCAGTGCCATCCAAAGGCTGGGGGCGTTTTTCAAGGTCTGTGTCCAAACAGGAGCGGGGGGTGTGGGTTTGTGCAGCTGCGTCTGAGCTCCCAGAGTGGATGGTGGGCACGGGGGCTCTGTGCCCTGCTCTGTGCCCAGTGCCACCTCCTGGGTCCTGCCTGGGCCCCGTGGGCAATGCCACTGTCCTGCCATCAGGCCAAGGAACAGCAGAAACAGCCTGGTTTAACCTGCATCCCTAGGAGGGGTTGGTGGAGTGGTTCCTTTCCCTTCTCGGTGCCTGCCTCAGCCAGGGTGATCTGGGTAATGCCTGTTTGACATTTGGGAAAGCAACCCCGTGGAGAATACTGGCATACTGCAGGTTTGTGTGTCCCTGAATATATTTGAATAGCTCCCACCTTTGCAGTGCAGGTCTCTTTGCAGCTGTTGGGATTTTAATGGGTTAAAACACGAGGTGGGGGCTGGAGGCAGCTTGGCCTGGTGTGCAAGGGGTTAAACTGCTGAGCTGTGAAACATCTGCTACAGGAAGAGCTGCTGGTGCAACTTACTGGCATTATTTTAGGCACAGCTGACTTGGTTGAATTGGGGTTTAGGCCTCTGTGCAGATTCTGGCTTAAATACCTGGGACTCTTCACCATCATTTATTTTTCCTTTCTGTTTGACATCCCTGTCTGGAGATCTCACCAGGCTGAGTATCATCTCTGCTCTCTCTCTCAGGCAGTGTTAGAGTCTTAAAATACTGAATTTAATGTGACAGCTCCTGTTGTGGAAAGCCCTGCAATTTACATTTTTAGTCATCCAAAGGTTTGGAAAAGGATCAGTAAAGTAACATCACTGTGGCTTTAGCTGTACCCTGGTTTCTGTAATGATGTTCTCTTGGTGGCTGGTGCAGTGAGGCTTTTGAAGCCTGGAGGTGTCCCATGGAGTGTGTGAGATGTGACAGGATTTCATTGTCGCTGGTGTCTGCCAGGTTTCTGTATTTGCACACCCTGCTCTGTGCAGTTGAGGTGGGACATTTTAGACCCCCTTTTTTCCCCATTGGGAAAAATGGAGTTTTTTCCAGAGTTTGTTTCTCTCTGCTGAGAACAGCAGGAAGGTCAGTGGAGGCTGCTCAGGGCCGTGCCTGGCAGTGGGGAAGGGGAGGATGGAGCCGCCCCTGCAGTGCTGTGGGATGGATCCTCACGGGCTGCCCCTCAGTGACCCCGACCCGACAGAACCCCAGGCCCTGCTCACAGCCTTTCCCCCCCTCTTGCCTTGCAGATGAGCGGGTGGATCAGCGAACCTGCCTGATCTGCGGGGACAGGGCCACGGGGCTGCACTATGGCATCATCTCCTGCGAGGGCTGCAAGGGCTTCTTCAAGAGGAGCATCTGCAACAAGCGCGTGTACCGCTGCAGCCGCGACAAGAACTGCGTCATGTCCCGCAAGCAGCGCAACCGCTGCCAGTACTGCCGGCTGCTCAAGTGCCTGCAGATGGGCATGAACCGCAAAGGTAACGGGCACGGGGGGCACACACGGACACACACACAGCACTGCTGGGTGAGTGGGGGCTGCCCCTCCCTCACCTGCCGTCCTGGACCGCAGTTCTGGAAACTCCCGGCAAAACGAAACAAAGCAAAATCGTGCGTGGGTTGAAAGCGAGGCACGGATTTTGATTTCTGAGATAACCTCGTTCCTGTGTGGAGGAACGATCTGTGTGAGTTGAAAGCACATATAAATATTTTGAGAGTATTTTGTGTTTACAATGAGGAAAGTGGTCACTGTTTCTGTGCTTCAATCTGCTAACGAGGCAAAAATCAAAGCATTTGAACAGGATTTTAGAATCCCTAGAAAATTCCAAAATTCCTGTTTGCTGTTGTGGGGACTTAGACCAGCAGCTGCTGCCCATGAGTGAGGTGTGAGGGTTTTCACTGACCACGTGCTCTGGTTGAAAAGTTGTGGTCTGGGTAAGGGACGGGCACTCTTTATCCCCACGAGTGCAGAGGTGATGGAAGGCTCTGGTACCATCTTCGGGATAGACAGTGTGAAGTAACTCAGAAATTGGTGGTAAAGAACAGGCTATAGTTGATTTCAGTGTCACATCTCCACTCCTCACTCCAGTCTTTTGTGTGTTTAACCTCTGGAATTGATGCTACCCGTTAAAAGCTGGGATTCCTTGGTTTGGTGGCACAAGCAGGAGCTGGCTGTGCTCCCCTGGCCATGAGGCAGTTTGCCAAACCCCAGTGTCACCACATGGTTTTAGATGTGGCTGTTGGTGGCCTCTGGGCCATTGCTCATGTGAAAGCCGCCTGTCAGAGGCACTGAAACTTCCATAAATCCACTGCAAATCCCCCAGGATCTTTCTTAGAAGGCACATCAGGGCCGAGATTGGGAGAGCTGGGATCAGCCCTGGGGGGTCAGGGGTGTGCTGTGGGTCTGGGGGTGGCTCAGGGATCCTTCACTTGGGGGTCAGGTGTGTGCTGGTTTTGGGGGATGCTCAGATCCCTCACCTGGGGGTCAGGTGTGTGCTGGTTTTGGGGGATGCTCAGATCCCTCACCTGGGGGTGGCTCTCACCTGCGGGGGCACAGCGCCACCTGGTGGTCGCTCGCCTGCCTTCCCTGATCCCTTTCCTTTTCCTCTTCATTTTCTCCTCCCCTTTTTCTTCCGTCTCCAAACACCTGCGTGAATTTCCCTCACCACTGTTCTTTCTGCCAAGGCCAGGGAGGCCACGGGCAGCCCTGAGGCTCCTCGGTGTTGGCTTCTGGAGCTTTCTCTTCCAGCTCTGGTGCCCAAGTTACAGTATTGTTGGGTTGGAAAATCAAAATCCCTTCAATATTAGGTCTAAATACAATCATTTTTAAATTAAGATGAGATGCAGAGCTTGGCATTGGAAAACCAGTGTTGAGGGCAGTGGCTGTCATGCAGCCCAGGGCCAGGATGATATTCCAGAGACTCCATCTGTATTTGGGAATCATTTGGGTCTCTTGAGGCCTTTTTGATGGACCACCAGCAAAAACATTCCTACATTTTGTTGCAGGTGTAAGCTATTGTCTGCTAAAATTATGCTCTGAAATCAAAAAACTAAGACAATTTATGCCCAGGGCTCATAATGGAATGAGCTGAAGGAAAGTTTCTAAAGCACAGTTAGTGGTAAAATATGTTGAAAAATCAGAAAAATTCCCCCAGAATTCCTGTAGTTCCAGTAAGTTAAAAAAGCCTAAAGAGGGTAACAACTAATTATGAAGCTTTTTTTACATTATTCTTTTTCTTTTAGTGAGAAACTGATATTTTTTATAAAGAGCTTTCATAGGAAATGAACAGCCAGTGCTGTGCATTGCCTGGGTCAGTGGTTGGGGTTTGGAAGCCAAAGTTCAGGTCCCTGGGTCCTCTCCTCTGCCCTCCTGAGGCTCTCCCTGAGCTGCACCAGGAGCATCTGAGCTGAGGATATCTCAAACCAAGCAGCAGCGTGGCTTTTCTGGGACAGAACTTTTTTTTTTTTCTTAATTTTTGTGTCACTTTGTGCTGCGGGAGGGCCTCGTGCAGCCCCAGGGTGAGGCTGTGCAGCAGCAAGGTCACCGTGCAGCTGGGGAGAGCCTCCTGCCAAGTCTGCCCAGGTCGTGCTGGGAAAGAGATGGGCCCTGATAAACGTGGGGAGCAGCCTGGGAGGGAGGCACAGGAGGAGCAGGGCTGCCACTGGCCCCTGCAGAGACAGCCAGAGGGGAGAGAAAGGCTGAGAACCTGCTCCAGCTTAATCCCCTTAGCTGGACTTCACTGGAGCTGCCTGGAAATCGTTTAAAGAACCTTAAAAATGCAGCTGAGGGATGGGGCTGGCCCTCTGAAATGCAGCTGTGCAGCTCAGTGTGGTAACTGGAGTTTTAAACAAGCAACCAAACATCTCCCCTCCGTTTTCTGTGGTGGCTGTAGGAGATGTGGAGTGGCACTGTGTCACTCTGGAGTGACAGCAGGGTCTGCAGTCACCAGTGCAGAGCTTTGTGTCTGTGTGGAGGCAGCCCTGCTGGTGTCTGTCTGGGGAGACTCTGGCTCATGGTGCTTCAGGGGGCTGTGGGCAGTGGATTTGGCCTCCACATCTCATTTTTCAGCAGTCCTGGGCATTCATTGGGTTATTTCCAGGGCTCAGATAGGGTTCCTTACCATGTGCCACTTCTCAAATTATGCTGGAATTAATTGTGATAAAGGATTGCTATTTCTTCATTACCTGTCACTCAAGGAGCATGTGAAGAAACCAAAATCCTTGAGTAGTGCTTGTAGCCCCATCAATGTGTCTGTGCCTTTGGGGTGAGAACCATGGTGTGGGCTGCTCAGGCACTGGAGGTTTCTCTGTAAACTTCTTTAATTTAAAAAATTAATCTTTTAAGGTATAAAAACTTCTTTCAGCATAGGTATCTAGTTATGTCGATTGGGAATAGCTGGCAGCAGTGTTGCTCACTGAGGTTTGGTTGTGTCTTGCAGCAATCAGGGAGGATGGCATGCCAGGAGGCAGAAACAAAAGCATCGGACCTGTCCAGGTGAGCACGTGTGGCTGTCCCCCCATGTTCCCTTTTGGTCTCCTGCCTTGGCTGGGCTGGGCTCAGGCCACAGCAGCAGCTCAGCCTGGGCTGGGGCTGGCCTGGTTGAGCCTCCATCATCCCTGGCTGTGCCTCTGCAGCATGGCAGGGCTCTGACTCTGCCAGAAACACCTCACGAGCTGTGGGGTGTGAATGGAGCTAGGTGCTGCTGTCCTGGGGTGCTGCAGGGACACACAGCCAGCAGCACCCTGTCCTTTGTGAGCCACACAAGGACGTCTGTCCCTCCATGGCTCCCAGTAAATCTCAATCTGCCTGCTGCAATCCCTTCAGTTGTGGCAAGCAGGGCACCAGTAAATGTCTGTCTGATTGATGGCACAGCTTGTGCAGAGATGCCTTGTAAAGCACGAGGTAATTCAGCACAGCAGCTTGTGCCACACGCCTGAGGAATGATGGCCATTTCCAGCTTGCTTCTGGAAAGGGGGTCTTTTAAAAGTTTACTGTTTATTTTAGCAAAATAGAAATAACACTGAAAGGAGTTTCTGTGAGTCTGAGTGCCTGGGAAGGAGCACTCAGCCCAGAGCCAAGCAAGCACCACACAAACCTGCCTGGAACCACACAAACCTGTTTCCTGCTGTTCACATTAAGGAACATAGAATTAAAAAAAAAAAAAAAAAAAGGCAGCCTCTAAATTTTGTTGCCTTTTCTCCATTAGTGGTGGAACATTCCTCCAGGAGCATGCCCAGCACTTTCTTAAAACTTTATATTACAGTGAACTCAATTAAAAAAAATTTAGTCCATTTTAGCTTTGTATATGTTACTCTCTAGAACTTAAGTATTAGATGCTCAATTGCTACTTCAGGTGCCACCTGATTCTTATCTGGAGGAAAACAGAGAACTGTGTCTCCCTGTAAATGTTTTCCTGACTGGTTTTATATGTGTCACCTTGCCTCTCTTGATTGCTTTATCAAACCAGAGCCTGCCCCACCTCCTCTTTGCCTTTCCCTCTCAGCCCTGAGTGATGTTCCCAATGCTCTGGCCTCAATTACTCCCAGGTTTTTCATGGTGTGATGGTGGTCTGATTTACAGCTCATTGCCATGTCCATCTGACATCATCTCTTCATGTGTCAGTTCCTGTCTGCTGTGCTACCCTCACTTGAATGGTGCTGCAGGGGCTGGAGGTCACCACGATTACCTGTAAATAGAATTTTTCATGTGTGCTGTTAAATGCAGAGGAAGGATGTGGTACCTGCAGGGGGGCAGGAGGGTCAGCCCTGTTGGATGTGACTGAACAAGGTGTTTGCAAACAGAGTCTCTGCTTTTCTGTTCCCAGCCAAAGTAACCATTGTGTCCTGTATTTGACAGATATCAGAGGAAGAGATTGAGAGAATTATGTCTGGGCAAGAATTTGAGGGAGAGGCAAACATGTCATGGAGCAACAACGGAGACAGTGACCACAGTTCCCCTGGAAATGGAGTTTCTGAGAGCAACCAGCCTTCACCTGTTTCTACTCCATCTTCAAGGTGGGAATGACCCCTGAAAGAATTTGGTGTTACAGGAATCTTGGATTTCTTTCCCTGAATGATACTTGGGGTCAGTGTAGGGAAAACATGTGAGTGCATCTTGGTGTAAACTGGTCATGCAGCAGATTCTTACCTCTCTGATTGTGTTCTAAGACAAACAGGCACTGGATTGAAAAGAATTGAACTGGGAAGTGAGATGTTCATGAGAAAAGAAAGGCAATCTTAAATTTAAATTATATTTAAAATAACCCTCAGTTTATATTGATTTGTGTTCTGCAGATCTTGAGAACTTGATCACCTTTCACTGCTCATTCTGCATAAGCTCTTCCTCTGCACTGTGCTCAGATTTTGAAAATAAAACCATTTATGTTAGTAATTGGTGGTGTTACACTAAATTCGGGTACTGTGAGTGCAAACCTCCTGATGCAGCCTTTGATTGCAAACACAGCAAGAATCTCAGACCTGATCCCTCTGCTTCCAGTTGCAGTTTAAGCTTGGCCTTGTTTGTGTTCACTGGCTGTGTGAGTACTTAATGTGCAATCCTAAATTCTGGCTCCGTAAGGAAGCTGGGGTGGAAAGGCTGGGCACAGGTGGGTTTTGGGTTTCTGCTTTGCTCCCTGAATGGCAGCTCAGCAGCAGCTCCCAGATCTTCTCACGTGGAACCAGTGCCCGGCCAGGCTGTGGCCAGTGCACACCCAGCTCCTTCCAGGGCAGAGTCTGAGCACAAAAGCATTTCCATTCTGCATGCTTTCCCTATTGTATTCACGTTAATGGAGCTGGATGCGACATTACAACGAGCCAGGTGGAGTTTTGGGGGCGTATTGAAGAGCTTTTCCTTTTCCAGTAGGTCTGTGGAGCTGAACGGGTTCGCTGCACTCAGGGATCAGTACCTGGGCACGCCGGTGTCCACGCACTACCAGTACCTGCCGCACCTTTTTAGCTACTCGGCGCACTCGGCGCTGCTGGCGCCGCAGCCGCGCAGCCTGGAGCCGCAGTCACACAGCCTCATCAGCCAGCTGCTGTGTGCCGAGGACCTGGAGCCCCTCGGCACCCCCATGCTCATCGAGGACGGGTGCGTGTGACCGCCGGGGACAGCGGGGACATCCCCTGGGGCGGGGCACGGCCAAAGTGCGAGCAGCAAGCCGCGCCCCATCCCATCCTGCTGGGGCGTGTGGGTCTGGCATGGGGTGCTGGGCAGGGGGGTGACCCCAGGGGCTGCAGGAACTCCCCTCAGCCCCAGCCCGGGCAGGGTGGGGGGTGACCATCGTGGTGTCACCAGGTGACACCCTGGACACTGGAAAATTCCTTTGGCGTTTGCCTTGTTTCCCAGTGCCTCATCAGATGATGTCATTCAGTGCTTTTAATGTTTTTTTTTTTCTGCCTTTGTATTAACTGTGCTGCAGGTATAAAGTGACTCAGGCAGAGCTGTTTGCGTTGCTGTGTCGTCTGGCAGATGAATTGCTTTTCAGGCAGATTGCTTGGATCAAGAAGCTGCCGTTCTTCTGTGAGCTCTCCATCAAGGACTATACCTGCCTGCTCAGCTCGACGTGGCAGGAGCTGATCCTGCTCTCCTCGCTGACTGTTTACAGCAAGCAGATCTTTGGGGACCTTGCAGATGTCACCTCCAAGTACTCTCCCTCTGATGATGAGCTGCACAGGTGAGATGGGCTGAGCCCAGGGTGAGGCAGTGACATCTGGAGATGAGGAGCTATGGGAACCCAACAGACAAATGTCCCCTGACCACCTCCTGGGACAGTCACTTTACCTGTGGCTGTTTTCCTTTTGTATTTTTTTAGGGAACAGTTGTTCCCGGCTTAGAAAGCACATCATGGTTAGTCAGTGCTGGATCACAACTTCCTTCTGCAGGGAAGGGCACGGTGATGTGTGGGGCTGTTTGAATTCCATGGAGCAATGCTATTGTACTCTAACAGAGCCCTACAAGCACCTTTTTATGAGGAGGTTAAAAGTAACCAACACTTTGGGTAACCCTGACACACAGGAAAGAAAGTGTTATTTAAAAACCTTTTGGTCCAGTGGAAAGTTCACATAGCTGGTTGTCTGTACTATCAAAGTGTTCATTATTAATTGCTATTTCATTGTTTTGATTAGATAAATTTAAAGATGTTGCAACTTAGCTCTTGTTTTTTCCACAGTACAGACTATCTGATGCTCTGAGGAACTTGCCTTTCATTTATCATTTTGGTCAGGTCGTTGTCTTTTGGTTTGGATGTTTTATTTTGTAGTCTTGGTGCCAGACAGATTCTTCCTTTGGTAGTAGAGTCCCAATCTCACCATATCATGGTAAAACAGGGTTTACAGAAACTGCTGCCCATCCTCCCTTTAAACACCTGCCCTTTGCTCTGGGCTCACGATGCTGCCAGAGCCACCAGGGGATGTCTGATGAGCAGGGATTTAAAACACTGCTGTGGTCCTCGGCCATTGCAGTGTCTCCTGATTCTTGGGGGCTCCTTTGTTCATCTGCTGTGACAAGCAGAGGCCCTGGCTGGCTGAGGAGCTGGCCCCAGGTGTCCCATTTCCTGGGACAGGTTCCTGTGCAGCGCTGCTCTGCACAGCCATTCATCGTGCATCTGGTGCAGCTCCTGCGAGGAGCACAGAGGGTCATAGAAAACCACAATAACACTTGTTCATGCATTCAGCTGTCCTTTTGTTCCTGCTGTCCTGGTCAGAGCCTCACAAGAGAAGTTTTTGTTTCATTTTGAGTTTGTGATAAATGCAAGCGAGAGGTAAGACAGCGAGACAAAGGAGGAATCCTCGCCCTGCAGAAACCAGCAATTCAGAGCTGGTTGCCTTGAAGGTCCTTCAGAGGAGATCTGTGCACATGGATGAAAATAGATGTTCTTGGGAGAGGAATGCTTCTGCAGTCTCTTCTTGTGATTTAGCTTTTCAAGTGTCACTAATTGTCGTTAGTAACCTGGGAGAGTGCACCCCCAAAAAGCCATTTATCAGGAAGCTGCACAGATGAGGGGTGTGGAGCTGCCTGGCTCCCTCCCACTGGTCCTTCAGCCCTGGCTTGGCTGTCTCCAGCAGCAGTGGGATAGCTCATGGGTATCAGTCTCCCTGTCCAAAACACTCGTGGAAAAGCTGGTCCCTTTGGATTTGAGAGGGGCTCTTTTGGAGAGGTGTCCCATTTGTGGGTGTTCTCAAAGAGCCCCTGGCTCTTCTGGCATTGATCAGGAATGACTGCAAAGGGAGCTTCATTAGGGCTCACACCTGGTTGGAGAGATCTCGCTGAGCTGATGGTCTGGCACTTCAGGGTTAATTTCTGCTCTTAAAATGACAAGAGCAGTGCTAAGGCATAGGTGACAAACAAAGGCATAGAATGAGCTCCACAGCCCCTTTGTTTTAATTGCTTCTGACAACTGGCTAAATGTTCTGTTTGCCTGCTAGATCAAATGTTTTCTTTTATTATGCTGTTTTTCTGAAGATGAATATGAAATGAATAGACTCCTGACCTCCCCCAGCACTCCTGATAGCGCTTCCCTTCCCCCTCCTCCCCAGCTGATCTTGACAACTCCCAGCCAGAAACTTGCCTGGTGTAAACTGCGAGGAAAAGTGTGTGGAGGAGTTAGTCCTCGAGAAGAAATAGGGCTGTGAAAAACAGAACAGCTTTGTTTGAAAGGGGGAGGAAAGTATGTGCAGAAAAGTAAGACAGTTCAACTGCGGGAATGAGAGAAGAGCTCTCCTGGATTTATGAAGTGATGAGTGGCTGGTAAAAATGTGCATGCTCTAAAAACAATTAAACCCAACAGATGACTGAGTGGTCTTTGTGCTCATTAACTTCTTGAGCTTTGCAATCTTGCACCTGCAAGATTTTTAATGTCAACTGGAGAGCAAGAAAACTTGTACAACTTTAGATTAGCCGACAAGGCTTTCATCACTTACAATATTACTTTCTTGAAGAACTGACCCGGAGTTCAGACAGCTTGTTTTCACTTTGCAGAGGTCAAACCCCACCATGCATTTTACAAATAACTTTGAAGTAAACAAACACACATGCCAAAATAAGGTATTATTCAGTGAAAAAGGTTCTATTTCTGTTCTATTCAGAGATGGTTTGCTGGCTGTGCTCTTATTCTTTGTGCTGCACAATGCCAGAGCACGCTGAAGCTTCCCGAAACACTTCTGTCCCACTTCTGAGCGCTTCTGCAATATGTGGCTGCTTTCAAGCCAGGGCTGTTGCTGTGAGATGTGTTCCCAAGAGGCTGTTCTGGCCCTGGGCAGGCGTGGGATGGTCTGGAGGTGCCTGCAGACACCCACAGCCCTCCACACCCTCCTGCTCTGCTCCAGCCTGCTCTTTCCCCGTGGTTTTTTTCATGGTGCACACGTGGGGTATTGTTCCTGATGAAATGTGGCACCCTCTTTAGCAGGAGGACTTCATTGTGCACCCAAAAAATCTCCATCAGGCAATTTTCCAGGAGGTTTTGCATCAGTGTGCCCTGTGCTGCCCGTCTCTGTCACTGGCTTCACTACAGATTCCTGGCTCTGTGAAACCCCCTCTGCAGTCAGAACAGGCTGGTGGTGAGCTGAATCACCAAGAGATATTTGTAGGGAAAAAAACCTCTCTGGATTGTGGACCCCCCGTCCCTGGGCCAGGCAGGATGGGACTCTGAGTAACATGGTCTAGTGGAAGGTGTCCCTGCCCTTTGCAGGGAGATGAAACTGGATGAGCTTTGAGGTAATTTCCACCCAAACCATTCCATGGTTCTATGATTCTGCATTTGTAACTGAGACATTTTCCTCCTTATTTTTAGTACCAGCAGACTTCAGGCAGTTCTGATGATTTTCTTTTTTAAAATTCTCTTGCAAGCTGTTAAAATCTCTGAAGTCTCTTTAAAAAGCTTCGTGCCTTCAGTGTGCAGTGCATGTGCTGTGTGTGCTGATGTGTGATCTCTGTCCTGCAGGTTCAGTGAGGAGGGGATGGAGGTGATGGAGCGGCTGATCTACCTCTTTCGCAAATTCAACCAGCTGAAGGTCAGCAACGAGGAGTATGCATGCATGAAAGCCATCAACTTCCTAAACCAAGGTGAGGCAGCAGAGAGGAGGCACCAGCCCCACTTGTTCATTTTTATGCTCCAAAGGGTGAATTTGTAGAACTGGTTTATTTCTTTTTAGAGCTTTTCAGACTCTTTAAAATGTTTACCTTCAGGATATATCCTTAGGTCTCTTAGGCTGGGTTCTTGCTTTTCAGGTTCTATACCTAAATCTGACTCTTCACAGTGAAAGGTAATCAGGAATGAAGTATTTACATGCAGGCCATGAATTCAGGAAAGGGCTGTATCCTCCTGTTGATTAAGCAGCATATTAAAGCTGGCAGTTGAGGCTCCTTCAAGACCCTGGCCGTTTCAAAATCCATGTGGAGACAAATGCTCGGTGAATAGTGTTCAGCTGTAATTTTGGAAATAAATGTCCCCAAAGTCTTTTGTACTATGAAAGATAGTTGCAGTCTGTAAAAATGTGCTGCGGGCTCCCTCCTCCCCCGCTCATTTCCAGAGGCAGATAATGCTGACTCTTCAATCTGTGCCGGGCCGAGGTTCCGGTTTGCTTCCCTGGGCAGTTTCCTGACACTGGATAATGCACTTCTCGAGCTGTCTCCATTGTTTTCCAAAATGTATTTTCATTAACTTCCTGTCTTCTTTTATTTTTAGTTGAAGTTTGCAATTTTTTATGTGAAATACCTGAGACTTATTTTTAAAAGTCAGCTTTTGGGCAGTAGATCAATGCCTCTTCCGTCAGGTGGTCTCCCAGCTCCGAGCCTGCTCCGAGGGTCCACAGTTTCCTCTGTGCTGGATCCTCCCCAGGACCTGTCAGTGCTGATGCTGCTGGTCACTGTGCCACTGGGACTTCCTGCCTGTCCGTTTTTCCTTTGTGTGTGCTGCCTGACATTGGCAAAGCTAAATTTAAAAATAAGAGCTTGACAAGTTTATAAAGCTCCCGTGACATAATTCATAAGCAGATGGGGAGAAATGTGGTGGTATCTTAAATTATAGAGCGAGTGCTGTCCTCAGCTGAGATGATACAGCTAAAAACAATGTGTTTCTGTCTGAGGAGGTGATGTACTGATCTGCTCTGAGAACCAAACCCTGACACCTGGCTGTGTTGTGCCAGGCAGGGATTTCAGTTGCTGGGGCTGTTCTCTCCAAGAGCATTCACTGAGCTGCAGATGAGCAGTGTAGGACATGAGCTGTTCTCTTCCCAGCCTTTTGTGGAGGGACATCCTGCATCCAGACACACATATAAAGACACATCCGTGATGCAGGCACAGCTGAAAGGGAAATGGGAATTTTGGTATTGGTCTAACTGGGTGCTGGAAGCCAGAAGCCCCAAAGCAGGGGCCCACATCAGAGTGACAGAAAGTCTGTCACAAAGAAATGTCAGTAAGTGTGAGGCTGCTGCTCTTCTGAGATGTTTTTGTCATGTCTTCATTGCTCTAATTGTATTCCTTCCCAGATATCAGGGGTCTGACCAACGCCTCCCAGCTGGAGCAGCTGAACAAGCGGTACTGGTACGTGTGCCAGGACTTCACCGAGTACAAATACCCCCACCAGCCAAACCGCTTCCCGGATTTAATGATGTGTTTGCCAGAGATTCGGTATATTGCAGGTAACTTCTGAGCACTGCTCCCGCTGGGAGCAAGTAAGGAAATTTGCTTCTGAAAGATAATCAACTTACTGCAGTGAAATTCTTGTGGACTTTGGTTGAGGATGTTTGTGTGGGACCATTTTCTATAAGAGCTTCTGCCCATCTTTAAGCTCATCCCGTTGCCCTGAGCTCATCCAGTCTGAGGGGCTCTTGGCATGGTCCTGGTGATGCAGGTGGGCACAGGGTTAGTCCCACTCTGGGAAGAGGTGCCTTGCTCCAACCTGACACCATTCAAGTACATTGTTCAGTCTCCCCTTATTCTTCTTTCACTCCCATCTGAGGAGCATTTTGTCTCAAAAGGGTGTAATCCTCGTTTGAGTAGTTATCTCATCAGAATTAGGGAGATCCCTGAACTGAGCAGAAAGTGATCAGCAGAGTTCAGGCTGTAACTCCCAGATTTCCTCGTCTGGACCTCGGAAATCCGCAGGTGAAGTCTCAGCTACAGTTGTGTTGCTAATTAGATCTCCAAGGTCTGGTGTTACTAAAACTGAATGTTCCTGAATGTTATGGCAAAGGGAGATGCTTGCCTGCCTGTGTCAAGGCTCTGTATGCTTCATCCTACTTCGTCATAATGAGCTAGATAATAATCTCAGAGTAGCTCTCGTAATTTACTCACAGACATCAACAAGGGGGTGTGAGGTGAGATGGGATTTAGCCTTTCCCACTTTCTATAAATACTCCAATGTGGAGAAATCATTTTGATCTGACTTCGCCCATTTATTTTGCTTTCTGTTTGTTAAATGATAAATCATATTGTGTCCAAATGCATATCAAATATCTAATGTAGCTGTAGGATGATTAACTGTTTCTGTGAGAGGTTCAAGGTAAAAACCGTCTCCAGTGCTGCTGGCTTAGGTGTCTCTGAAATCTGATTCGGGAGTGGCTGCTAATTCTGGTCTCTTTCTTACCAGGAAAAATGGTGAATGTCCCCCTGGAGCAGCTGCCTCTCCTTTTTAAGGCCGTTCTACATTCCTGCAAGACGAGTGTGAGCAAGGAGTGAGCGCAGCTGGCCCTGGCCGGTGCCTTACACTGAGCCTCGGGCTGGGAGAGGGGCAAACGCCATCCAGGCAGGAGACAGGGCAGGGGGCCTCCCTGCCCTTGTAGCAAGAATCTTTTTTTGTTTGTTTGTTTTTTGTTTTGTTTTGTTTTTTTACTCTTTTTCCTATATATTTATTTCACGACAGAGTTGAATGTATGATCTTCAACACGATGCACATGGTTCTGTAAGAATGCAGCAGATGCATTCTCCAGCGGTTTACAGAATGTGAAGATGTTTAATGTTACAGTGTTTGTTAGGGTTAGTTCTTTTGTATTTGGGGCTGGGGACCGAGATGACTAAGACTACCTCAAGGAGAAGATGCTGTTCACGCACTGCTCTTTCCATGATTTGCATCCAAAGCATTTGTCATAGAGAGCAAATGTTGACAGAGCTGTTATATCCCAAAGGGACGACTTTGGAGAAGTGGGTGCTAGAGAAGTGCCAAGCTTTTTCTTTAATTTTAAAAAGGCAGGGAGTGGAGAAGTCTGTCTAGGCAGTTGGTTTCTTTTCCCCTGGCAGTTTCCAGATGCAGGTTTCCAGTGGGATGGCAGTGCTCTGAGGGGCTCCCTGGCCCTGTCCTCTCTGGAGAGTTGCAGGTGGGGTCTGCCCCAGCCCCTCCTGGCCAGCTGCTCTCTTACTACTGCCACAGCACCTGCCAATTCCTCTGAAATTGTGTTCCTGCAGTTCATTACAGGCTCCTGGCATTACACAAAGGTGCTGCTGTTGCTAGAGAACAGCAAGGACTTTATCATCACTTCCTTAAAATCCATTTTAGGTTTACAAAAGCAGGAAAAACCTACTTAGAGAAGAGGCAGCATTGCCCCTGTTAATGTGTTCCTCCAACATGGTACCTGGATCGAGAGGCTTCTGTGTTACAGCAATTCCCATTTTGGGAGCAGTTACTGTATCCTGTGTTAAATGGGGCCTGTGTAGTGGGGTGAGGGACTCCAGTGTCCTCTGGCAAGGCTTTCTCTGCTGGACTCAGGGAATGGGTGTTCCATAATTATATCCTGCCAGGACTGCCCTGTTCCTTGTGGAATCCCAGGAAAAAGGACATTACTGCTGTACTTGGTTACCTGCCATGTTCTAGGTGTTGCAAGGCTTGGATTTTCCACCTCTCAGCCTCGCCACAATTCCAGATGGAGAACTGGTTTAATGGCAGCTGATTAGCTGATTGAGTGATTGCTGAGTGCTGGTGTTTAGCTAAACTTGGGCATTCTCATGAGTGACCTCATGGTTTCCTGCTTATGGTGGGGAGGTTGGATGAGATGCTCTTGATCTCATCTCCTTCATTAGGAATTAATATTCAAAGACTCCAGTCACTCTCCTAGACAGCCTTGGCTGGGTTTCCTTCCCTTCCTCCTCAGATGTAAATCTGGCATTCACTTAGCAAGGTGATAAGTGTTTGAATGCTGTTTTAAAATACTTGTGGAAACAACTTTTGTTCCTTCAGGGTAGGAGGGACGAGTCACCACCTTTGGTGACAGCTGCGTGGCACAGAGTGAGCACAGCTCAGCAGGGCTGCAGCTGCTGTGCATGAATGTGATGGTGAGCAGGAGAAAAATCCCATTCACCAAAGTCGTCTTTCCCTCCCTCCCTCTCTCCCTCCCTCCCGTGGCCAGTGGGTGTTCCCTGGGTTGCAGCCCGAGGGGGCTGTCACTGCTGGTTTGGCACATCCTGGTCACACCGCTGGCATCCCGCTTGGGCATCTCCCAGCTCAACGGTTTCCCTCTTCTCAAAGTCCATAGCTGTTCATTTCTCATTATTTAACAGGATGTTACGGGTAACAGCTGCTGGGCACAGCAGCAGCTCAGCTCGGTGGAGCTTCGCACCCAAAGGTGGTTCCATAAATCTCATTTACTTTCTGCCAGTACAATGAGACACGTGTGTATTCTCAGGAAAGCCTTCTGCATACAGCCCATACCTCACGTGTTCAGGGGAAGATTTTAGTGTATCTGTTTGTAAGTTAGAATGTATTTCTCAGCTTTTAAGTTTAATTTCCAAATAGCTTGATGTGATCTTTTTATTACGGGTTATTTCTGGCTTGCTGTTTTTTACACTCAAGGAATTGTTAAAATTGCATAGGAGTAATTTTATTCTACAGTTACTGAATTATTATAATCTGTTGATGAATAAGTGTTTTAATTAGTGTACATAAAAGCAGTCATCTTGTTGCCAGCTATCCAACAAAAATAATCTATTGGATAATCTCAAATAATTTCAAAAATAGCCTCCCAAAACTAATGCTATACCAACAACAACCAAAAACCTAAATTCAGTTATGATGACAAACAGACAGGAATGTTCCACTTTCTGTTGTAGAAAGCAAATTTTACAAAGGTTGATTGGCAGCAGTATCCGTTCCCAAATACACATTTGCCATAGGGAGTAGAAAATCCTTCCTGAACTGACAGGTAAGGAAGCAGCAAACAGACCAGACAGAATCACTGGACAGTCATTCCTGATATCTTCTGCACCAAGTCCTCTAATGACTTGTATTTTTTAAACAGGGTAATGTGAATGTGTTGCATTGCAAACTCAGGTATTATGAGAAGGTAGGAATGTAGCTAGAGATGTAGAGATGTTAGGTAGATGTATTTGTGAATTTGGTTTGAAGGACACCCTGGAAAGGTTGGAATTTTTGTTCCATTCTTCACGTAACATTCAGTTTACAGGGACTCATATTTTATTTGTGCTTAATGCTACTAGGGGGAAGTTCATTATCTTTGGTATCTATCTGCTCTTGCTTATCTGACCTTCTGTCATAGAGAAATCTATCAACAATAATAGTCTTTGGTAGAATTTTCTGCCATGACAAGTCAATTTTTATCCCCGATTTGAAAGATAGATTGGCTGGCTGACCCCCTCTTCTCCTTCAAAGCATCTGTGCAGATGGAAAGCTGAAGAGTTACTTTTAATCTAAACAGAGATTTGGGACATAAATTTGAAGTGCTCAGGCTCACGTGCTCAGGGGAGGCTGGAAGGGGTCCCTGCTCACAGGACTCAGTCCCAGGAGAATGCCAGACCTCGGAGCCTCAACAAAACCTTCTGCAAAGTGAGTTTTGTTCCCCTTCAGCTCAGGCTCCTCCAAGTGGGCTGAGCCTTGCCCCCTCAGTGTGGGTCAGTTGCCATCCCTGTTCTCAGCATGTCCAGCCCCTGGGCAGGGGATGAGCAGCTGGACCTGGCACTCCCTGCCCTGCCCCTGTGCTGCTCAGCTGTGATCTGTGCCAGTGCCCTTCATGCTCTCACTTCTGCAGAGCCACTGCATGCTTTGGGCCATCAGGGAGCATCTGGATTCTTCTGTAATTCTTAAATCCAGAGATTTCATTCTTAAACCTTTTGCCATCTCCCATCACACACAGGCAGAAGGGGGAGCATGGCGTTTTCAGAGTGACCAGTGCTCAGTGGCATTGCAGCTGCAGGGGACCTGCCACCCTCCTACCACCCATTTTCCAGTGCTGGGCTGTTGCTTTCAGGGTGCCCATGAAAGGGAAGGGTCCCAGGGGTGCTAGCAAGGCTCCTGGGCTGCTCTCACTTGCTGGTGAGGGCCTTGGTGGCCCCGTCCCCACCCATGCAAAGGTTCAAGTGCCTCTGCTGCCATCCCTCCCTGTGCCAGCAGGATCTGTCCTTGCTCCTCAGGCTTCTGCACAGACCCACAGCCACTTCAGGTAAAGGTGTTTAAGTCTTGTCCTTCAAACCAACTTTAAAAAAAAAAAAAAAGCCACCACTTGAATTTCTTTTATCTTTACATTTTTTTAAAGGAAAAAAAGGAAAAAAAAGATTCTCCTGTGAATGTGCTATTTCCCATTCGTTCTTTCTTCCTTCTTGGTTTTGATTTGAAGCTATGAAGCTCAGTGTCTGTGAAAATGTTGTTATTTCTCAGGATAATAAGCGGCAATCATCCCTGCCACATGAAAGGCAGGAGAAAGGGGGAAACTTGGGGAACTAGTTAAAGTATGAAACTAATTTTTAAGTTGTAGATGATGTGTAAATGGAGGGGAGTGCATAGCTATCAGTATCAAGCTGTGGTGTTTCTCTGGGTTCACGGTGTGTTGTTTCAATGCACAGAAGCTCAGGGATAAGTATTTAAAATGTGACCCAGAGAAACCCTAGTTTTGATGTTGCAACAGTTGCTTCTTTCCCAGCTTGTCTGGAGGACCCACCAAGAACCCCATATGGGGATTTTGGGGGAAAAGTTTTGTGTTTGGCTGTGGGAGCTTGCCTGCCAAAGGCTCAGATGTGGTCCCGTGGGCAGAGCATCCCAAAGGTGCACGGGGCTGTATGAGGCTGTGCCCTTGCACCACGCAGCAGCTGGGCACCAGCTCTGTCTGTGGGGCTCAATTTCTGCCCCTGTTACCTCATCCCTCTGCCTTTGGTGTTAAATGTCTGACTGCTCATGGAAAAGGGGAAACAGGAATTTCTCATTGTGTCCCTGGCAGCCAGTTACAGGGCTCTGTACTCTGTTTGTTGCTTAGGAATTCTTAATTTTCATCAGTACAATTTTCTCACTGTGGCTGTAGACACAGTCAGTTTGAGAAGGGCACAGGTGTGTGACTCTGGTTGGGTTACAGCTGCTATGAGTGTCCAAATGACCCCGACCAGCCACAGACACAGCCAGCACTGGGTCAGCAAAAGTTTGAAGGGCTGAAACCTCCTCCCAGCACCCTCAGCCAGGATCTGCAAATCTGAGTTTAAATCAGCCTCACAAAAAGCTGGGAAGGCCAATCCAGGCAGTGCCTTTCCCTTGGAAAAAAAAAAAAAAATTAAAATAGCTCCTGTGAGCTGCCCTCTGACAAGTCTGTGAAAGAAGCAACATGGTTCAGTGGAAGAAATGCCCCCAAGGGCAAAAAGAAACAGAATTGAGACCAGATGACGATCAACCTTAACAAAGCCTTTTGTGATTCATTGTTTTCTTTCAATTTATAAAATGTCTTGTAATAGTTGATAACATTATTGACTCAATTTCCATAACTAAACTACCTCGTGTGACATCCTGTTTATCATCTCAAAGGGATTGTGTGAAAAACTAAACACTGCCAGTGTCTGTTGCCAGTGAGGAACAGGGGCTGTGATTGCTGGAGTTGTGTTTCCCTTCCCGTGGGCTGGGGCTTGGCTCCTGTCACTGCTGTGTGTCCCGTGCCTGAGGCTGAGCTCTGCTGTCCCTCCCTGGGGAGGATGTGGCTCATGGCACTTTGGGTTTTGTCAGTGCCCATCAAGCCACAGACCTGGTTCCAGCTCAGTCCTGGTGCAGAGGCTGCCTTTGTAACCTGTGACCTCACAGGGCCTCGTGTGTCCATCCTGGGTCAGGTTTGTGTCAGCCCCTTGCTGGTTTGAGGGATGTTTCCAAGAGGCTCAGTCCCAGTCGTTGGGTCCTTCTTGGTGACGTTCCCAGTGATGGTTTCTCCCGTTCATTTTTCTCACAATCCCTTGTGTAAATCAGGGAAGCAGGATGTTGCCTGGCATGACACACAGTGAACATTGGCACACTCAGAGCTGGGGCTGGGGCAGGAGGGTGGCCTGGCCCCGTGTCACCCACGGGGGCACAGGCACCGGGAGCTGTCCCCTCACCGCGCCACGACCAAATGAATGTTTCTGCTGGCAGCTCCCTGCCAGCCCGGCCTGCCCCTGCCCCTGCTCTGCTCTGGGACTTGACTACCTGTGGAAATGTGACCAATAAGTGTTGAATGCATGTTTAGTGAGTGTTTAGCTGTATGAACTAATAAATGTGAAATGTTCTGCACCGCTGGTGTCTCCTGGCTGTTTGTGCCTTCTCCTTTTGGTGGTGGCTGTCTCTCAGGGAGGGTGAGCCCAGCACTGCTCTGGCTGGTGGCTGTGGCCCTGTCCTGTCTGCTGCTGTGCTTCTGCAATGGACTGTGACTGTGGGGAAGGCCTTGGCGCTGCTGCTGTGGCTGGGAACTGGGATAAGGGCACTGTGCCACACAGAATTTATTCCCAGTGAGGGACCCTGAAGATCAGCAGTGCTGGGGCTCCCTGTGAGGTGGCACAGGATGCTCTGCACACGTGGGGTGATGGGTTTGTCCTCACCTTCAAACGAAGCTGGAGCTGTGCAGAGGCAGCCTCTCCCCTCACCCTGGGCTGCCTGGAAAGCCAGGCTGGAGTGGGAAAAGTACCAGCACCTTTTAATTTTCAGCTCAACCCCTACTGACCACTGTATTTTGATTAGAGCTCTGCTTCCTTTTCATCTCGGTGCTGTGGCGGGTGACAAGTGCCACAGCCTCGTGTGCACGGCGCAATAGTTTATCACCGAAGGCCAGCGGCTCTATGAATCCAGAGCCAGCACGGAACAAATCACGCTGTCACTAACGTCAAACTTGTTAACCTGATCTTTGGTGGATCACTAGTGTCAACATTGCATGGGACATACATTATCGGGCCCAAGGACTTAGGGAGATGTGTTTGTCAGGCTGCTCTGTCACAGTCCCACTCTTGACCTTCGCAAAGTAACTTTCAAGGGTAAGCTGCTTTCCTCTTGACAGGAGTGGCTGTTCCCAGGAGGGTGTCACCCCATGGGCCCTGCCTCGGACAGGGCTGGGGGATCAGCTGGGTCACCTCCCTGCAGCAGCACAGTCAGTCCAGCAGTGGGTGAAAGATCTGCTGGGATGGCCCTGTGGGGCCTCCTCCTGAGTTGGGGAAGGTTCTCTGTTGATGTCCACCCTGCCCATGTCTATTCCGTGAGCTTTCCCCATCTTGTCACCAACTGTTCCCACATCTCTCCTCGTCCTTTCCCCAGTCACTGTCCGTTTGGAATTCACACCTGAAAAACAGAGTTCTGAGTGCAGCAGACTGGTGGATCTCCATTGTCTGGTCCATCACAAGTCTCTCACATCTCAGTTTTCCAAGTGTGGACGCTTCTGATGGGGTTGATCACTGCTGCATTGGTCAGATGAAGGATGGGTCACCATGGGTGGGCTGGCAAGACCATGGAGAGGAGGTGTGTGCTCCAGGTAAGCTCCTGTCCAAGCTTTTGGGGTCAGTTGGGATTTCAGTACCTTTATTGGGGTGGATCCTCTCCCTGCAGCCTGCCATGGGTGGGAGGGGAGCAGTGCCAGGGCTGGGTGCTGAGCGGCCAGCAGGTTGGGGCTGTGCTGGAGAAGATGACTCATGTCTGGGAGGACCCTGAGGCAAATGCTGGGTCTGTGCTCCACATCACTGTCCTCGTGGGCCGACCCTGCTAATCAACTGTGAAAGAGAGAGAGAAAGCTGGAGAGAAATCTTTCTCTCTGCTAACCTCATCACAATAAAGATTCCTATAAAGAGCTCTTATCCTTGAAGAAAATGAGGTACATAAGCAGGAATAGTAAACAAAAGGCTGTCATTTTGACCCAGGAGTGCTTCATGTTGTTGGCAACTGCCAAGAGGAAACATAAAGAGAGGCTGCATCCAAGTCCCAATTATGCAGAACTATGTGACTGATATGTCAATGAGTCCCCCCGGGAGGAGACCACCAGCACTTCCCAGGGCTGCCTGCACAGCATCTGCACCCGCCGCCATGGCCGGGCCGCCCGCGCCCCGAGCGAAGGCGTGTGTGGCATCGGAAGAATGCGGGGGACAAGGTAATGTCATCGGGAACGCTCTCGCCGAAGTCCTCGCCGCACGCACATTATCAGAGCAGGGCCCGGAGTCAGGGACTGCGGGCAGGCAGCGGCGTTTGGCAAACGGTAGTGCCGGCCACACCTGCTGCAGGCACGCTCCGGGAACGTGGCGCAGGCAGGAGGGCTGCCCCGCGCCGATAAGCTGAGTGGATGGAGATAAAATCCGAGCAGGAGATATGCTTTGCTGAGCATCAAGGCTAAGCACCAGCAAGGAGCCAAAGCACGCTGCGGCCCGCAGCGGGTGGTGCGGATCTGTGGGCTCCGGCTGCGCCGTGGCCGTGAGGGAAGGAGATGGGGCAGGACGGTCTCCAAACCAACAGCCAGGGCTTCAGTGATGGACGTGCCAGTGCTTGGTCCCATCGAGGGAACAGAGCTGTGCTGCTCCCTTGGCCAGGACAACGCTGCTCAGGGCAGCAGCTTTGGGACCTATCCCCCGCCCTGAACATCCCCTCTCTGTGCTGCTGGAAGCCAGGCCCACCTCATCCTTCCCTCCTAGGTGCTGTGACTTCCAAAATGTCACCTTCCTGTACCTCCTCGCTGTCCCCAGGAACCCCTAAGGTTGCCAGGAGCTGGCTCTACCTGGTGCCTGTGGAGCGTGGCCTTCCCAAAGCCACCCTCCGAAATCCACCCTCACGCCAACAGCCAGGCCCAGGCGCTGGCCCTGACCGTGGCCGCGCGCCCGCTGCAGGAGCCAGGCCACAGCCTTGGCCAGGGCCCGCGCAGAGGAAAGTGCCCAAGGCCGGCAGGGACGTATTTACCCCCGAGAGCACCTTGCTGCAAAAATAGCAAGTGGCCGGTGTGAGGCCGGGGCTTCCCAGGGGAACAATGCCTGGCAGGAGGAAGCGGCCGCGGCCGGCCCGCAGCTCTGTCCCGCCTTGTGCGGCGCTGAGCCGCGAGCCGCTGCGTGCCGGCCCGGCAGGGACCTTGAACCTGACACAGATTTATTTTCTCTGACATTGGCATCGCATCGGAACATCTGGCATGTGGCTGATAATTGCTGGGGATCGGGGCGGAAGCCACTCCAGGCCTGGCGCTTCTTCCAGAGCTCTGTTTTCATTAGTTTTTCTCCTCTCTTCAGCTGCAAAGCAAGGAAAAAACAAGCAGGGCTGTGCAGCCTGCACTCCCACTCCTCTCCTCTCAGCACCCGGGGCTCGCTGCTTCCCTCACTCTGCATGGGAATGCTGTAGGGCACATCGCTGTCACACCATGGCAGGGCTGTGCTCACACGGAAAGAGGACAAATCTTTCCCTGAGCCCAGGACTGTGATCCTGCTGTTCTACCCTGGTTATCAGCAGCCCCTTGGCCAGAGCAGAGCCGTGGCACAGCCTTTGCTGGGCTGGTGTGGGGCTTGAGGCAGCCACCCCTTCTCAAGGCTCTCGTCACTGTGGGATGAGGCAGAGAGCAGGACACTGTGCAAACATGTGGGGAGACACTGTGGTGATGGATGGACAGAGCACGGGGCCAGCAGTGAGAGCAGATCCCCACTCTGGCAGGATGGAAGGGGCTCTGCAGCCTCTTGCCTTGGCATTGCAGTTCCCGTGTTACATAGGGCAGTTGGAAGCTGCGATCTGCCGGCACAGTGCCCGTGGGTAGGACCAAGCATGGCAGTCAAACATGGGGAAATCACACATGACAAAAACACAGCCAAGGCGTGGCTGCCTCGGGCCAGGGGCACTGGCTTTCTGTGAGTGCTGTTCTGGCAAATGACGAGCTGCTGGCTGTGGGCACTGTGAGCCCCAGGGACCCGGGAGTGGGGCCCTGAGCATGGAGGAGCCTTCTCCCGTCCTCCTCTGCAGAGGAGACCTCTCAGGGCTGAGGAGGCCGTGGCTGCATCCCAGTGCTTAGTGGGTGAGGTGAGCTCATGTTCCTCCCAGAGGTGTCCTGCCCTGTGCCCTCGGCTCCCTCCCTCCTGCCCTGGGCCGTAAATCAGGGTGGCCGTGGGTGCTGGGGCACTCTGGTGCCCCCCACCTCCCTGCTGGATCTCCCTCCCGGGGTACCTTATCTGCTGCAGGGGTTCCACTTATCTTCGCTGTCACTTTCTAATGCTAGTTTATGGGCAGCGTTTTGTAGCTTAATTATGATGTTTTTCAGCACGGTCACGTGGCCACAGAAGCCAATAAGGCACCGAAGTGGGTCCATCCTGGCTGAGCCTGGCCCCCATGGGGAGGAGATTGGCCGGTGTCCTGCCCGGGGCGGCGTGTGCGCAGCCAGAGCCCCAACACCTTCCCAAGAGATACGGGTCCCCATAAATCCCCCAACCCGGCGTGGACAGGGCAGCGGTACCCGCACCCCACGGAGGCTCCTCGGGTCGCAACTCCTGGCCGGTGGCCGAGCCAGGCTCTCCCACCCGCCGGCCCCACGCGCAGCAGCCGTGCAGCCGCCTCGCGGTGAGTACGTGTCCGTGGGGGGAACCGCGGTCCCCGTCCCACCCATCTGCCAGCCACTGCCGCCATTCCCCGGCATGGTGGCAGCCAAGGCCGGAGCTGGGGATGCGGCAGGGCTTGGCGAGGAAGCAGGAGTCGTGTGTGGGCCTCCGCTTCCCGTCCCCGGCAGCGGGCGTGGGGATGGCGGCTCTGCAGAGCACGGGCAGCAGAGCGAGGCCTCACCACAGCCTTGGCCCCGTGGCCAAGCTGCTGCTCAGAAATGACAGATCTGGCTGCTGAGGGGCCCTGGGAGCCCAGCTGGTGGTGCCTGGGGGTCCCTGGTCACCCAAGGGTTGGGAGTTGCCCATAGGAGCACAGGCAGCTCCACACCCTGGAGTGGGCATGGGAGGCATCTGGGACCCCTTGACTCCTGGAGTTGGCTGAGCATGTGTCCTGTCCCCATCCCACGCTGGCAGGGATCACAGCCTTCGGCTCTGAGTTGCTTTTGTTCCCCGCAGTGTTTGCGCAGTTCTCCCAACCTAGAGCCCCTCCTGGACTCCTTTTCCCGGATGGCAGCTCCTGCTCCGTGGCTGCCTGGCAGCTCCCCCCGGAGCTCGTGGAGACTGGGGGGGCCGTGGCCGAGGGGCTCTGCCGGCGGTGGGAGTGCTCCTTCCCGGCCGAGCAGCGGCTGACCCGCACTGCAGGCTGCTCTGCTGCTATTCTTAGCCCGGGCTCCATTTCTGGTGGCTCTGGAGTGATGCTCCGTTGAGCCCATTTCCTGTTTGCTGCTCTCCCTGCCAGCGTCGCTTCCTACCCACTGCCCCCGTGGGCAACTGGTGTGTAGGGTGAGAGTGTAGGATGAGCTGGGTGGGATGAGATCTGTGGGATGAGCCCTTCAAGACAAACCATGCAGGGTCAGCCTGGCAGGATCAGCCATATGGGGACATCAGCCATGCCTTCCCTTTGCGAGGCACTGCCAGCAGCACAGTCCTCAGCTGTGCCAGGGCTCCAGGCAACCAGAGCCTCGGGCCCCAGTGCTGCTGTGCTCCCACCATGCTGGGACAGGCTCTGCACCAGCCACGAAGGGTCCGTGACTCAGTGGGTCAGCCCTGCAGGACAGGCTCAGCTCTAGTGCCTGGCTCAGAGCTGGGGCCTCCCCATAGCCAAGTCCCAGGCCGTGGTGTGTGGCCTGGGAGCATCCTGGCAAACAGGACATGCCAGGAGCCAGGGTGCTGCTGTGCTGGTTTGTTGCCTGATGGAACGTTTAATCAGAATAGCCTAATTGTGAAGCATTGATTCAACACCTGCTGTCTAACAGGCAGACCAGGACACCACTGGGAGTGGGTGCTCCGGGTTGGGTGGCCAGTGCTAGGTCCAAGCTCATCTCCTCAGTGGTGGCTCCAGAGGAGATTTCAGGAGCTGCTGCACACCCCAGTGTTCCCCACGCAGCTCTCCCTGGGCTGGCAGGAGCAGCTAGCTGGTGGGAGGTAATGGTATGTTCTGACAAAGCTGGTGGTCCAGGGCTGTGCACTGAGCAGAACAGGCTCATGCCTAGACATGGTCAATTTTGCTCCAGCCCCGAGACTCCTGGTTCTCAACAGATCCTGCCTCTCTCAGGCCAGACATTTCAGAGAGGTTGGGGGACTTGTTCCCTCCCTACAGATGGTGAGGGGGAGCAAGGAGGGTCTTGAGCCCCTTCCCGCCAAGCGATGCCCCTTGACTGTCCCTGGGGGAGTCCCTGGGGGTATCCCTGATGCTGCCGAGGCCTGGCCGAGCCTCTCCCCAGCCCGGCCGCCGTGTCCCCGGTCCCCGGGCCGGCGGGTCCCTCCGCCCCCGCCCCGTCCCTGCCGCCGCGAGCCGCCCGCTCTCCCAGAGGAGGTTCCCCAGCCCCGGGGGGCTGGCCGTGAGCCCGCACCAACATGGAGATGCTCTTCCAGGCGCTATAAAGAGCTCCGGCTCCCGCACCTGCCGCTCGGTCTCCACCGCGCCCACTCCCGGTCCGCACCCAGCGCCGGGGCTGGGGCCGCCGTCCGTCCCCTTCCCCGTCCCATCCCGTCCCGCTGACCGCGGCTCGTCCCGCAGCAGGGCCGCTGGAGGGGATGGACTATTCCTATGATGAGGACCTGGACGAGCTGTGTCCGGTCTGCGGGGACAAGGTCTCCGGGTACCACTACGGGCTGCTCACCTGCGAGAGCTGCAAGGTAGGACCGGCCGGAGCGCGCGGGGTCGGGGCTGCGGAGCCGGGGCCGTGCGGGGCTGGGGAAACGCAGCTGGGGCCGTGCGGGGCCGGGGTTCTGCGTGACCGGCGCCTTGTGGGGCCGGGGCTGCGAGGGGAAAAGGGGTCCGGGGCTCTGTAGGGAGCGGGAAGGGGGCTCTGCAGGGTCCGGGGCAGCGAGACCGGCTGCGGGGTTTCTCTCGCCCGTTTTCGTTAGCGGCGGATTCGCGGCCGGTGGCGGGAGGGGAGCGCGGCCGCGACGGGAGCCCCGAGCGCGGCGGAGCCTCTGACGAAGGCGGGTGGCGGGGACGGGGTGTCGGTGCCGGGATGCCGGCGTCGGTGCCCACCGCATCGCCGCCGCCCGCCGCCGCAGGGCTTCTTCAAGCGCACGGTGCAGAACAACAAGCACTACACCTGCACCGAGAGCCAGAGCTGCAAGATCGACAAGACCCAGCGCAAGCGCTGTCCCTACTGCCGCTTCCAGAAGTGCCTCACCGTGGGGATGCGCCTGGAAGGTAGGGACGGTCCGGGCACGGCACGGCGGGCGGGGGGCGGCGGGGCCGGGGTCTGTGTCGGGGCTGTGCGGGGACTGTGCATTTGCCGGGACCGGTCGCGCTGTCGCCGCCGCCGCCACCTTCCCGGGCCGGTCAGTCCCGCCGCCGCTTCGATTCCGTTTTCCCCTCCCAAGTTAAGAAAAAAATCGTTTTTTCTCGTCGTCTCCTTCTTTTCCTTGTTTCATTTTGTTTGTTTCCCCGGGGTTCTTGCTGCTACGGCTTAAACTTTCCAGGATTTTTTTTTTTTTGCTGGCAGGAAGGTTGGGAAATAGCAAATAAATTACTGTTTTCCTTAAGCACATAATTCCAGAAACCGAGACTTAAGGAAAAACGTTAAAAATTATAGGGATAGCAATAAAACTGTCGCAGACCCACCACGAATTATATTTTTCCTCTCGGTGACATTTAGTATAACGGATTTTTGACCCCCGGGGGGCGATTCCAGCCCCACAGCCGCCGCCTCTCTTCTGTCGGCGCGGAGGATCCCGACATCAGAGTCGGGTCCCGCCAGCCGGTATTGCGGTTTCTGCAATGCTCAGCATCCGGCAACGAAATTTATTGGGGGGGACAGGTCGTTGGCACGGGGTGGCAGAGCAAAAGCAGAGGCAGAAGGAGCCCCCGGCCCCAGAGTCAGCCGCCCCCTCCTCACTTCGCCCTTGAAATCGTTTGCGTTTTGCAGCGGCTGGAAGCGATCTGAGTCTGGCCGGGCTGAGCCCCTCGCCCGCCGGGCTGAGCCCCTCGCCCGCAGGGCTCGCTGCTCGGGACACAGCGCGGTTCATCGGAAAGTCCTTCATGTTCTGGCAGGGCGGCCGCTCGCTCCGGGAGCGGGGTGGGAGCCTGCGAGCAGAAGCGCAGGAGTAAGACACAACATCGAGCTGCAAATTCAACCCCTGCAAACTCCCGGCGTGGGCTTGCTTCCAAAACAGATCCCAGTTCCACTCTCCTCCCTGGGCTGGAGTTACTGGTGCCCTAAATCCCTCGGTGCATGCTCTGGCCGTTTTGATCGATGTCGCAAGGGGATTTGGGTGCTGGGCTGCGGCTGGAGACCCTACGAGAGATGAGCAGGGACAGTGCTTGGAGAGCCCGGAGGGAAAAGGCACGGTCTCAATTTGTCCCTTTCCAGCCATTTTTGTCGTGTGCACCATGGAGGTGCTTTGGTTCTAGAGCTGTCCCAATAGCCTTTCCTTGTGTATTTTCTTGCTGTTGGCTCCTTAGCAGAGCTGGGCAGACGAGGCACTCACCCAGCCAAGGGCGATATTCTCATGGAACCGTCTCTTTAGTGGTAAAAAAAGAGACCACCTTTTTCAGCTCCTAGTATTTTTGGGCAAGGCATCTAAGGTGATGCTTTGGAGGTGAATCTACAGGTCCACACGACAAGAGCAACCCCGAGGTGATTGATTTTGGGAACAGTGTTGACACAGGCACCCCTCAAAGTGCCTGAAGGGAGGTGGCAGAGAAAGCTGCCCGGGAGGAGAAGCACAGCCCTAGCAGAAGGCTGCCCACAGCCCTAGGCACCCTGCAGGCACTACCCATGGCACTTTCCATGTCTGTGCCCAGGCAAGGAAAGGTGGCCAAAAGGAGGCAGAGCCTGGCCAGCAGCCTGTCCCAGCCAGGGCTCTGCACTGGGATGAGAGCAGGTGAGGCAGTGCAGGTGGGAAGGGGGCTGCAGTGTGCTGGAGACCCCTCCTGCCACCGTGTGGGGTCGCCTGCAGATGGTTTGGGGGGGTTGCTGGGGGTGCAGACTCTTCTTGGGTGGGTCTACTTGAGCCCCCATACCCTAGAGGTCAGGATGCATCATTTTCTCCTCGGCTGTCAGCTGGGACACAGCAAATGGCAAGTTGCTCTCAACCCCAAATGTAACACAAACGGCAGGAAAAGCAGAGCAGGAGGGAATTAAAAGGCCTTTTCTCCCTTTGTGTTCTTGCTGGGAGAGGGGAGGAGGTGTATGCAGTTGCCTCTGGAGGGCTTGTGAGACCGGACCGTGAGCACCTCTCGCTGTGTGGGAGTGCAGCAGCGCTGGGAGGGTCTCTGCCTGTGCACCCCTTCCCAGGGTCACCGGGGTTTGCTTTGGGATGCGATCTCTGGGCGTCAGTGTCCGACATCGAGCAGTGGTGGGATACCATCACTTCGAGTGGGTGTGAGATTTGGTTTTTGCTGTGCTCTGGCTCTAGGGTGTGTGGCCAGGGCTACCAGACCTGCCTGTGTCAGCTCGGGCTGCCTATGTGGGACCCTGGCTGGGGCCAGCTGCCTTGTACTCGAGTCAGGAACTGCCCCGGGACAGCTCTGCTGCCCAGAGGGGCGTGGGCCGGCTCTCGGCAGCGGGGGCCACAGCACCCCTCTCTTCAGAGGCTGCCGCTGGCAGCCCGCTCCCAGTGAGATGCTGTTTTCATGAATAAAGAATGAGGGAGGAAGCCAGGGCGGCTCTCCTGGGAGCACATTCCTGCTCGTCCTGGAAATGCTGCTGCTCCCGGCCACGCTCCCGCCTTTGCAGCCTGCCTCGGGAGCGCTTGGGAGGTGCTCCAGCTCTACGGGGGGGCTGGCTGTGGGCCCCAGGAGAAGTAGGCGAAAGAAAGGCAGAGGTAACAGCTGAGAGGCAAAGCAAGACCCGCTGGCTGTCAGCAGGAGCACAAACTAGCAGAGGGGTTCTGCCTTTGATGCTCACTGCAGGCTGCTCCCCCCAGAGCACTCCTCCGTGTCCCTGCGCTGCCCCGCAGCCCCAGCTCCTGCCTTCCAGCGGTCTGACGCTCTTCCAAGGCGATGCCAGGGCAGCAGCCCCCGGAGCACAGCAAGGCGGTGCAGGAGGACAGGCTAATTCTGCAGAGAAGCACCTGCTCCCCTGCACGGTGGCAGATCCTTGGGGTTTTTTTAGTTTGGTGGGAACATCTGCTTTGCTACAGCCGTCAGAGGGACTCTGCCAGTGGGATGCTCCAGCAGAGTCTTCGCCAGGACTGGCAGCCTGAGGCCAGTGGGGTGAAGTGCATGCGCTGGGACCTGCCAGCTGTGCTGCCCGAGAAAGGGGCAGAGATTTTCTGAGAAGTAGCACATGCAGCCTGCATGGAAAGAACCAGGGTCCCGAGGGGGCTGTGGGGTCCCAGGTTCTGCTGAAACAAGGAAATCCCAGGGCTGGTCCAGTGACACGGGTTGTTAAAACTAAAGTGAGTGTCAAATCCCCTCCTCTGCTCAGGCTTTAAGGGCTGTCCCATCAACCCACGGAGAATGAAAGCTGCTTTATCCCTCAGCTCGTTTTGTAGTGAAAGCCAAATGTGTCTTCCTTTCCTGCAATCCCCAGAGGCTCTGAGGGTGACATTGGCTGGGCTGGGAGTGACACAATCTGCCGTCGGCTTTCTGGGAAGGTCTCCCCAGTGCCCCCAAACCCTTTTTGCCACTAAGTCGTGTCCCGCAGCATTGTCTCTGTGCCCTGTGGGAGCCTTGGTCTCTCTCCATGTGGGTTCACCGCAGTCTCTGCCCTCACTCTGTCCCCAGCTGTCCGTGCAGACCGGATGCGTGGAGGGAGGAACAAGTTTGGACCCATGTACAAGCGGGACCGTGCCTTAAAGCAGCAGAAGAAAGCTCTGATCCGTGCCAACGGCTTCAAGCTGGAGACCGTGCCTCAGATCATGTCCCCAGTGCAGAACGACTACAGCCTGTCCTCCACCATCCACAGCATCCACGCCATGTCCAAGACGCTGCCGCCCAACCCGGCCGCGCTGACGCCCGTGGATTACGAGCGCAGCCCCTACGGGACGCCCTCCCTGGGCATGACAGTGCCCGGCCACGCGCCCCTGCCCGCCTACCACTACCCCTCCTTCCCCAACCGCACCATCAAGTCCGAGTACCCCGACCACTACACAAATGCCCACGAGGCCGTGCCTGCTTACATGTACCCAGAGACCTACCCCAGCAGCTCCCCCCCTGACATCCCCGAGGTCATCCTGAAGCTGCTGCAGCTGGAGCCCGACGAGGCCCAGGTGAAGGCACGGATACTGTCCTGCCTGCAGCAAGAGCAGGGCAAAGGCCGGCACGAGAAGCTCAGCACCTTCGGCCTCATGTGCAAGATGGCCGACCAGACCCTCTTCTCCATCGTGGAGTGGGCACGGAGCTGCATCTTCTTCAAGGAGCTGGAGGTAGGAGCTGTCAGTGGGATGGATGCTGCTTGGGGGGACAACGGGAGGCGGGCAGGACTGAGGCTGCCACCATGTGAGGGTGGGATGTGGCTGTGGGGGCAGGATTGAGGGTGAAATTTTGTGAGGATAGGGCAACACCCGTGGTCACAAGCCTGGGGCCATCACTGCAGGTCTGTTGGCACATCCCAGTCCTGCTCTCAGCTCCCTGCACAGCAGGGCTGGAGGTGCCAGAACAGTTCCCACTCTTGTGTGGGGCTAATGATTTCAGATTCATCACGGCGGGGGCAGGTGTTGAGGCAATCGCCGGCAGAGTGACTGGGGTGTCAAGCTCAAGATATAATTGAAAAATGTAACGTTGAGGAATTATAGTTGAGACAATTCTGTCCTCTGCCTTTAGGAGGAAAATCGATGTGGTCAGGTGGGTCCTATTAGCACCAGGCAGCCAGGGCAGCCCCAGGCTGCTCCAGAGCCTGCTCACGAGTGTGCCCAGCTGGGAGACACGGAGCTGACCTCCATCCTGCCAAGACATCCCCCCTAACAAATGTCCCTGGACATTCATAGGGACCAGGAGAGGGTCAGCAGGGCTGGAGCAGCTTCTGCCATCCTGCACACCTTGCCAAGCTTTTGGAAATTTTCCATTCATGTTCTGGGATGACCTAAGATCCCAAACTGATGCAAAAAATGGGAGAGAAATTTTTGCAACATGGCCAAAACCCAGAGAGCAACATCCTGGGGAAGCTGTGATGAGACTCAGGTGCTTTCTTGTGTTTCCAGCATAAGATTGTGCTGCTTGACTCTGGCCAAAGTCACCTTCTTCCAATGGGACTGTGCTGTAGGACAGGACCAGGCTCTTCCCTGTGCCATGGGGCTGAGTGTGGCCGAGCCTCATGGCTCAAAATAGCCCCCGTCTGCCAGAACAGTGTCAGGAAATGGCATTGTGGGGGTGGGTTGGGCTTGTTTCAATCATATCAGTGTCCAGCCTGGATTTTGGGAACAGGGTGGTTGTTGTTTTGCAGGAGATATTGTAAACAGTGTAAATTCAGTTCCCAGCTGTATAGTTGTGTAGCCTTGTAACTCCATTGTCAGCGTGATTGTGCCACCAAAATAGGCACTGTGTGAATCGGTGTTGGAGGGTGCTCCTCCTGCCGTGGAACTCTGGGGGGGATGGCAGTGCCACAGCCTCACCTGGGCACAGCTACCAGTGTCCTTTTGGGAGCAGAGCACGTGTCCTGCCCTGCTCAGGACATGGGGTTCAGTTCTCAGTGGGTGCCCACATCCACCACTGCTGTCCTGGGGGCTCAAGCGTTTTACCTTACCCACATAGTGATTGTGGGGTGCATTCCCAGCTTCTCCTGGGGCTGCAGACCCCACAGCCAGAGGGAGAGAAGCCAGTGGGACTGGAGTAGGTCTGAGATCCTGAATCCCCATTCCCGCTCCTGCCTGGCACATAAAAACAAGTGGCTGCTGGGGTGGTAAATGAACTCCTACTAGAGCAGGGTTTATGGCTCTGCCCTAAAGCCAGCACGGAGGAACATGGCAATCTCTGAGATCGATGGCACCGGCAGCCCCCGCTGGGTGCTCGGGCTCCTCAGGGCAGGGATGCCAGCAGCCCTCTCCCTCCCCTGGCGCTATGTGAAGGTGACTGTCCCCAGCTCCAGCAGGGAAGGGCTGCTGGCTGAGTGCAGGGATCCAAGGTGGAAAGGCCCTGTGCTGGGACACCCCTCCAGGGCATCGTGCCAGGCTGGCACTACGTGGGGAGGAAGCCCAGGCAGGTGAGAAGGGGAGGTGTGGGCAGATTGCCCCGTGGTGGATTGCCCTGCCTGAGCCCACCCAGCACCATTGTGCTCCTTCCACAGGGCTGTTAGCAGAGACCCGAGGCCTCACAGGGAGCCTGGAGAGGAAGGAGCAAATCCGCAGGGACATGGGGAACTGCTGGCTCACTCCTGGTTAGGACGAGCCTTTGGTCCCTGCCCAGGGACAGTGGGAGCTTGTTCCCAGTTTCCCCTGGAGCTTGCTCCCATTCCCATTCCCACCCTAGCAATCTGCTGAGGGCCCGAATGGGTGCTTTGCTGTCTCCACACTCCCGGCGTGTTGGTTGGGCTGGGGGACATTGGGGAGAGCCCCCCTGGCTCCAGCAGGGGAAGGAGGGGGGCCACGGGCTAATGGCCTCTTGACATCGGCTCACACGCCACGTCCGCCCGCAGGCGCGGGGCAGTCAGATTGAAAACAGATTTAACTTCCCAGATATATCGTTTCATTTAAGGGCCAGTAATTCTGTCAGTCTGCCACTGACAAACGAGGGTCCCCATGCCAATCCGCCGGGAGACTGATGTCGCGGCGTTCATCTCGTGTCACCAGGGGGAGAATTACGGACTGCGCTGGCCTTCGGAGCCAAGACTAATAACGCTGCACGGCAGAGGGGGATTTGGGGGCCCGCTTGTTTATCGAGGGCCGGCCAGGCAGCCGCGGCGCGAGGCCGCGCGGGCGGAGGTGGAAGAGGTCAGCGCTGACGCCCATAAATACGAACTTTAACTGAGTCTAGATGAGATGTGTCAGGACTGAGGGAAGATTTGCAGCATCTTTTCAGGAAGAAAAATATGGGCCGGGGGTGAAATATATTTTGTTGGGTTGTGAGTCTCAGGCAACTTTGTCCTTTCAGATGTAATTTTTTTATATGTATATGGAGAGAGAAGGATAGAGGGATGTGCACACGCGCACACAGGCTTGCACACTCACATTGTGTCTGGTTTTGGTGTGGATTATACAGATACATTTTGCACAGCCTGGTTTATATAGGTGTCACTGCCATACCTACATATCAATATCATGTACACAGGCTTGCAGTGACCTTTAGATTGGGATGAGCAGCCAGGAATGTTAAACAAATTGCCATGGTTTCATCCCGAAGGCCAGGCTGGGTTGGGTGTGCAGCGGGTCCCTGCACCAGCGGAGGGGCACGGCACAGCCGCAGGGTGCTGGGATGATGCCGACCCCTTCCTCAGCTCTTTTGTGCCCAGGGCATGGGGCAAACCTTCCTTCCATCCACAGGTAAGCTCCAGTGATGGAGGGATGCTGAGGGCAGCACCGTTCCCACAGACCCAGGGGTTCCTGTGGTCACCGGGTCTCTCTGCTGTGCTGCTCTCCCTCAGTTGTGCTTAGAGATCCCAGAGCCACGACAAAACCTATTTGCAGTCAGTTGCTTCTCTGCCTTTAACATGTGGGTCATCTTGACCCCATCTCCTGGCCGATGGCCAGGGTGTTTTTGGCAGATTTAAAATCTCCTTCTGGTCGTGGATGCTGCAGCAATGTTTAGCATCTCATGCACTGGGGGAAATGTGACACTTCCCTGCCTGTGGTGTCCTGGCCAGCACAGCCCTGCCTGCAGAGCTGTGGTGCCCACACAGCTGGGGCTGCAGCAGCCTGGGAGCCAGCAGGGAGAGAGATCTTGGGCTAGCCACACCGGTCTTGGTGGTTATTTGTTTTAAGATGCACATCGTGGTGGTATCTGGGCAGGGCAATGAGGACCTGCACTGACCATTAATGCCTTGGACGTGTGTGGGTTTTCCATTGCAGGTGGCTGTTGGACACCTATTTCTTCTCAGTAGCCAAGGTGGTGGGTCCTGCTTGCACTCAGTATTTTCTGGGGCTGCTCGGGGTGCTGACATGTGCCAAAGAGTGGTGGAGCAAATCCTGTACCTGAGATCTGGGAGGAGGCCTGGAGGGCAACTGTGTGGTGGGGACAGGCTGGGGGCATGTGAGTGCTGCTTGTGCCCGTGGCTGGGGATGGGTGTCCTGCCAAAGGGCTGCTGGTGGATCTCTCTCCTTCCTAAAGCAGTGGTACCCAGGGTGGGGGCTGCCCTGAACCAGCCTGCAGGGAGCAGTGAACACTGCGGGGCTGTGCCATCCCTGCGTGGGCTGGGCACATTTTGGGGAGCCCCAACACTTGCAGGGGCTTCCTCACCTTGTACCTGTGAACCCACAGGGACTATGAATGCACAAACTACACCCACATGCAGGTCCTGCAGCCCTGTGCCTGGCCAGCACCATCCCTGCCTCTGCGTGCCCTGCCTGCACTCCAGCACAATCCCAGATCCTCTCACACAGAGAACTGCATTTTCTGTGGGTTGCAGCCCATCAAGGATTGCTCTTCCAGTGTGGGGAGGGTTTCACCGAGTGTTTTGTGAATGGGTTAAATGCTGGCTTTAAAAAAAAGATAAGGATTGCCTCTCAAAGACAGCTTGCATCAGGCCTTTGATAAAGCACTCGGAGGAAAAGCCTTGACATTAAAAGAGGAAGATCCTTTGCTTAACTTTTAACAGCGAGCGTGTGTGCTGCCGCCTCGCTGGGAGGATTGATTGTCTCTGAGTGCCCCTCCATTAGCAGCCCCCTGCTCCTGTCAGGCCAGGCCAGGGCAGGGTGCAGCCCTTGACCCCCTGCAGCAGAGCCTCAGTGCTGGAGCTGCCACCCAACCTGGGCACGGGGACAGCCAGCTTGGTGCTGGGGACAACTGCACGGACCCCAGCCAGCTCTGACAGGCCCATGCAGCCCCCAGCCCCACCCCACCATGCTCCCAAGCACATTGCCCCCATGCCACGGCCATGTGGCTCTGGTGCACTGCGACGTTCCCAGGAAGCAGCGCAGCACGTCAGAGCAAGGGAACAGCCCTGCAGCAGCCATGAAGGGTGAAATGTGCTGCTGAGGGGCTTCAGGGAGGCAGCCAAACACCCCTCAGAGTTTGGGAGAAGCAATTTTTAAAGGAAGAAAATAAGATTTCAAAATTGTTGAAGTTCTTTCTTTGGAAAAGCTAAATTTTTAAAACAGTTTTCAAGGCAAAACCTTCTGTCTGTCTCTTCTGGAGCTCATCCCGCTCAGGAATGAGGCACAGGAAAGAACTTCCAAAACAACGCCCTGGCTGAGCCAGAGCGGAGGCGCTCGGCACCGGCCGGGATCGTGCAGCTGGGCTGGCCCCAGCTCCCTGCTGGGGCTGGCCACTGTCACAGCCGGCCACTGGCCTTCTGGCAGGGGTCACCAGGCTGCAGAAAGTCTCCATTAGGGTTCAGTGCAGAATGAGCTTTTCCCCAGGGTTTTGTTGAGCAGCTGACCTGGAGCCTCACGCTCTGCAGTGCTGGGGCATGAACAGCAGCTGCTGCACTGGTTGGGGGTGAGGGGTGAGTGTGGCCTCGGCAGCCCCGCAGTGCCCACAGCCCTGAGGGTGGGCAGGAGCAGTGCCACAGCCCAGCCACCATCACTGCCTTCCTTCCCACCTCAGCTCATCCCCTGCACTGCTGCACAACTGATTCTGGACACCCTCCACCCTCCAGGGACAAACCCCAGCAGGGAGCACCGGCTCTGAGACCATAAAGCTCTTTCTCATCTGGCTTCTATTCCTTTTGCAATCTCCCAGCGCGGGTTTATTGCAGCCTCTTCAGCAAAACGAGGGCATTATCCAGGCCGGTGATGCTGCATCTGTCTTCCCTCTATTAACGGGGGAGCACAATGGCCCTGCAGAGCTCGACTGCTGGCACTGGATGTGCTCCTCAGGGCTGTAGTGGAGGCTATACCGTAATCCCAACCCTTTCCCTACACTGTCCCTGCAGGATAGGGGAGTCCAGACAGGGCAGGAGTTCAGTTCTTCGTGGAAAGGAGATGGGGTTCAGTGGAGAGCAGTGCTGAGGGGATGAAGCCAGTGACCCATGGTGGTTCTTAGCAGGACAGTGGGGAAGGCAGCATGCCCTACATCCTGCCACAGCTCTGGGAGATTTTAGCTCTTCCAAATGCAGCTGTTGGCTCTGGCAGCTCGTCCCACCAGCCACTGGTGCTGCCTGCAGTCCCCAGTGCCCTGTGGGACCTTTGGGGACCCTTGCAGCCTGGCTCGAGCTGCTCACAGGGACGGTCCCAGGTGTTTGTCTGGGCACACACACACAGGCACATGTGATCCCAAGTGCGTGTGTTGGAGCGTGGGCAGGGCTGGGCTGGCAGCTGCAGGGCACAGCGATGTCCCGTGCCCAGCAGCTCCCCCACGGCCCTGCTGCCCCCCCAGACCTGCCATCCTGGGCAGGGAGGCCAGCATGGGCACTGTCTTCTTTCGTTTTAAAGTATCCAGAGGGGCTGTCTGGACACACAGGCCCTTTGTGCAGCCACCGTGTGTCCCTCCCGCAGTCATTTTGTTAAAATTTGTGTGCGATTTGAGGAGGTTGTGGCTGGTGGGGGAAGACCCGTGCTGATAAGAGCCAGCAAGTGCCACTGAAACATGTTGAGCTGCTTTGAAGCCAGCTCTGCAAAGCCACCTGCCCATCTCCTCTCCTCCAGCCCAGGGTTCCCCTTTCTGGGGTGCAGCTCTAGCTCTCCATGCTCACCCCAGGGACCCCCCTCCCATGGGATGCCTGCCAGGCACAGGGTGAGTGCTGTGCACTGCAGCACGGTGGGTGTCAGCTGTGCTGCTCCTGCTCTGTTTCAGGTGGGTGACCAGATGAAGCTGCTGCAGAACTGCTGGAGTGAGCTGCTGGTGTTTGACCACATCTACCGGCAGCTGCAGCATGGCAAGGAGCACAGCGTGCTGCTGGTCACCGGCCAGGAGGTGAGAAATGGCCTCTGGGACTGTGGTGGTGCTGTGGAGGGGCAGTGGGGATGGACAGGGGCTGCATGGGGGAATGGAGTGACTTCTTTCTTTCTTTTGTCCCAGTGTGGCCAACTTGGAATAGGGCAGGCAGGTGGTGTTGTTACCCTCTGGATCTGCTTGTGCAGAAGGTCCCATCCTGTCCCATCCTGCCACACAGCTCCTGGTTCTTGAGAATAATGTTTCTTATGGAGAGTTCAACAGCCCCACCATCAGCGGTGGGATGGGAGGAGGGGCCCCTTCCCTCTCTGGAGGTGGAGATGTGGTGCCTTCAATTCCAGCATCCTGTGAAGGGCCCCCTTGTTTTGAATCGTGTTCCCATTTCGCCCACCAGTCATTTTTTTGACACCCCTAACTCTCGGTCAGTGCTCAGGGCTAAACCCGGCTCCTGCCCCGTGTGAGGTGTCCTGCAGCAGGCTGTGCTGGGACTGGGGCTGCCAAAGCTGATGCCACCGCTGTCCTGGCAGGTGGACATGTCTGCCATCGCAGCCCAGGCCGGCTCCATCCTCAACACGCTGGTGCTGCGGGCGCAGGAGCTCGTCCTGCACTTGCACTCTCTCCAGGTGGACCGGCACGAATTCGTCTGCCTCAAGTTCCTCATCCTCTTCAGCCTCGGTGAGTGCAGCTGGGGGGGCACTGGGGCGAGGGGCAGCGCTCTGGGGTCTCTGCCAGCGGAGTTTGGAGTGGGAGCGGGGCTGGGGGGGGCTCCGGCTGTGCCACAAAGGAGCTCTTAGCGAGGAGCCAGGAGCGAGAGCTGGCACCTGCCTGTCCCCCTCTCCCCCGGCACTCAAAACCTCTCCCGCTGCGGGCCCGGGCTCTGCTCCAGCTGCAGGGCACGTTGTCACCCCCTTGGCCGATCTGAGCCTGTTTTGGGCACTCTCCCATCGCAGCGGGCAGGGAAACAAGCGCTGATATGGCTGGGGGAAAACAGGAGTGTTGACAGAGGCGGCCCGGCAGGACCGGCCGTATCTCCCGGGATGTGCGTCAGAGAGAGCCCGAGCGGGGCTCGGCCCGGGGCTCCCGGCTCCTGATTAGCCTCAGCCCGGAGGCTGCGGTCGGGCACAGCCGCCTCCCACCTCACCCAGACTAAATAACACCGCAGCCTGGGCGCTGCTGCCAGAGCCTGAAACGTGCTGGGGTGGCAGAGCCCGCTCCTGCCCCCGGGATCCCTGTGCCAGCCCACTGCTGGGGCATGGTGGTGGCAGAGCTGTGTCCATCCCCTCCCTGTCCCCATGCCAGCCCTGTCCCTGTTCCGATGGCTCTGTGCTTGCACTCCTGCACCGCGGGGTCCCGTGCAGGGACCAGCGGTGGGAGCTGCGCTGCAATCCCCTCCTGCACCTGCAGCATCTCCTCCCTCAGCTCTCCTTTCCTCGGGAGCTGTTTAGAAACCCGGAGAAACGAGACACGATAATTCGCTGCTCAGGCAGTGATAAGGTGTGGCACAAACAGTGCCCAGGCTGGGAAGTGAAGGAGCCGGGGGGGGGCTCGTACCCCGAGCCAGGACCTTCCCTGTCAGCTGCCCCGCGGGCTCAGGTCCTGTCCCGTGTCCCCTGTGTCCCCTGGCATGGCACACACAGGAGCGTGTCCCCCTCTCCCCAGTGGCTTCCCCAGAGCAGCGGCTTTCAGGGAGCGTGGAATCCAATAGCTGTGTCCTCCCATGCATCATTTTGCCCCAAATGCAACTTTTTCTCGCCATATTGCAGAGCTCACTTGGAGTAATTTGCCCTTCGTAGGCTCAGCTGTAGAGGACGGGATTGTGTATTATGTGCAGGATGTAATTGCCTTTAACAAGAGAATTTCCACATTTACCACTCTGCCACAGCACAGTCAAAGCCAAGCCCTGCTCACAAGAGCTGCCATTTGAGTTCTAAATAGATTTCTCTCCTGAGCAGGTAAAGAGATTTAATTAAAATTAGGGCTTCTCAAAATAGCAATATTTATGAGGACGGCACAGGTTAGCTTTGTTCTACAGAAGGGCTTAATAGAGCCTTAATGGATTGACCTATCATTCGATTTCATGACTTACATTCATGAAGCAGCTACTCTTGGGGAGGGGAGGAAGAGAGGCTTTTATAGCCCACATTCCCTTAAGCGTTTGCAATTTATCAGCAGCTTCTCCCAAACAAAAGGAGCTGTGAATAGGAAGAACACTTGAGGGCATAGAAATAATCCCAGGCATATCTGTATGTGTGATGGGAGGCTTTGTCACAGGACAGTCTTTGCAACTGCTGCAGTGTCTCTAAATGAAGTGAGTCAATGTTATTTGGACAACATTCTTTATTCCTTGCAGGAATGAAAAGATTATTCAAATATTCAATTAAACAGTGAATAGGGTCTTTCAGAGAACCAGGTGAGTTCATCGAGTAGAACTAGCTATTGTTGAGCCAACTCAGGGGATAGATTTGACATTTATCAATATAACTTCTTTTTTTTTAATGACATGCACAATAACCTGATGCAGATAAAGAGATTTCATAACAGCAACCCGGGTAGCAGGAGACAATAGGAGCAAATGTGCCGTCAGAGTGAAAAGGGAAGGGTGATCTGATCCACTGCATCTTGGCACACCCTGTGCCCTTTGTGCCTGTCCCCCGCAGTGCCCGTGGCCATGGGCATGGCCCGAGGCTGGGGCTCCCCGGGGGCTCAGGGCCCCAAGACTGTGCTGTGCCTCCCCTCCCTGGGGCTCTGCAGTGCCCCCGACCCCACCTCTGCTCCCGGCTCTGACCCCCGACCGGGCTGCAGCAGCTTCGGGTGCCACAATCCCTCCAAGGGAGCCCCAAACGCCATCTACCTTGGCCAGACCCTGTGCTCAGATTTCTCTGTTTCCAGCTGGTGAATTTGGCCACGCATCAGGGTCTGTGTGCACAGACAGTGAGTGAGGCTGTGACCAAGGCAGTGCTCCCAAGTCCTGCACAGTAAATCCACTAAATCCACTTGCCCTGGATGAACCCTGCCGGGGTTGGCAGCAAGGTCTCTGCTGGGCAGGTGTGTGGGACTATGGCTGTGTGCAGTGTAGGTGGTGATGGGGCAATGCCCATTTTGGTTCCCTAAAGCCACCAAAATCTGCGTGCAGGGACGATTGCCCCTGCCTGCACTTCAGTGCTGCTGCCTGCTGAGCTGCTCCCTGCCCTGCTAGCAGCAGAGCTGGCAGCAGGATTATGGAAAGCTGCTGTGGCCCTGGCGAGGTGTGCAGGATTAGGGTTTCCAGGCTGGTGAGCCTGGTTGCCACATTGGAAAGACCAGGTTTATCAGGGAATTAATTCAGCCGCTTCCTCGACCTTCAGGAATTAAAGAGGGATGATGGCAGCGACTCCCAATGTGTTGGCACAGCTGGCAACACCTTCTGGCTTTGCAGCTCCCTGGGCAGCGAGTTCTACTGCCAGGGGGTCTGGAATCTGTCTTCAGCATCAGGGAAGACCTGCGGAGTAGGGTAGGGATGGAGTAGGGTAGGGATGGAGTAGGGTAGGGATGGAGAGCCCGTGGCTGGGTGGGGACAGGCTGTGGGACCCCTCCTGTGTTTTCATGCATGAAGGGACATTGACCCAGGCGTGTGGATCCCTCCTGGCTCACCCAGCACAGCGTGGCACAGACAGATGAGGCAGACAGGTGAGTTTGGCACCATTTCACGCCCACGCTCCCCCTTGCAGATGTGAAGTACCTGGAGAACCACACGCTGGCCAAGGATGCTCAGGAGAAGGCCAATGCGGCGCTGCTGGAGTACACGGTGTGCCACTACCCCCACTCCACCGACAAGTTCCGCCAGCTGCTGCTGTGGCTGGCAGAGGTGCGGGCGCTGAGCCTGCAGGCTGAGGAGTACCTGTACCACAAGCACCTGAGCGGGGAGGTGCCCTGCAACAACCTCCTCATCGAGATGCTGCACGCCAAGAGGACTTGAGCGGCCACCAGCGCGACCCGGTGCCTCCAGCAGGGGCGGGACTGGTGCCCGGGGCTGGTGGTGCCTTCCTCAGTGATGCTATTTAACCTCTGCTATTGGAAACGCCCCAGAAGGTTTCGTACACAGCAAGGACAGCTGAGGCTGCAGGGCCGTGGCTTGGCAGTGCTGACCCCCAGCTCCACTGCACACCTGGTGCCCAAACCTGTCACTTGCCAGCCCGGCTCAGCAGCACCAAGAAAGGGTGAAGCCTGTCCCGGTTTTTCTCCTATTTCTGCTCCTCTCCTGCTGCCCCCACCAGCTGTTTCTTTACTGCCACCATCCCTCCCCAACCCTGCCCATGTCTCAGGGCCCCTCGTGCACAGGGCAGGAGAGAGGGGAGGTGAAACCCCTCCAGGTTGTGGTTTTATGGTGGTTGAGGTGTCTCCAGGCACCAGGGAACACACGGAGGTGGAGGATTTCTGCAGGAAATCTACACAGAATGCTGGGGCTGGGCTGGAGATGTCGGCCCCATGCAGCCAGGACCCCAAGGTGCAGATGCCAGGTCCCAATTGCTGCCAGCTCTGTGTCCTGCAGCTGCCCTGGGCAAGACAGGGCAGGCAAGGACGGGCAGTGCTGAATCCTCAGCTGAAGTGCAGTGCCTGCTGCTGTTGGAGACAGCAATTCTGGGGCAGCCACAGTGCCCAGAGCCCAGAGCTGCCCACGGGCAGTCCTGCCCACAGGTGTGGTGGCAGAGCAGCCCGGCAGGAGGGAGGTGCAAGCTCTAGCATGTGCCCAGGGTCTTGGGGAAACTTGGGGAGCTCTGCAGTGCCTCTCTGCATTTATCTGCTGACTGAGTGGGTAAGGAGGAACAAGGATTGTCCTGCACTTCATGCTGGGCCTCCTGGCCCCCTCCTTTGCTCTGCCATGTCCCCAGGGGACAGCAAATGCTGTGCCAAAGCCACAGGCAAGGAGCTCTCTGTTCCTCTCCTATCATGGGATCGGGGCTCACAGACAGGACTGGGAGCACTGGGGGTCGCAGCCCCCCCAAACTGGGCCGTGCTGGACTCTCACTGCTGCTTTCTCTGGGTCTCAGCCGTGCTCTCCTCTCCTCTGCCCCAGCTCTGGGGGTCCTGCAGCATGGCTGGGGCTGTTCAGGTTTGTTCCCTGGGGCTGGGGATGTCCCCGTGCCCAGGGGCCACTGCAGCTCGGCAGAGCCGGTGCCTTGAGGAGCCACAGAGGCTGCACGGTTTGTGAAGCTTGTTAGACACACAAGAAAGAGCATGTTTGTCTCTGCTTTAACACGTTTGTGCATTTTCCTCCTGAAGTCTGTGGTTTGATTTCACCTTCTTCTTTTTGTGAACTTAAAGAACTGGAGAAAATGGTTTGGGAGGTAAAAGATGTTTTATTTTCAGAAAATGAAGTGTCCTTAAGTGTCTCTCTCTGTCTCTTACATCCTTTCCTCTCTCTCATCCCTGCCCTTCCCCACTCCTCCCCCTTCCTTCCCAGGCAGAAGGTTACCAACTTCCTTGTCAGGAGCAAACCACTGTAATAAATTTTGCAGTTCATTTAAAATGGCAAACTTTGTCTTTTTTTGGCTGTCTTTCTAACCCTTGTGGTTGGTGCTTGGCTTGGGAAGAGCTGGGACAGCAACATTTATGGGCAATTAGTGGGCAGTGCCCTGGTCCTTGCACCGTGGCCAAACCCCCTTCACTGGGCTCAGCCACACAGAGCTGGACATGAGCCCCTTCCCTCAGACACAGTGCAACAAGGAGAGGAGGTTGTCTTTAAAATCAGCATTTACTGTTGTCATAATCAGCAAAACCCCACCACATTTTCTGTGTTCTAAACACTACCGAGGTAATAGGAGAAGAGGGAAGGAGAGCAGCTCCCAGCTGGCGAGGGGCCAGGCCAGCCGGGCTGGAGCCCAAGCAGGAGCAGGGAGAGGATTTTTGTCCTAAACAGCAGAAGATGCTATTGATGTCAGCTGGTTTAGAAAAGGCTTGAAGCCAGCTGCTGGCTTCCCTAGTGCCTGTGCTTCATCCACAGCCGGTCCCCAGCCCTGCCCCAGCTCAGGAGTGCTTCCATCCTCACCAGAACAGGAGTGTGGGCACAGCCTGGGCACGGCTGCCAGGGACAAACTGGGTTTGTTCCCATCCCACTGCTCCAGCCCCTCAGGCAGCACCAACAAAAGCACACAGCCAAGCCCTGCCAGTGCTGCTGGCAGGGACAGGGGCAGTGCTGGCAATGCTGCCCCAGGCCAGCTTTGGCTGCCCTGGCAGAGGCTGCAGGAGCTCTGGGGACCCCCGAACACAAATACCTGCCTTGGAATGCCTGCCCAGGAGAGGAGCAGGGCAGTCAGCAGCAGACAAAGCCCCATGAGACCCCCCCAGTGCCCCTGCCGTGGTTTGGCAGCACGAGGTGCTGGGAAGGAGTGCAGGGTGGCAGCTCTGCCCGGGCTGGAAAATCTCCAAGGGAAGCCAGCTCCTCTGACCTGCCATCCTTCCTGCTGGAGGACCCTCTGAGTTGCAGGCTTGTCACCCAGAAACTTCTCAGAAGCCTAAAGCAAAAGAGAGAAGGTCTCAGCTCTGCTGGCAGCAGGGGAGGGCAGGGGTCCCTCCCAGGGCAGTGGGAGAACTGGTGGGATCCCACAGCACAAACCTGCCACAGGACAGAGCTGTGGGTGCAGGTGGCACAGCTCTGCCACCCCAGACACCCCCCCCTGTCCCTCTGGGGTATCTGAAACATGGTCCCTGTGACAGGGAGCCAAAGCAGCCTCCATGCACAGGGCCATGGCTGTAGGGAAACCTTTTGTCCCCTGGTCAGTCATCCCTGAGCACAGCACCCAGTGCTGGGAGCACGGAACAATGAGCTTGAAATGGGGTTTAAGGAAAACACCAGCTCTGCCATGGCAGGAAGCACCGTGCCCCATGGGCTGCATCTCCTCCACAGGGTACACAAGGGACTCCTCAGGAAAGGCCATGGCACCAGTGGTGACCCCAGCAGGGCTGGCATGGACAGGGTCTGCATTTCCCCCCATGACACTCAGCTGCTTTCCTGGCTTTGTATCCCAAACACTCACAAGTTCCTTATTATTTCAAACCAAGCTTATGTAACACAATATGGTGAGAGTTGCAGAATTACTCAGTATCGATCAGAGGAAGGCTGGGCTGTGGAGACAAGATCCATGTTGCTATGTGTGGCTTAGCAACATATAAATGTATTCAAACAGAATAATGAAATTATCGTGGGGAAACAAAGCAGCCATCACTTGAGGAGATGGAGGATGTGGAGGCCTCTTGGAGCCCTTGTTTGCCAAGACAAGGAAGATGGGACTTATTGTTTGTACAAATATGTGAACGGCCCCAGCCATGCCCTGCTGACAAAAAGTGTGTAATGAAGCCAGGCAGGGCTTGCTGCACAGAGCAGCTCCTACAGCTGGGCTGGAGCTCATTACTGTGGAACTGCTCCATGGACTGAGCCCTTTTTGGGGGGAGGCCATGCCTGGCTCTTGCCACAACCACGCTGCAAAATTCCCCATTGCTCTGGCTCTGGCCTGGCATTCACCTGGATTTTATCCACCCTTATCCTCACCCATCCCACCTCCCCATGGACCCACTGTCTGTCCCTTGCCCTTGGAGCCAGTGCAGCACCCAGAGTTCTCACAGGAGCGTGGCTGAGGCCCTGGAGCAGAGAAGTGCTGGACCCCATCCCAGATCCAGCCCAGCTTTCCTGGGACAGACAGGTGGGCTTCTCCTAGGTCTGTGCCACAGCTCCTGCTGGCAGCAACACTATTTTCATCAGCTGGCTGGCATCTTTCATATAAAGATGTCTGGGGCTAAACTTGTCTCTTTTCATTAAACTATTTGGGAGACAACAAATAAAAGAGGGAGCAGTGTGTGTGCTGGAATGATCTGTCCCCATTCTGGCACCCAGGAGCTCTGCAGTGCTTTGCTCTGTGAACAGAACACGAAGGCACAGCCTGTGTGAGGCTGAGCTGCCCTGGGGTCCCCAGCAGCCCTGCAGCTGGGCACCACAGCCTTTTATTAGGTTTTATTATCTGCTTTAGTGGCTGGAGGCACTTGTGGCTGAGCCCAGAGCAGTGGCGGGGCCAGCACCAGCACAAGCACAAGTGTGAGAGAAGAGCTCTTCTGGTTCAAGATCTTCTCGTTGAGCCCAGCTCAAGGATTGCCCAGGCCCGGGGGCAGCCTGGGGGGCTCTCAAGGAGGGTGGCCATGCACAGCCCTCCTTCCACCCCTGGCCATTCCCATGGCACCGAGCCCAGCCTGGTGTTCCATCACCCTCTGTGCACACCTGGGCTTTAAAAAACACACTGAGGGCTCACCTGAGAAAATAAAGCCAAGCTAAAGAACCCACTGCTTTGCACAGCTGGAGTTTAATAACACATGTGGGTTATAAGATATGCAGAAGAAGGTGAGGATGGGTGTACAGAGCACAAATGCCTGTGTTGGGTGTAGATCTTGCAGCCTCTGAGACCCCGCTTCTGTACCCAAAATGTCACTGCACAGCTACTCCTGGGTGCCACCATCTCTGCCTTTCTCATGTGTCCAATGTGGGGAGGAAACCTGCACTGCTTCTGGCTGGCATCGTCTCGAAAATAGTCTGAGGATGCCCTGCTTAGACACTTCATGTGGAGCAAAATCAGAAACCTGCTAATGCACTGCTTGCCTTGACAAAAGGAAATGTCACAATGCAGGAAGAATGTGATCACTCCACCCCTGGTGTGCCCTCACTGCACTGTCCTCCTGAGGGTCCCCATCCAGAGGTGGCACTGGGAGTGCCCAGCAGTGGTTGTTAAAGAAAATAAAGTGAAATATGCTCCATTTGTATTCCGAGGAGCTGGGGACTTGCCCAAAGCCAGGCTGGGGAGCTGAGGAGGCAGCAGGGAGCTGCCATCCAGCAGAGGCCTGGGGCTTAGGAGGGATTTCTGGTTTTAACTCTACCCACCTCCATGGTGACATTGGCCTTTCTGCTACCTGAAACACAAGAAGCTAAATGGCTGCTTTTAAGCTCATAAATCCAGCCCTGTCTGATTACCCCACCTTCCCAGCTTCCCTCCCTTGGGATCATGGCACTCCCAGCACCCACCAGTGCTTTCTGCCACAGCTGCTGGTTTAAATGCTGGTTTAGAACAGCCCAGGGCAGGAAGAGCTGCTGCCCCCCTGGAGGCAGCCCAGCAGCAAGGGGTGCCAGTGCCTGCTGCACCCCACAGAGCAGTGGGGCTGGGGGCAGGCAGAGAGCTCCAGGAACCTGCAGGGCCCCTCTGCCCCCTGCCCATGCCTGTGACCCTCAGCTCTGCTGGCACAGCAGGACCCCAGGAGCTGGAGCAGACAGGGATGGGCACACAGAAAGGTGCAGGGACATGGGGAGAAACCAGGCAGGTGTCCTGAGATGGCAGCTTTGGCTGAGCCACCAGTGCTGCTGGAGAGGCAGTGCCACTGTCGGGGCTGCTGGGGCTCCAGAGCCTCACCTCCCCCTCGTCTCCTCAGGGGGACACAAATTCCCCAGAGCCTGGCCAGGACAGGGCTGTCAGGGCAGTTTGGAAATAACACAATTCCTGAAGCCTGAGCAGAAATCAGCCTCCCTCCAACACACAGCCACAGGAACCAGCACCGACAGCAACAAAAACTACAGAACATGATGTAGGCAAAAGTTACCTGAGCATTTGAACGCTGTCAGCTCTACAGCCTGCAAGAGGGGAGAACATGTGTTAGCAGAGTATGGGTCTGGTGGCTTTGCTGCTGGTGACCCCCAAAACACTCCCTGGGACCAAGCAGAGCTCCCCAGAACCCACCCAGCCAGTGTTCCAGCACTGAGCTGCTGCACAGGCTGGGAACCAGAGCCTTCATCCCAGCCCCGAGGGACGGGCACCTGGCAGTGTCCCCAGACACAGCTGCAGTGGGGAGGTGACACCCTGCTCCAAACCCCCACTCTGGGGACCCTGCCAGCCCCATGGTGACCCACCAGGCTGGAGACCACAGGAAAATCCAGGAAAGGATGAGAGCATCCCTGTGCTGCGGTGGGAAGAGCCCACACAGTCTGCACTCTGTGCTTAAGGGGTGGTGAATGCTGTGGGAGATGTGAAATTCCCACTGCCAGTCCAACAACAACAAAGATCACCAAACAACATTTAAAAAAGCTGAAACACGGAGAACATCTTGTCTGTGTTTGTATCTTCAATCGCTCGGTGTTTTGTCATTTTAAGTGTTTTCAAACGCCTTTGAGTAGCATCTTCTCTTCATCCCAACTATTGTGCAGCTGCCAGTGACATTCTGGGTTGGCCGCTCCTCCGGCGAGCGCCGTGACTCAGCCGGGGAGCAGGGAAACAGCCCTGGCTCGTGTAGCTGAGGGCACAGCAGGCAGGGCACGGGCGTGCCCAGCTCCTGTGCCAGCTCACAGACCCTGCTGGGCTCTGCACCAGCCCCGGGGAGCGCCGGCAGCCCCGGGCACCGACTGCGGGCACCGACAGCCGGGAAGGGAACACACGCACATTAAAAATGCAGTGTTTATGCAGCAGAGACACAGCAAAGCCCTCGGTGACCCTCACACGCAGGGAAGCACTTTCTGTCTCTGCCTGCTCAGAAATGCCACGGCCTTGGCATTTAGGGGATCTGCTGCCTCCTAATGCCCCTGCCTTAGGGAGCTCGGGTCCTTGGGCTAATCCCTGTGGCCCACGTCTCGTATCTGGGGCCAGGAGCTTAGCTCTGACCCTGCTTCACACAGCCAGCACCTGGCTGGCTGAGAAAAGCATCACCTGCCAGTGAGTCCTGGTGTTGCTCAGCACAAGGGGCCTGGTGCTGCAGCATTAACCACAATATAAATCATGAGAGGTGGAAATATGGATTTTACTGAGTGGCTTCAGAACGATATGCCAGCTATAGAAGTATTATCTATTGGATAAATAAGAGCTATCTATGTGACATAGGTTTTCAAAGGATAAATATTAGAGAGGGAAAGAGAGATCCTTCAGTGAGAGACTCATGAAAGTAGTGGTGGATTTTATTCTGAGGAAATTACAGCACTTGTATGTCAAGTGCACAAGGACTGATGATCATTTCAATAGCAGGAGATGGAAGTGGGAGCAGAGTAGTCAAATTTAAATTGCTCCCTGCTTTAGGCTGTGCCTTGCTGAGCTCTCCATCCTGATGCAGGCAGCACAGCCCTCCTGGGACAGATGAGACTTGCCCATGGCACCTGCCCCACTGCCTGATTTAATTTGCTATCCTTGGGAAAGTCTCCTGCTTGATCCAGACCAACCTCAGCCTTGGCTTTATGGCTCGAATTCAGTGGCACCTCATGTTCCTGTAGGGCCCTGCTCTAAGCACCCTCCTGGTGTGGCAGGGGGCTGGTTCCCCACAGGCTCAGGGTGAGCCTTTGCCTTGGAATTCCACTGCTCTGGGGCTGGGACCACCTCCTCTCCTGTCCTTGGAAAGGTGCCCTGCCCTGCTGTCCCCCTGCCCAGGCTCAGGTGGTGTCCCTACAGAGCTGCTGTGCTCTGGCTGGGGTGAAGGTGGAAGGATAACACAAGATGTTACATACCGGTCTCTCGGGTGACATAATTGATGAAATTCCCATGGGAATTTTGGCTCCAAAATTTCCTAAAGAGTGAAGCAGCACAGTGAGTTCACAGACCAGAGAACAGAAATATTTATGCTTTCCCAAGAACTTGGTGCTTTGTGTCCCCACTGAAGCAAAGGGACCAAATGGGTTTTCTGCATCACTGCACTCACAAAGTGGTTGGAGAACAGAAAACATTTTTTCCCCAAAGCCAAAATCCCTATTTTCTACTGTCACCTTTGCCTCTCCTCCAGAAAATTAATCTTAAGACACTAACATGGATTTTGGCCTCAGGAGAATGCAATGCTGCCTAACACACTGAGGAGACCCCCCTGCCCAGACCCAGCCTGGCTGCAGCCATGGACTGACCCCTCTGAGACCCACGAGGACTCTGCCTTCCCCTGCAGCAGCACCAGACCCTGTGCTCACAGGCACAGTGTGCAAAGGAATCAATGCACTGCCAGGTGCACTAAAATTCAAGTCTTGGGAACAACATTTTACTGTGGTGTCACCCCTGGCCTGGGCTAACAGTGACAATGATCCCCTTGCCTTTGTTGGTGATGTTCTTCACTGGAGGGTCTTTCTGCACAGGGCTTGGCAGGGCACTCCCAGCTGCAGGACTCAGCTTCCCTGTGTCCCAGGAGGTCGTGTTTCTTGGACTGGATAAGTAGTTGATGGGATGAGAGCAGTTCTGTAAGGACAGGCAAGAGACACAGGACAGTGAAAACTGCAACGATTCCACCAGCACTGCTTTGGCTCCCACCCCACCCTGGCAGAGCAGGCTGCTGCCTAATAGGGGTAGGCTATCTTTGGTTCTGCAAAGAAGGGAGACAAAAAATCAGATTTCTTTCCAGCATCATCTCCTCAAAGCAGACCCACGGTACAGCTGGGACCCTCCTCTGGTGGGTGGCTGATGGATGAAGGGGCAGCAGGGATTCTTTCTAACTTACTGTGAACGAGAGGGCTTTCTTCTTGTCCTTCATCCTCTGGATGGCATTCCTCACCTGGAGCAGAGCAAGGACATGAGAGAGGGCCACAGCAGCTCCAGCACAGCTGGAGATCCTCCAGCAAGTCATGGAGAAAAAGCAGCCACGGTTCCAGCAGCACAGTGGGGCTGTGCTGGCAGACCCAGCTCCCCTCAGATGCCAGCACACAGCTGCTGTGACGAGTGACTGAACACAGCCAGGGCCATCTCTTACCTCGCTGTTACAGACGGCATACACCAGGAATATGTACAGGCCCTGGAGGGGAGAGAGCAGAGCAAGGATCAGAGGTGTAGGACTGGTTTGTGCTCCTTGGCATGGAGCAAACGGGCTTGAGGAGCTTTGGAAGGGTGAGGCTGGCACAGATGGTGGGCACAGCACAGCCAGGGACAGCCAGGCAGGACAGACCTCCCTCCACAGCTGAGAGCAGGCTGTGCACAGAGTCTGCTGCTCTCACACTCGAGGATCAGTGAGCACCTTGGCCACCACAAGTGCTGGGCACAGCTGTGTGAGGGATGTGCCCAGGGAGAGTGCCCAGAACGAGCTCTGCCTGGGGCCACAGCCTGGGGCTAATTACAGCTCCAGACCCACGATTTTGGCCTTAAAGCAGCCCTATCTGGCCCACCAGATTTATGTTATATCTGTGGGTGTTTTGTTATCGCAGCTAGATAAATCAGCTGCAGCAAGAGATGCAATTCATCTTGTCTCCAACGAGCCTTGCTCTCATCTGTGAGCTCTTGGCAGGCACAATGGTAGCAGCCCCCTGGCACCGAGCCGTGACCTGTCCTTCAGCCAGCAATGCTGGTCACTCCCCCAGACCAGATTTCTGGCCAGGCTTCCAAGGCAGGTCTTCCTTGAAAGGATCATTCTGGATGAGCGAGGGGAGGGGGGAGTGGAGAGGTCGGCTGGGAGGAGAGTGAGGAAGGAGAGGAGGCCCAGCTGCAGAGGGCAGGAGTGGAGATGCAGCTCTGGGGGAGCCCCCTCCTGCCTGCACGTCCAGCCCTGCTCCTGCCCCACAGCACCACAGCCTCCCTCTTGCTGTGCATCACTCTCTGGGCTCCTGCCCTGCCTGGCTGGAGAAGGAGCTGTCATATTTGCCTTGAAGACAGGTTTGGGCTTCTGCAGAGAGCAGTCAAACGAAAAACAGCCCCAGCAGCAGAACAACTGCACAGGACTCACATGTGAAGAAACACTCTGGCCTCTAAGGAAATTCCAAGTGATCCACAGGACTGTCAGCAAAGGGGCTGGCAGGATGGCTTTGTCTCGACTCTGCATCTTCTCACAAGCATTTATTTCTCCTCTGGGGCAATCTACAGATTGTCCTGAACTTGGTAATGACGGGGCAGAGGCAAATGAGTCCAGCACAGCCGTGTCTGACCACACAGCTCTGAGTCTGCAGTTCTCTCCTGCTCAATAACCCAAGCGTGGCATGAGGACACACAGACAACTGATGCTGTTTAATTAGCACTAACACAGGCCTCCTGCCACCCTCCTGATATCCCTAAGAGCAGAGATGTGGAGAGGCAGCCTTGTCTGGCCTTGGAACCTCCCCTCGGAGCCCCGACGGATGTGCGTGAGCAGCACCCGGCTGCTGGAGCAGCTCCAGCCAAGGCAGCACATCCCTGAGCAGCCACTACAACATCCCTGAGCAGCCAGGGCATCCCTGAGCAGCCACCCCGTGTGCAGGTGGTGATAACTCCTGGGTTCACCCTTGGAGAGCTGGGCCAGAGCTGCTCTGCAAGCAGCCAAGTGTGCCAGAGGGAAGCACTGCAAACCCAGCTGCTCCACAAGCACGAGCTACAGCAGGAGCCAATTTCTACTGAAACAAATGAAAAATGGGAGATGGGGGTGGAAAACTCTCTCATCCCAGTGGTTTGGAGGGCAGTGCCTGGACTTGGATCCCCTGGAGTAGGATTTGTCCTCAAGCACTGGGCAAGAGACCCTGAACACGCAGTGCCAAGAGCTGGGTCTCTTGCCCAGGGAGCCCCTCGGGCACCTTTGGGGCAGGCACAGCTCAGCCCCAGGGCTGGGTTGACCCACCCTGTGCCCCTCAGTGTCCCCCTGCTCCCCCCTGCCTGCTGAGAGCTCCACGTTCCCCTCAGGCCCTGTTGGGAGCCTGCTGTTCAGGGGTGCTCAGGGGTGTTCAGTGCTTCTCTAGCTCCATCTACAGCTGCCTCCTCTCAAGGTTTGCAAGGCCTGTGTTGATGCTTTGAATCGCAGGTGGCAAGCACATGTTCCAGGAGTGTTTGTCACCATGTGTCCCTGAGCTCCAGATATCCCGAGGTGCTGGGAACAGCCCCAGCTTGGTGCAGAACTGAGCACTCCTGGCAGCTGGGATTTACACAGTTTGCTTTGCTCTCTTAACAGGCTGGTTAAAGCTTTAAAGTCTTTGGATGAAAACAGTAAATTCAAAAGCAAATATTAAGTGTTGCTTTATGTATCAGGTAATGATATCACTTTCTGCCCTCCAGAATTCCTTATTAACACTCACTAATTAACAACATGACTGCAATAACAGCAGCCATGGCCATGGCCCTGGAAGGTACCAAGACAAGCAAAAAGCCTTAGAAATGTAGCCAGGTGATGAAGAGGAATGAAGAGTCTGAAGGAGATAACATGATCCACAAAAGGTCTTGCAAGTCAGAGCTAGAAACAGCCCCCAAATTTTCCAGCTGTCCCAAGCAAGGCTCTGATCACCAGCTCAGCAAAGCTGGCACACCAAACCCTCCTGCACCTCACCCATCCCAGTACAGCTGTCACTGGGCACTGGGAGCATCCCTGGGGAGCAGCTGCATGGCTGCAGAGGGAAAGTAAATTCTGAAAGGGAAAGAAATTTCAGTTCTTCATTCTTAGTTCTTCCCCAGCTCCCTCAGTAAAGCTGAACTCCAGGAAGGTGGCCCTGCCTGTCCTGTTCACAGAGGTCACAACCTCTCAGAATGTCTGAACAGGAGCCAGATGGAAAATACCCATCCTGGAACACACCACCCGAGCAGCAGAGCACGCTGTGGCTGGATGTGACCTTTGCCACCCTCTCCAGCAGCAGCCCTGCTCCAACAGGGACAGTGACACCCAGGGCCCTGCCCTGTCCTGCAGGAAACAGGCTCATTTCCCAGAATCAAACAGCAGGAGGGATGTCTGCCCCAGTTGACTGCACAGGTACCATTTTAATTACCCATTATATGAGCAAATAAAAACTCCAATGAGTTTGTCACTGCCATTTTGAAACCACACCGATGTGAGAAAAACTAACACAAGTAACAAGATTCGAACTGGAAGCCTGTAGGACACAGCCAGAGACTGGTGCTCATTAGATGTACAAGGTGTATAGAGTTACATTTTGTATCTTAGAAGGATGAAATGAGTTTTCTCAGACAAAACAGCCCAGTGACTCGGGAAAGCTGGGCTGTGTCCAGAGCTGAAGTGTTCCTGCCTGCAAGGACGGGTAGAGTGCTCTGCAGGTACCTGGGGACCCAGGTGGTGCAGGACTCACCTGCAGGGAGTTCAGCACGATGAAGACATAGGCCCAGACGATGCTGAGGTGGACAAGGACCCCACACAGCCAGGTGAGCCCCAGCACGGGCAGCAGCACCAGCACGGGCTTGGCCGTGGCCCTGGGGGAAGGAAGAGCTCAGGGTTACCCGGGCATAGTTCAGAGATGAAACACTACCAAGACACTGGCTGTGGAACAAATTCCTCTGCAAACAAAATAAGTTCAGGCAGGAAAAACCAAATATTTCACCTCCCAGACCCCAGTGTGCCAGCCCTGCTCCTCATTTATCACTGCAAGTTAGCAAGAAGGGAGCTCTTTGACGTCATCAGCCATGAGAAAACAGCTATTTTCCCCCCAATTTCTGCTACAAGGAGGGTTTCTCCATTTGTTTTATTTGCACATGGATGTCACCCTGCCCTCCAGCAATGCCCTATCTTTGTGCTTCTGTAAATTTGGGAAAATTTATTTATGCTACGGGGGAACAATGCGTGTCTAGCAGGGGTATCCGGCGCCAGCTAACAACAATAAAAATTCACAGAGCATGATAAAGTAATGACTCAGGCAGCAGTATTTTAGAGGTCTCTCAGTATTGACTGATTACAGAAGTGCCCACTTCCCCTGTGTGTATAGCCCCCACCAGCCTTACTTTCAACCCACCAAGCCCCAAGCTTGGATTTCTGCAGGCAGTGCCAAGGGTGAGACTTAGGAGTGTGAGTGCAGATGGAGACCAGCACTGGTTTCTAAGCCGAAGGTGCTGGCTGGGATTAGAGTCTTTGGGTGAGACACAGTTACCCTGGGGGAGAGAATCCCTTCTGCCCCTTCTGCTCTGGCTCTCACAGCTCACTGCCTTTCACTTGGCCAAGCTTCTCTGGGCAGGCCGTGCCAGTGCCTCACCAGCTCCACTGGAAAGGATTTCTTCCATGGATCTAACACTGTCTCACATAGCTCACACCCAGAGCAGCCACAGCTGGCAGAGCCAGGCCCTTCCCTGCTCACCAGATCTGTGTTCCAATCTGGTTCTCCAGGCTGCTGTTGGGTGTCAGCATCTTCAGCCTCCTGCGGGCGCTGGCCACCGTCACCGTCACCACCCGGAGCAGCACCAAGGTGTTCACCTGCCAGGGCAGAGCTGCTGCACTCAGTGACATCCTGCACTCTCAGCCTCAGTGGCTGACACTTTTCTGCTGGTGTCAGAACTTGGGGACAAATATCACTACCAAGAAAGCAATGAAATCCAAAGACTTCACAGAGCTATCTGCGCAGGTATGAAATCGAGGAAACTTATCCCAAAACTTCTCCTACAGAAAGCCTTCCCTGTTAAAGGTCTATTCTGGACCCCATAAACATTGGACCTTTTTCTGCTTCTGAGTTTTGTATAATGATATTTCAAGGATGTAGATGCTCCTGTATTAAAATCAGACCTGTATCTAAGGCAGTGTCACACACCACGTTCCTAACAGAACAGCCAACCAAGAACTGGTCAGCAAAATTTTCTTAAAGTCCTTTTCCCTATTTGTGTTTTGGAAGTCTATATAAAATAAAACAACGTTTTTCCTATAAAAGCAGCAGACACAATGACTCTGCAGTGCTTTTCAAGGACCAGACCCAAAGGACTCCCACCCTCCCAGCAGGGCTTGGCACTCACAGCCAGGATGAAGAGCACGGGCCCCACGAAGGCCCAGATGACATTGGTCTGCACGTTCAGCCAGCAGTGGTTGGCTGCCACATACTTGTTGAAGGAAGTTGCAAGGGTCACCCCCACGATAAGGACTGGAAGCCCTGCAGAAAAACCCACAGGTTAAACCCTGGGAAAAGCAGAGATGCCCCATGCAGGGCACTGTGCACCAGACAATTGCTTCAAACCCCCCCTGAGCACACAGACTTCAGTGTGAGCCTCCAAAACCCCACGAGCAACATCAATTCTCTGCAGCTGAAATCTGTCCTGGCTCAACATAGCCAGATTTACAAGCTGTCAGCATCTTTCTCTGAGGTATAAAACATTCCAAGTCCTGAGTCCTGACCAAAGCAATTTATTCCTCAGATTGCTTTTTTAACAAAATGGACAATCAAAGACATAAACCAATCCAAAATACTTGAAGTGGTTGCCCAGTGTCTAACTAGGTGTGTGCTCTTTGAGCAGCACATCCCTAAAGAGGCTCCTCTTCTACACAAAACTCAGCTTATTCAAATAATTCCATGTCCCTAAAGGGCTCCCTCAGAATAAAAAGTGCTTAGTGAAGAACACATTTATATTTAATTACTATCAGACAATAGCTATGCTCTCCAAGAACAAGAACTTACCATAAATCTTTTCCTCCATTTTTTTTTACTGAACTCCTGGATTTAGAAATATAGCAGAGATGCTGCTTAACTTATACTCTAAGACTAGCAATTTGACAAATAATTCAAGAGAACCTCTGCAGGGCTCTGGCACCTAGTTGTCATATTAAATTAAATCAAACAATTGTACATCTCTCCTATTAAAACTTTCCCTAGAAAAGAAAAATAATATTTTCCTGAGGACCCGAGGCAGAGGAGTGTGCAGATACCCCAGCCTGTCACGTAGTAGAACTTCATTCTCCTGTCTTCACTCATGTTGACTGCTACCACTTTGCTCCAGAGGAGAAGCCCCTCTACCAGCATCCATGAGAAGGCTGCCATGAAGAAGAGATGCAGGAAGGCAGTGACCATGAAACACAGCACCTGGAGGGGACAGAAACCACAACTGCACAACGTAGGTATGTGCATCTCCAAACAGAGACACAATTCTACCCGAGGTGCCAGTTACAGGTGATTAATAGCAGGGTTTATACTTCTGTTGTGTTGCTGTGGCAGTGACTGGAGCCTGGTCACGGGGCTGAATGGGCCATTCCTGGTGAGCTCACCTGGTTGGTCTTGGCCAACTCACTGAACATGAGCAGAGCTTCTCCTGCAGCCAGGGCAAAGATCAGGTTCTTGTGCACAGTTGTTCGTTCACTCTTGGGGACGCTGGGGAGGGAGAGAGGGAGCCCTGAGCTGCAGCCAGACAAAAGGGTCTGCCTGTCCTCTTGGGCTGTGCAGGCCAGCCTGGGCAACACAGAAAGTGGTCTCTGTGCCACTCACTGCAAAGATGACAGAAAAAAAAACCAACAAAAGGGGACAGAGGACAGCCCTGCTGTGCAAGCACTTGGTGCTGGGAACACTTTTGGATACTCAGCCCTTGGCCACAGCTCTGGGAAACAGGCAGGGAGGGGGAGGTGGAGGTGGAGGGAGTCACTGCCATGCTCACAGGGCAGAGCTCTCTACTTGCCAAGTGACACAGAAGGGTTGGCAATCAAAGAAGTAGTCCTTGCTCCATTTATTTTATAAAAACTAATTCTAGCAGAGCAGCTTTTACAGTAAACATCGTTAGCAATTGATAAAAGTCTTGCCACAGACACCCAGGTGTGTGCACAGATCAATGAGCATCTCCACAGAAACAGCCAGGGCTGAGGCCCTGTCCAACAACAACCACGGAGCACAGGGCAGCTCCCACCTCTCCCCACGCCGGCAAAGGACACTTTGAGAAAGGCTCTGAAGTAAGATACCAAGCAGAAAATTCAGAAAAGACTACAAGTGTCCAGGCTTTTCTTACCGAACTACCAAGAGCAAAATGAAGGTGGCTATCAAGGCACAGAAGGAAACTCCACATCCAATAAAAGTCAAAGTCTGAAGTGTGAACTCCTCCTTGGCGGTCCTCTGCTCCAGACATGAAAAAACAGAAGACACGAATCCCTCCTGGATTAACCACACCAGTGACAGTGCCAGCACCCACCCCACAGCAGCTGAGACAGCTCCTCACATACCTGCATCTCGTACACCTGCAGCAGGATGGCAAAATTTGTGGTGTGGTTGCAAAAACAGGAGGTGGAGTCTGGGAGAGACATCACCACAGAGCAGCCAGCTGTGGACCACATCCCACCAGCATCTGGGCTAACATGCAGCAAAACCAGAGAAGACACACAGAAATTACCTTTCACTTCCACAGAAAGTCAGGGCATGATGGGAATTTCATTCTCCCAGGAAAAGCACAGTTTAAAGGAGGAAGATGAGGATAACAGAAACAGGTATTCATGTGGACTTCCCTTTGGTTCACCCTTTGTCTCAGCAGCTTTGCCTCATCCAGCAGGCACGCAGTGAGAATAGATCTGGTGTCAATGTGTGCATTAAAGAGTGGAGTTCAGCCATCACAGCTTCGAAGAGAGCCCAGTTATTGCCCAGCTCCGCAAGAGTTCCCTGCCCAGCCCCTCCCCTGGGAGCAGCACGGGGCTGGCTGTGCCCGACTGAGCTCAGCCTGCCACAAACCCAGCGTGCTGCCACCGGGCTCTGGGCCCTCAGCACATCCAGCAGTGCTCCCGTCTGAATTCCCTGGGCAGCGACCACGGCTGCAGCTCTGTCCCCACTGCCCCTTGAGCCTCCCCAGTACCACAGGGAGGTCAGGATCAGAGCAGGGCTGCTGGCACCCTCTGGACAATATCCAGCTGTTTCCAAAATCACGCCCTTCCCACCTTTCCCAGCCTGATCCATGCCTGCTACAAGTCTGGGACTCTAAGGAGGTTTTTTTCACTTGAATGACTTAATTACCAATCCATAATATATCACAGCCTCAGTGTTCTCACCACAGTGACATTCAGCAAAAACACATCCCAGTGCCAGGCAGGATTTATGAGGCTGGGAGTCCTGCATGTCTTTGGGGCATGTATCTTGGACTAACTCTTCTTTGTCACAGGCAGCAATCATAATTAACTAGGGCTTTCCATTTGAGTTGTATATACCTCATTAAAGGTCACTTGCTTGTGAGTGACTTCTCCAAAGGAAATCTTCCCAGGAAAGCATTCTGCTCCAGCAGACAGGGGATGTCAGCATGCAAAGGAGGCAAAAAATTCCAGATCTCTACTCTTACCATTACATTTATATTGAGATGTTTGATTTTCCAGTGGAAATAAAAAACTCATAAATCTGGGGACCCGAACTGAAACAAGGCACCTGAGGCTGAAGTTCCAGAAGGCACAGATGGGCCCCACCAGAGTATTGGGCAGGTCCTGCAGGCAGAGAGGGGAGAGGAGAGGTCACACAGACACACACGGGCTGGACACGGGGGTACAGGTCACTCACTTGGCTGGAGCAGGGTCAGTCAGCACAGGACAAACACCCCCCAGGGACACAGAGCCCAGGCAGGAGCCCTGGGCACGGCACAGCCCCATGCCAGAGCTCTGGGGGGCCGAGCCACGCTGTGACAGCGGGTCAGGCTGGCAGGAGGTGCCCGGGGGGGCACAGCCCCTCGGGGGTACCTGGGCACGGTGATGCACAGGTGGGCACAGCCCCTCGGGGGTACCTGGACGCGGTGCTGCAGGCGGTAGCGCACGGACGTGCTGATCTCCTGGAAGTCACTGAGCAGAGTGGATGAGATCACAGCTGTGCCCACCGCGGTGCTCAGGTACCTGCAGGGACAGGACGTGCTCAGGATCCGGGATGTCCCAGTGTACGGGAGAGCTGGAGGGATGCGGTGGCTGCCAGGGCTGCCTGCAAAGGGGCTGGGCACGGGGCAGGACGGACCTTGGGACAGCCGGCAAAACCCCAAACCCCACCAGTGCCCCGGCACCGGGCACGGGCACTGCAGCATCCCCAGCGTTCCAGCTGTGCAGCCCAAGGGCGGAGCGTGTGCGGGATGTAAGGGGTGTGAGGGATGTAAGGGATGGATTTGCGGGGTGTGAGGGATGTGTGGGATGTGCGGGATGTGTAGGATGTGTAGGATGTGAGGGATGTGTAGGATGTGTGGGATGTGTAGGGTGTGCGGGATGTGTAGGATATGTGGGATATGTGGGATGTGCGGGATGTGTAGGATGTGTGGGATGTGTAGGATGTGTGGGATGTATGGGATGTGTGGGATGTGTGGGATGTGTGGGATGTGTAGGATGTGTGGGATGTGTAGGATGTGAGGGATGTGTGGGATATGTGGGATGTGTAGGGTGTGCGGGATGTGTAGGATGTGTGGGATGTGTGGGATGTGTGGGATGTGTGGGATGTGTGGGATGTGTGGGATGTGTAGGATGTGAGGGATGTGTAGGATGTGTGGGATGTGTGGGATGTGTAGGATGTGTGGGATGTGTGGGATGTGTGGGATGTGTAGGGTGTGCGGGATGTGTAGGATGTGTGGGATGTGTGGGATGTGTAGGATGTGTGGGATGTGTGGGATGTGTGGGATGTGTAGGATGTGTAGGATGTGTGGGATGTGTGGGATGTGTGGGATGTGTAGGGTGTGTGGGATGTGTAGGATGTGTAGGATGTGCGGGATGTGTAGGGTGTGCGGGATGTGAGGGATGTGCGGGCGGCCATCCCCACCTAGCGTTCGGAGCTCCGGGAGCGCTCCCAGAGCCGCCACCTCCAGAGTCACCTCCTGCCCAGCCAGAGGGGACCCTGCAGTAGCCCCTGGGGGCTCTGTCCCCTGCCACCCCAGCAGAGCTGGGAACCCCCGGGAGCCAGAGGCACGCAGGAGACCCCACGGGGCATCTCAGTGCACAGGGCAAGGGCTGAGATGGGTCGGGATGAAGGCGACCCCAAAATCGAGGCACCAGCTCAATATAGATTTGGAAATTAGCTTTTTTGTGGCACTGGGGTGCGGGGGGTTCTGTTTCACTCACTTCTGTCCCCCATCAGAGGCAGCCATGTCCTGGGACACGGCACTGGTGCCACTGCCGGACAGACAGCGCTGCAGGGAGCCGTAGCCAAACCACATGTTCTTCACTGTGACCCTCTGGAGACCTGGAGGGACAGAGCAGGGCACAGGTACAGAGCACAGGGCAGCGCTGGACACCGCTGCCCTCATCTGGGGGGGGATACTGGGGGTCCAGAACACCCTCAGCTCCCAGCTGTGTCTCTGTAGGGGCTGTATAGAATCTCTCCCCCAGGGCCCCTCTCCCCTTCACCAAGGGCATCCCCTCCCCACACTTCCCCAGACCTCATGTGGGCAAGGTGAACAGTCTGTGCTCTAAGGAAGGTGATGCGGGAGTAGCAGGGGAGGCTCAGGTGTCATAACAAACCTCTGGATTTCAGCCTTTGCATTTCTTCTGCAGGAACTTCGATGAGGTCCTGCCTGCCTTTCTCAGGGGTCTGGACCACGTATGCCTCACCACTCAGCTCCTGCTCGCTCAGCTCCAGCTCCCTCACCTCCAGCCCTGTGCACGGGTAAAATCAGGTGCTGAACCAGTGCTCAGCCTTCCTCCAGAGCTACTGCTACAGCAAAAGTGTGCACAGAGGAAATGGGGAGCAGGATGCAGGGCTGGCAAGAGATGAGCCAGAGGAGGAGAGGAGCCAGGAGTGGATTTGGACTGGGAACCAGACAGGGTGACTGGTCTGGGTCTTGGTGAGATATCCTCCAGTGCCACTCACCAATATTCCCATGTTGGATCATGATCTTTGTCCTCTCTGGGGTCAGCAGTGGCACCAAGAGTGACACCATTCTGTCACAGAGCTCAACGACAGCCATGGGCCCCCTGATAACCTGCAAGCACAGAGAGAGTGATGGAAATCAGCACCTGCACCATCAGCCCTCCATTCCCACAGCTCACAAGAGCTTCCTTAAACCTTTGGTCCTTTGCAGAAAAAAAAAAAGAGAAGTTGGGACTCAAGGCTTTGGCTTTGCTTTTCTGTGAGTTCTCTACTGAAGGATGTTCCCAGTTCCTTCAGCAAGGAGACAAGTCTGGCAATGAGGGAAACTTGCTGTTCTGCATAAAAAGCCATTAAAACAGCATGGAAATAAATAACTATACGAGCTTCTGGAAAGAAAGACCTTTAGACTTGACTCCTGATTTTTACAAAGCTGTAGAACAACCATCTGCTCTTCCTGGAAAAGGTTTCACCCAGAAATAGACTCTGCAGCTGAGGAGCAGCAGAAGAGTGGCCCCATTGCTCAAGGTCCTGCTGTGCTGGATGCACAAGAGCCACCCCTGCAGTGCACAGCTCCCACCCTCAGCTGCACCAGTCACACTGGGCCAGAGCTGGGCTTATGCCACTGTGGAGAAGCTGTGAGTGACTGTGGCCATGGAGACCTGAGCAACTGTGAACAACGAGGCAAACTCTGAACTGCTCAGCATCCTTTAATATCCCTGGCTTGGTTCCTGGGGCACTGGCCAGGCCAGACACTGTCACACATTTTCCAGAGACAGGTGGAGAGTGCAGACCTTGCACCAGGCACAAAAAAACACACTGAGCATGGAGAAACACCTCACAGGGGTGGGATGATGGAAATCCCTTATGCAAAGCCTGACAGTGTTTTAAGCAGTGAGGGGGGTGATGACGAACAGCTCCTTGGCAGCCCATCCTCAGAAAACACAACACTCGAGAAAGGGAACAGCAGGACGTGGGAGCAAGGAAACGACACAGCACCAGGAGTCTGTCAACTGCCAATCCAGACTGACAAAGTGGAGAACTTGAAGAGAGCTGAGTCCACCACTGGAGGGGTTTGCAAGAGAGGCACCACTAGCATTGCACTTTTGCACAAGAACTTGCTTGCCCCTCCAATAAATGGGGCACCAGGAAAGCAGCTGGCCCTGATCTGAGCTCCATGTGCTTGCAGCATTCTCATGTGCTCAAGGATGGCCACAGAGGCTACAGGTGACCATGCAAGGACAGTGTGACCAGCCTGTGGTCGTGCAGCAGGCCAAGGATGAGCAGATGAGGCACACGGAGTCAGACAGGTGACACCATTACCTGGCTGATGGATGACCATGTCCCACTATTCTGCTCTTCCAGAATTAACTCCGTTACTTCCATGTAATACTGGCCCAACTGCTCCAACATCTTCAGCTCATCTCCCTCCTGGATTTCCATATCTGAAACTTGCTTTAGTAACTGAAGCACTGCAAGGAGGTCAGATGGCTCAAGCACGGGCACTTCTCCTCCTCTCAGAACAGTTGCCAAGATATCAAGAGCATCAAGAGCCATGGAGAGGTTCATGTCCTGCACATCACTCGTGAAGACACTGTCAGGAATCTGTCATGGAAAAGAGGGTTTAGTTCAGTGCAGAGCCCTGACTGTCCCCGATCATCAGCTGTGCCCTGGCAATGCCCTGCATGCCCTTGCTGGCATCAGGACACTTGTCTGGCCAACCAGGAATATCCTGGGGGAAGGGATCTCCTGTCCAGACTCCCATCCTCAGTGAGATGAGTCAATCTGAAGCAACACTGCTTGTTTGGTCACAGCAGAAGCTACAGCTGTGCTGGTCACAATCTCCAACAGCAGCTCAGGAAAGGTCTCAGGCACAACTGCTGTCAAAGTGACCTCAAACAGCCCTAGGTGCCAGCATGTCCACCCCAGCAGCTCCTGCCTGCTCCACGTGCCAGCTGCCACTGCTGGGGCTGCAGGACTCACCACAGTCCTCACTGCAAGGGTGTTCACGAGGCTGGCGAGTGAGTGACTGGACTCCAGCTGAGCTCTTTGCAGTTGCCAGTATGCATCTGGGGACAAACCAGAACCAGAACCACTGCTGTGGGGTCCAACAGCATGGTTAACACATGTCATTTCAAAGCCTGGCCAATGGTCCTCAGACGGTGGCTAAGTCTGCAGGACAGGCAGGACAAGGAGACTAGACAGCTGCATTTTATTTTTAGCACAAGATCCCATCTGGAGAGACAGTTTCACACTTGTGCCAACAAATCTGGAAATGCCTGGCTTGGGAGGCACTCACAGCACTGCAGCCAGAAGCCATGGAAGGTGTGCCACCACTGCCCAGCCGGGGAAGAGCCAAACCCCCTGCCAGAGTGCAGGCAGCTGCAGCAAAGTGCCAGCCCCAGTTTTGCATGAGACCCCTTCAGAGCAGGGACCTCCCCATCCCTGGCCACCACCCCCTGGGAGCTCCAGGAGTGCGTGCAGTGGAAGCAATGCAGAAATAACTAACAGATGCTGTACCCTTGCTGTAGAGACAGATGAAAGGCAAAGACTGCAAACAAGATTCATAACCGAATCCACTGCTGCCAACCTCCAGAACTCTGCATTCCTCAACAGGCCCTGTGGAAACACACACAGACAGAAGGGTCTCCCAGGGACACGCCATCCCCAGCAGGAATCACCTTTCCTGCAGCAGCCCACAAACGCTGTGGGCTGTGCCTTAAAGCCAGGATAGTGACCACGAGGATACTGAGACTTACCTGGGCAGAGAAGCTGTGTGGTCACTGCCTGAACGGTGCTCTCCACTTCCAGGGCATTTGAGCTCCAGCCAAACACAAGGTCTTGCTGTACCACCCAGCACGAGCGAACCTTCTCAATCTGCTCAGTGCTGAGGACTTTCTGCCAGATGTGCAAGTCAGTGATGTTCCCACTGAAGGACTCCTTCGCCCTGAAGGTGCCTCCCAGGGAATCTTGATCCTGCCCAATTATGAAGGTCCCTTGGCCATAGATGGCCTGGGGGGCAGATGTCCCCACAGAACACAAACCACTGGCAGATGCTCTCCTTTTCCCATCGGCATAGATGGCCCAGGTCCCATTTTCCTGCTGCCAGGTCACACAGAAGTGATGCCACTGTCCATCAGCACGGAACACAGGCAGGTAAGGGGAATGGTGCCCGTGGACTATGAGAGCAAACCGAACAAAGCCTTCCTCATCCACGAAGCCACGGAGCTGGAACTCGTTAATGAAAGCAGGCACGGCGTAGGAGAAGACGGTGGCGATGTCCTGGGTCCTGGTGTCCCACTGCAGGTGGGCACAGGCTGTGACAGCAGGCAGTGCTGGGAAGTCAGAGAGCACCTTCACATATTTTGTGTCTGTTTTGTCTCTGAATACCAGGACTGGTACGGTGTGGCCACCTAGGAGGAGGAATTTCAGTCAGCAGAAAGGAAGAAGCACAGGTCAATAAAGTGACAATTAAAATAACAGGGGACAACTACTCCAGTCATATTTTTCAGAATGCAAACATCTCTAAACAGCCCATGTCCACTTATACTCACGTCTCCTCTTTGTTTTGTGCAGGACACTGTCCCTTTCCTTTAGCCAGACAGAACCTCTGATGTGGTGGGACTGCAGCAGTTTGCTGAAGGAGCCTTGCTCAGTGTCCTGGGGTTCAAAGAGCAGCTGAGCAAAGTGCTGCTCACAGTACCTGTCAGCTTGCCACCAGTCCAGAGCAGTGGCCACATATTCATACGTGTGTCTTGGGGTCTCAATTGTGACAGGAGCAAAACCTGGAGAAAGATACACATGGCATGGGGAAACAGAAAGCCTCTCCAGCCCAGTGTTAAAAACACTGTTAAAAACATGGGGAGCTCATCTCCCCGTGCAGCCCCTGGGCTGGTCAGTGAGCACAGTGTGAAAGGTAAGCTCAGATTTTGTTTGACCTGAACTGAGGGATGCCTGTGACTCTGCTCTCTGGCCCAGGGCTAGAGCTGGGCACACTCCATGGGACACACAAACCATGCTAAACTCAGCACAAAGGAAAAGCTCACTCTGCTATGCCTAGGGATGGCTCTCAGAAAAGCTTGTTCAAAGATGTTAGGGAAAAAAACTTTTCTTGCTTGATCCCCACTTCCCAGCTCCTCACAGCTTCTGCACTTGCAGATGCAATTTGCATACTCAAAATAACCTGTTTGGTTTGCATTTGCAGTGGGACACAGAGCAGCAGCTGAGCAAATACCAGCTCTGCAAACAGCATTTTAGGCACAAAACAGGGTAACAGAAAAAGTTTCTTTACCTTTATTTGCACCACCAGAAAGCTTTTGTTTCTCTGTGCTGGATATTGCTTGTGAAACACACAGAGAGTGCTGATGAAAACACTAACCTTTAGAAGTCTGGTTCTTGGCAAGGGCTGCAAAGGCAAGGAGACTCCTGGACAGACCAACCTGGTGGAGAGGTTGTGTTGTAACATTCAGAGAAACATTGATATTATCTGAAATACCCAGAATAAAAAAATATACTCACCAGAAAGATGAAGAACCAAGAATCAGGTCTCAAGTCTCTCCTATACATGCTGACCAGCTGGGAAGTTTTTACCCTTTGCTAGAATAAATAAAATATTACTGGAGATGTATCACAGAGGCAGAAGCATTCTGCAGAAAGCCAGTTCCCTGAAGATGCTGCTTTCCTCAGAAAGTCTCGAAACAAAAAGGAGAAAATTACTCCCTCTGAAATATCTGCCCTGAATCTTATCCAAAGAATCCCCAGATCTTCCTGAAGAACTTAAGGTCTCAGTTTAACATTTGTTTGCAGGATGCAAAGTAATCAAGCATTAAACATAGAGATGTGCAATATTAAAGAACAGGCAAGATCACAGAGCCTCTTCATCTGCACTAACTAAATAAAAAAGCCACCACAAATGGCATCATTAAACAGTGTTGCATCACTGGCAGCTTCTCTCGTTGCCGTTAAAACCTTCAGGAGCAGAGCACCAGAGCAGACCCTGCAGGGCAGAAAATCCAGCCTCCATGAGCCCAGACACAGAGCCCAGCATCACGGAGCCATCCCGGGAGCTGCCAGAGTCAGGGCTTGACAGCGAGCCCCCGCCTCTGCCCCAGCGGGAGAAAACCCGGCGTGCACGGCAGTAAAAATCCCAGTAAAATCATAGATGAGGGTACGTAAAGAGACAGGATGGAAACTGGCAACGCCAATGCAAACAAGCCTGAAGCTCTGGGCACTGGCATCACCAGCTGTGAGTAATCTCTGCTCTCAGCTGTAAATGCACATTGAAGCACTTTGCTGCTCAGGGACTTCGGAGACCCCTCTGCAGCCCGGCCTCTGTGTTCACAGCGTTCCAGAGCTCAGCAGCGCCTTTGGAAACACCCAACACCCTCAGCCCTCCAGGGAAAAGTATAAATCTGATGAGTGAGAGGGAACCACGGCATCGCTCCTCAGCCTACACCTGTAGCCTCAGGTGTCCACTTCTCCAAGGAGGACCCTGGAGATGCTGCAGGCGAAACGCGGAACCCGGTTTGGGGAGAAGAAACGGGGCAGTGGGGATATCCCGGTGTCCCAGTGGGCAAAGCCCGGTGTCCCAGTGGGCAAAGCCCGGTGTCTCAGGGTACCCCGACTCTGGGGCCGCCCTGGGGAGTCCGAGCAGGGCCGAGCTCCGGCACGGCCACGGTGGGACCGGCGAGACAGCCGGGAGGGGCGGAGGGGGAGCAGCTGCGGGGTCCGGAGGGACGGAGAGCGGCAACCGCGGCGGGTCCGCTCCTGGGACCACGGCTCCGCACCCCGCACCCCGCTCCGCACAGCTCCCCGCACCCCGTACAGCTCCCCACATCCCGCACCCCGTACATCTCCCTGCACCCCGTACATCTCCCCACATCCCGTACATCCCCCCGCTCCCCGCACGCTCCGGACCGGCGCACATCGCAGGTGCCGCCGTTCGCCCACCGGACCCGCTGGTCGGCGGGATGGCGACTCCGAGTCCCCGGGGCGCTGCTGGGTGCCCGCACCCCACTGCTCACGTCCTCACCCCATATCGCACCCCGGGGCGCCCCTCCAGCCCACCCCATCCCCCTGGCAGCAAAGCACTCACAGCCCTCCCTGCTCGGCTGTGCCAGCAGCACCGGGATCTTCTTCCCTGGCAGTCACTGCTCCATAGAAGTGTCCAATAAACCTTCCCAGAAAATCTGGCACATGATCATGGCAAAGAAGTCAGGCAGTGGGGAGTGACCAGGGATCCTCACAGCAGCAAGAGCCCAAAGCAGCCCAGGAGTGCAGGTGAGGAGGGACAGGTGTGGAGGTGTCCAGTGGGTTCCTGGTGTAACGTCCTCACCGAGCAGCTTCAGCATTCCGGTGTTTCCTCACACTGGGGCCTGCAGCTGCCCCGGGGAGAATGCCAAGGCTGGGGGCTCCAGGTCACCCCCATGGCTCTGGCACTCTCCACCTCACCAGCCAGAGCTGCTCCTTTGGTTGATGCCCACTCACTTTTGCTACAGCAACAGGCACACAGCTCCCACTCCTCTCATCCCAGTAAATGCTTGAATCACACCATGGATTCACCAGCAACTGCCTTTTGTTCCTCAGGGTCTTCGCCTGGGAATGAAGACAATTTTCCCATCCCAACGCCTCTGCTCTCAGCAATAAATCTCCCACAGAAGAATGGGCCTTGGAGGCAGCTGCTCTGGGCTGCTTAGTCACCACTGCCAGTTGGGAAATGGCCTGGCACTCCTGGGCAGAATGGCACAGAGTGCCAACAGCCTGCCAGCAGCAAGGCAGCAGTGCAGAAACTGTGCTCAACTCCCCTGCTCTGGCCAAAACTGGATCCTGCTGCCCTCGATAATGGAGGGAGCAAAGGGCACGAGGCAGAGCCCAACTTTACACCAAAGGTCTTCAGAGGGAAACTGCAAAACTATTTCAAGCTTATCAAATTTAGGTGTGGATTAGGTTTAATGAGAGTTAGAGTTTCCCAGCAGGCAGCAAAACTTTGGTCTTTGTGCCTGTGTCTCAGACAGAATGAATTACCTTTTGTAAGAGCACAAAATGCAGTTTTCTGGTAGCATGAGAAAAGGGATCAAACCCTCAGCCTCCCTCTTCTCTGTATATACAAATAAAACTTCCTCTGTGCACATGCAGAGAGGTGAAGGGAAATTTCCTGTGATCACTGAATGCCACCCAAGTTTTCAACCTCACCTACACCAGTTATCTGAATTTAAACATGAACTGATTTCCATAAGTATACACTGGACTTTCAAATAAAGCTTGATGCTTTGGCTGGCATCAAGGATGGCTCTAGAGACCCTGGCAAGAAAGCATCACTGGCATTTCAAAGGAAAGGTCACAGCCAGCAAGTGGAAACCAACAGTTGGCATCTCATTGTGCTTTCACCTAAAATCCCACTGAAAAGGCCCCAAAGAGCACAGCCCAGGAAATATGGTTCCTTTGGACCTCCCAGCTCTCCAGACGATTTCTGTGCACACATGGGCTCTGCCAACTGTTTGCTCCTTGCCATGGAGCAGATTCATTGCCATCAGGGCTGGCAGCTCCTCATGGTATCAGCACTAATTCCCACAAAGCCAGTCAGCTGTCTCCTTAGGGCAACTGCAGTTTCTGGAATCACCTCCATTCATACATCTTAACGTCAATTGGAAATGACAGAGTTCCTAGAGTTAAGAGGTGTCGATCCAGCACATGAAGACCTTGGCAAGCAGACACACAACCTTGGGATGGTTGGATGGCAAAATCCCAAAGCACTTTTAACGCTGGTAAATCTCTCTAACAAGCAGCTGAGCAAAGGGCAAGTTGTGTTGTGCCATTTGGGTGATGCTGTCACTCTGGGTTAGCTTGGTTTGGAATAGGTTGCAGTTCTGTTTACACTCAGTCAATTAAAAAAATCAGCTCAGGTGCATTTTTAAGGAACGTTTCCTTAGCAGTGAGTAAACCCTGAGCTGCCACCCTCGAGGCACATCTTTCACACAACCCTTGGAAGAGCTTCCCAGCACATGGGAGAGCAACATGTTAATCTTTATAAATCAAATATTTGCCAAATGGAGTAGAAGCCATGTGTCTGAGCAAGATGCACTGAGAAATGGAACAAAGCACAGAGCATGTCAGAGATCACTCAGTCATGTGCAAGCCTGTCCCTCGCAGAGTTATCCTTCAAAACAACATTCCCCTAGCCCAGTTGGACATGTTATTCTCCTCCAGTCTCTTTACATCCTGCTGTGTGCTGCTCAGGACTGACACTCTCTCTAACCCAACTCCTCCTCACTGAGTTTAGGTTCACCCAAACTTTCAATAGAATCAGTTTCGACCCAAGGCAGGTTTCCCAAGGGCACAGGTAGAAGAGATGCAGACTCACCTCCCTCCCCAGTCCTGGCGCTGTGAGTGTGTCACACAACTGCCATACTGCAATTATTTTACCCTTTCACTCATCTGAATGTTTCACAAGCTGCTGCTGGCTTGTGCTGCTGCGGGTTCTCCGTGCCAGCTCTCCCAAAAGAAGATTCATCAGCATTCAGGGAGCAATTAACCCTTCATTGCAGTGCTCTGGTCATGGCACAGCTTCCCACTGTTCAGTGCAGGACATCCCATCTCTGTCACTCCAAGCAGGCTCTTAAAACACGTTACCACTCTCACATGGATCGAGTTATCAGAAGCAGCAGTGCCTGGAAGAATCTGGACAACTCTCCCAGCCCCTCTGGACAAAGGCACGGTGCCACACCTGACCTGCACACTCACCTGACCTAGAAAACTGGTCTGTACCTGGCCGTGCATTGTCAAGAGCACAGTTCAGACTTGGGATGGCAGGTGCCATTTCCCATCCACAGCTCAGCAGGGCAGGGACAGAAAGGACACGTGCTCAAGCGATTTCTCCAGGTGTCCAAACAAGTTCCTCACCCTGCACACTGAAGGTCTGCACTGATGTGATTTTATGGCCGGACACCTTCATGTTTGGCAATGCCATTATTTGTCTAGTTCTCTTAGTTTCCTCATGCCTTCTCCTTTCAAGTCTGTCACATCAGGGTTGACCAAACTTCCTGATGCTACAGGCTTCCCATCAAGAGCCTGGTAGGTGATGGATATGTCCCTCAGGAAGCTGAAGGGAGAGGGCACAAGGTCACAGGCAGAGCAATACCTCCCCAAGGGGACAGAGGGACCCATGGAGGTCTCAAGAGCCTGCCTATACCAAACACCTCCTTGCACAGGAAATGTACAGTTCTCCCTGCCAGCAGCAGGTGACCTGTCCTCAGCACAGCAAGCACACCTCAGCCACGGAACAGGGACGTGCAGGGCTCTGCAGTGGGAGCTGTGCCCAGCACGGCTGTCATCACTGCAGACCCCCACCCACTGCTTTATGGCATGTGGCAATCCTAAGTTACATCCCTGGGGAGAAGGAGCTGATAGCAAGGAAAGGATTTTCCTAGTTTTCCTCCGGCTTTCCTGATTCCTGTGTGTTGGAAGAACACCTGCATCAGGAGAAAAAAAAAATGTTTGAGACTTCCTGATCAAATGAGTTCCTCTCTAAGAGCTGCTCACATCTTCCAGGTTCAGGACTGGTCACAAGCAGTCACTGGCTCTACTTGTGTCAGTGCATTGCTGCTGTGTTGCTTTTGGGGCCCTTGCAGGACCAGTAATTTGGGAGACCTTTAAACATTCAGAGTGCAAAGTATGGAGTCTCCAGGCATGGAATTTGCATTAGTTAGATAAAAAATCTTGTCTGTGGAGGCTGCTGCTTAGTCCTGGTCCTGGCTGAGCAATGCAGAACTCCCAGAACTCTGCAGCTCTTGAGTGCAGAACCCCTCTTGGTCTCATTTCCTGTGATACACTGACAACTAAAAGACATGTCAGCTGAGAAGAAAGTTCCCTCTGCAACCCCAGACTTACATTTCAAAGGATCCTGTTCCAGTGCTGTTTTCCTTTCTAACTAGAGTTAGGTTTAACCAGGATTTTATTTTCTTGTTTTTGCTTCTTAAATGCCCCCAAGTCTCAGTGAGGTTTGTTTCAGCAATCTCATGTGGACATGCCAGCCTTAATCTCACTCTTCCAGGCCCTCCTCATTGTCTGGGATGAAAGCCCAACACAGAGCCTCCCTGCTAATTGCCAGCTTTCTGTTTCCCAGTGACAGGTGTATTGTCTGGAGGAACAGACCCAATTGTGTCCCTGCGCAGTGGGACATCAGCTGCTGATATTACAGAGCCTTTCAGGGAGCTTGGGCACAGCTCGTTGTTTAGTGCCATCATTTATAACAAATCTGTGTAGCCCAGAAACTTAACAGAAAAAACAGGAGCTGTCTGTATTACTCATCTTTTTGGTGTTTTTTTTTCTCAAGCTACTAACTACTCCTAAATCTCCCATCCTCCTACCAGCAAGACAGGGCATTTGATTCTGATCCTCTTTGAAACACTAAATCTCTCTGATACCTTTTTTCCATAGTTTTTAATAAAGGGATTTTGCTGGTTTAACCAGACAGCCACTGTGCATCCACTTGAACCTGGAATCACAGCTAGGAAAAACTCTGCAAACTGTCATTTCTGTGAGGTGTAAATATGCACAGGCTGAGGTCACAGCCATCATGGGGAAATGGTTCAAATCCTCTGGAGGTCCTGAGGAACACCATCAGGCAGGGATCTGGATTTGGGGGACAGTGACTGTGCCTGTTGTATGAAGTAAAAAGAGGAGCTCTGGTGCTCAGAGTGAGGAAAGGCAGCAGCAAGAGAGCTCCTGAGAGATGAGAGAAAAGCATACAGAAACAATATTAGACCCAGACTGCATCTGTCTTTCCCATTTTTCACATTAAAGGATAAAGCTTTCCATACGTGGCTGTTGCACGACAGCAGAGCTCCAGCCACTGTGACAGCACCAGCGGCCAGAAACGCAACAGACCATCAAGCAGATGGCCCAAGTCTTCTCTGCAGGAGCCTGGCAGTAGAGAAACCATCCCTTCACTGGCTTTAATCACGTCAGTCACAAGACAGGAGGGTCTACAAACAACTGGCATAAGCAGCTCCACGTTTACAGGAGCACAGATGCCGAGGAAAAGGAAGCACATTGTGTCCAGCTGAGCCCTGGGTGTTCAGTCAGCTCCAGTGTAGATTCCCAACCTGGACTGGGAATCCTCCCTCACAGCCCTTTTACTGACATCCTGTCCCATGGAGAGAGACAGTCTGTCCTCACATCTACAGCCCTGCCAGGAGCCATTCCCATTCAGAAAAGGCTCTTCCAGAAGCTCTTTGGAACTTCTTTCACATCTCACTACATCATCCCCTTTCCTGCACCACTTGTCTGCTCCAGCTTCAACTTCTTTCAGTTTTCAAAGTAGTAAAGGCACCCTCCTGGACTCAAGGCAACACTCTATTTCCTCTAATGAATTTAAAGATGTCAAATGAGTCTGCTTTTGGAAGTTTTGGTTACAATGAAGAAGATCCCAGCAAGCTCACTTTCTGTCCTGACCTGGGCAAAAACTGACTCGATAAGCTTTGGTTTAGCCATAGGTTGGTAAAGTTTGAGTCTATCTAGTTCTGATCTTGTCAGAATTGTATTTAAATTCTTCTGACAGATTCTTGGCTTGCAGCTCGTTAACAGATCGTTGTTGAAGCAAGATGTTTGAAATTAGAGTGGTTTGGAACAGGAGAGACACATGGTGCATTTATTCTCCAGTTCAGCGATTATCTCCCTGCCTGGCTCCACTCCTCACACAAGTTCACCTTGGGACATTACAGGAGTTGCTGGCTAGTTTGGGAGCTGGGAATGCACACCAGCCAGGAATATGTTGGAATTTGCACCAGACACAGCCATGATGAGGGGTCAGGAGCACCACCAGTGCTTTCAGCTCCTGGCTAGTTTGCATTGCCTCTGACCAGCTCTAAAGAAAACCTGTCCTGTGCAAGGCTGGCTGGGTGGTGCAGAGGCCAGCCTCACCGGGTAGAACTTGACTTTTTCTAACTCCTTTATTCTAGAGAGCAAAACATTGCCTGGTGATTTCCTCTAGTTTCCCTGAAACAGCATGTTTGCCTCTCACACTGCAAGAGCAGGTGCAAGCTTCGTAGAGGAAAACCATACTGAAGATTTCGTTAAACATTCCAAGTTACCCAGCGTCTCTTCAAAAGGTCCAAGAATTTGAGATGTCATTTGTCATTCACACTTTGAGAAAGCACTGAACACAAAACTGGGAACCCAGGCAGGTGTCAGACACCAAAATACCTGGGAGTTTATACATTACACACACACACTGAAGACAGACTCAGCTCCAATGCCCACCTGCTGAGATAACACTAAACATTCCTCCTATCCCAAGCAAGTTTTAAAAAATGTGTCTGGAGTGCTATTTAACTTCCCTGTCAGATGTCTTGTAGGATGACAAACCTGGATTGCAGCTTTGTTAAGGCTAGAAACAGATTTCAGGACTGCTTTAAAAAAAAAAATAAAGGGAAAAGTTTGTATTTTTCAGGCTCGAGTGCAGTTCATCATAGCAAGTTAAGGTGAGCTCTGAGGTGTGCAGCCCTAGGTGTTCTGAGATGTATAACAAGAACTCATTTATAGATGAGACCAGAACCTTAAAAATTAATTGAACCTGGCACTCTCTTCCCCAGTGTTTATTCTTCTGCATACTTTTGGACTTCCCAAACTCATCAGAACAGCTCCGCCCTCCAACCTTGCACAGTGGGTGCCCAGTGACAGAGGGGGTGCCCAGGGACACCTCCTGCTACCCATCACTGCTGTCAGGGTTTGGGGACGTCTGCACCAAAGGGCTCTCAAAGACATCAACAGACACCTGTGTCTACAGTGGACATCAACCCAGAAGCAGGTGTGAAATACAGGTGTGAAAAAGCCCATGTCAGATGGTCAGAGGAGATATTATTCTTTAGACCATCAGTCGTATCTGCATCAATGGGACTGGAAATCGGTATCCCAGAAAGCTGAGGGAGAAACAAGGGTTGGCCTGACTCTCAGCCAGCCATTACCCAGCAATAGATGGAGCTGGTGGTGCAGAGATGGCTCTGGAGCAGGGAGGAGATGGACCAGCACATCTGCATGAGGGCCAGTCCTGTGAGTATCTGGGAGGATGGGAAAAGGCACTCTGTTTCTAGAAGGTAAAACAATAATTGTAGGACATCTGCTTAGTTGTCAAGGACCAAAAGGGAAATAAAGCTGTTGTCCCCTCTAGCTAAAACCTGCTGTTTCCTTTTCCCCAGACTCCCCACCACCAACTGCTCCACAGTTTATATGCCAATCCAATTTTGATGGCTGTAATTCACCCCAGAGACTTTTTATTTTAACTTTATCAAGTGAAGAGAAAAACAACTGTGTTAGAATGAAAAAAGAGCATCTGTGAGCAGGATATCCTGTCTGTCAGCTTCCTAGTTTTAGTGGTGTACAAGAACATGGGATTTCAGTTACCCAAGGGCTGAAAGAAGGGGATCATGCAGGTTCTCTGTGTGTTTACTTTAAGGATGGTCTTGCCTGGTCTGGTGGTTTTTTTTCTGCAAGACTGGCACATTCAAGAGAGAGGCTGGGGTTTGGATTTCTTCCCCGTGGCTGTTTTTGTTCTCTCCCATTGGCAAGAATTTTTGAGCATTGGAGGAAAAAGTAGACACTGCCCAGTGGCTTTGCACACCCATCCCATTTTTATTGTTCATCTGAAGAACACCCTGGTGGTAAACAGTCAATAATTAGGAGGGACAGTGCAGGCATGCAGATCTAGTTGGACACGGGGTCTCCAGGTTAATTTTCCTGCAAGAAAAAAGGTGTCAAGTAATTAATATTTAATGTTTGGAACAAATGGCAATTTATTTGTTTAAAATCAAGAATATTTTTAATTTCAGGCACTTATAATATCTAGAAAGCAACTATGCATGAACCTTGGAAAAATCTCACTGTCTTCCTTTAAAGCACATCCTTTCTGCAGATGTGGCCAGAGGTTCTGTGCTCGGTGGACACATTTGACACTGGAGGGAAAGTCAAACTGGGGGCTGGATGTTGCTCACTCAGAAAGCATTGCATTAATGTTAGCGACATACAGCAGAACTCCTGCAACTTCGAAAATGGGCATTTACCCTTTTTTTTTTTTTTTTTTTTTTTTTTGCCATAGAACCATTCCATTGCCATCACGTCCGTTTTGGGTCGGTTTGGGTGCGGTTTTGGGGTGGTTTTGAGGCGGTTTCGGGGTAAGTTTTGTGTGGTTTGGGGACGGTTTTGGGGTCGGTTTAGGGGTAATTCTGGGGCGGCTTCGGGGCGATTTTGGGTCGGTTTAGGGTCGGTTTCGGAGTGGTTTTGGGGGCAATTTTGGGGCAATTTTGGGTCGGTTTTGGGATCAGTTTGGGGTCAGTTTTGGGGCACTTTCCGCCTCCCCGCGCAGTTTCCCGCGGTTTGTAAGGGCGGGACACAACGCTCAGGCCCCGCCCCTCAGGCATGGCCCCGCCCCTCGGACCAGGCCCGGCCCCGCCCCCCAGCGCGCGGCCCCGCCGCCATTTCGCTGCCCCGGAAGCGCTCGCGCCGCCCCCCCGTGCCCGGCGGAACATGGCGGCCGTGTCCGTGCTTCGAGCGCCCGCCGGCGGCTTCAGCTTCGACAACTGCGCTCGGTGAGGCGGCGGCGGCGGCACCGGGAGCGGGACAGGGCCGGGGGGAGCGCGGGGCCGGGTCGGGAGGCGGCGGCGGGGTTACCGGACCGTTCCGCTCGGCCTCACTCGCCCCCTGTGTTGCAGGAACTCGCTCCTGGAGGCCGATCTCGCCAAGAAGGGGCTGCGGGTGCCCGCGCCGCGCAAGACCGGCACCACCATCGCCGGCGTCATCTTCAAGGTGAGGCGGGCGGGGGGCAAGGCCCGGCCGGGCCCGCGGCGGAGGCTCCGCGCTGCTGAGTCACCCCCGGTGTGCCCGGGCCCATCCCGGACCCCCGGGCTGCCCCCGGGGAGGGCCCCCCGAGGTCCCGGCTTCGGGAATAATTGTCCCTTCCTGCAGGATGGCATCGTCCTCGGAGCGGATACGAGAGCAACTGAGGGCATGGTTGTTGCTGACAAGAACTGTTCGAAAATACACTTCATTTCCCCTAATATCTAGTAAGTATTGCAGTTTTTTGTTAGGTGGTACGTTATTTTATTGTGTACGTTATTGCGTAATGATGTTGGTACTGGGGTTTTAGCCGTGTTCTTTACTAGCAGCAAGTACTAAGCTCTGTTTCAAAATTATATTTTATTAGCAAGGCTTGGGGGTCTGTGGTATTCCATTGACACTTAAGCAGGCTCTCTTGTTTCATGCTCTTTGTGTGAAAGCTTAATTACCTCAATTTTACAATGAGAAAATTTCTGCTCGTTGCATGGAACGTGGGGGTTTCTGTCTCCCTCATTTTTTCATCACGTTCCTCAGCTGCTGTGGTGCTGGAACAGCTGCAGACACTGAGATGACAACTCAGCTCATCTCCTCCAACCTGGAGCTCCACTCCCTGTCCACAGGACGGCTCCCACGAGTTGTCACGGCCAATCGGATGCTCAAGCAGATGCTGTTCAGGTAACTGAGTGGGTTTCTTGCTTATTAACAAGAATTAGTTTGGTAAAACTACCTAATGATGCTTAAGGAGCATCCTGTCTCAGCCTGCTTCATAACAAGACTTCAGGAAAGATTTAATAATTTCTCTTTGCTTCATGGGCATCTTAACTGAGATAGAAGAGAAATGGAGCCTGTGATGTTTTAAAGAAGTATGCAACAGGCACACAACAAGAATAGAAGGGTATTAGTTTATTACATCATCACACCCGTGAAAACTGCTGTGTATCCTTATGGTGAGAAGGCTGGATCAGTAACAGAGCTTGTAGTGCAAGCTTGTAAAACTGGGAATTTCCTGCGATTTGTAATAGAATCATTACCTCAGAAAGTCTGCTGGATATTGAAATAAACCGTATTTTAGTACTTTCCTTACTTTATTGCTGCCAGCTGGTAAAAGCAGCGTGTTTAGTGCAGAGCTGTACCCGGGTAGTTGCAGCACAGTTCCCAAATGCCTGTTAAGCAGGCACAGCTGAGTTTTGAGCTGCAGACTCACCCGCAGACGTTGCTCGCAGGTACCAAGGCTACATCGGTGCCTCGCTGGTGCTGGGGGGAGTGGATGTCACGGGCCCCCACCTGTACAGCATCCACCCCCACGGATCCACCGACAAGCTGCCCTACGTCACCATGGGTGAGTGCTGCTCCCGCGGGAAATGGTTAAACCTGGGATTCAGGGCGGTTTTAGTTTAATCCCGTTGTTTGCTGGGAGCTGTGTGCGCCTCAGACTACACAGATAAAGGTGTACGTGTATTTATAAGGCAGGTGCACTGTTTTGTTTCCTCACAAACATGGGCTGGGATAAAACTCAGCTGCCAGAAGGCTGATATTGGGAACGTTGCTTTGTGTGTTCCACGTCTTAAAGCACAAGATTTGTGGGATTCCCAAAATCTTGTTGAAAGAAGAAAAAGAAATCCTCCAAAACTTGATTTGCAGGTTGTCCTAACTCGTGGTTCATACAAATTTCACTTGGGGAACTTGTATTTTGTTTGGAAGACTCGGATTATTTTAAACAGAAGCTTATGTTTGATAGAGCCATGGAAGTGTAAGGGAAAGTTCAAATGAATATATCAGAAAACTGATCTGGAAACGGAGTGTTATCAGATCAGTAAATCAGCCAGCCTGTGCCTGGTGCAGCTTTTATGCTGCTTCTGTGATGGGAAAACACACATTTATAGATCCTCATTAATATTTTTTCTTTCTGGCTGCCATCTTTGGCTAAAGCACCTGCTCAGGCTGTTGCTGGAGGTGGCAGAGGTCCTTGTTTTCCTGCTGGCTCTCGGTGTAGCGAGCGGTGATTAACGCCCGCAATTAGCGGGGCCGGCCCGGCCCGGCCGCTGCAGCGGCGGAGCGCGGCCGCTGGGTGGCGCCCGCGGCCCGGGCACGGCGGCGCGGGCACGTGACGTCATCGTGGGGCTGTGGGGGCCGTGAGGGCTATGGGGAGGCTATGAAGGGTGTGGGGGGGGCTATGAGGGCTATGGGGCCTGTGAGGCTGTGGGGAGGCTATGAAGGGTGTGGGGGGCCATGAGGGCTGTGGGGAGGCTATGAAGGGTGTGGGGGGAGCCATGAGGGCTGTAGGGCCTGTGAAGCTATGACTGGTGTGGGCTGTGGAGCTATGAGGGCTGTGGGATCCGTAAGGCTGTGGGGGCCTAATGGGGGCTGTAGGGCCAGGGCTGTGGAGCCCCTGGCCTGTGAGATTATGAGGGCTAGTGGGACCCGTGGAGGCTGTAGGGCCAGTAAGGCTATGAGGGCCTGTGAGGGCTGTGGGGCCCGTGGTGCTGGGGCTGTAGGGTCAGGGAACCGCACCCCTACATCACAACACGCGCTCGGCACTCCACACGTGTTGGCTTTCCTGCCTCAGGTTTAAAAGCTTTAAAACGTGGCCTGTCAGGAAATCCTGGCAGTTCCTCTTTCCCTCCACAAAAATAGCATGGTAGCAGGGCAAGTTCAAACGAGTGGGAAGTAGCATATCAGAGGATTAAGTTCCGTGCAGCTTAAAGTTTGGTTTGCTGTGGGCAGTACCAGGTGTGTGGCTGGTACCCAGACATTCCTTTTAGCCACGCTGTCGGACAGAGCCCTTCTCAACATCAGGGTCCTTCACCTTCCCACCCCTGGGGCACTCACACTTCCTCCAGTGACCAGAATATGTTTTGCTAAAAAATTATCTGATGCACATGGATGAAAGATAGACTCAAGACAGCAGAAAAACTAGGAAAAGTCAAATTTAAGGTAGCAGTTGGAATAGTAGTTTTTGGGATATTTTATCCAAAATGTTCTAAAGGTAGTTTTTTAAATCAGGGTAGGTATGTTTGGCCAGTTAACTTCTGGAAATTTAGTATTAAATAGGAAAGGTGGTTGAGAAGTTGAGTTTGATTTTGGTGTGCTGGTCTGTCAGGATGGACAGTGGTGTCCTGCCTTGCAGGAGATATTTAAAAGGTACACAGTGCTTACTCAGGAGTGAGAACATCAAATTAAACTGTTTATGCTGACAAAGGACAAAATTGGATTTCAGCAAACGATGCAAGATTGTCTGATTGCTTGGCTTGTCTAGGAAAGCTTCTGGCCAAAGCTTATAATGAAATGCATGCATAAAATTAAAGCACTTGAAGTGTGTATTTGAGCTTTTGGAAGCAGGCGGAGTGTTCAGGAGTCTCTCGTGGCTGGAGCTGCTCCCCTGGTGCCAGTGGTGCTTCATATTCATAAATCAGCTCTTCAAGCAGTGGCAGTGTCGTGCTGCAGAGCAAGAACTCCCACTGCTGGGAGCCAGCCCCCAGCCAGGAGCCAGCTGAAAAATGATCCCAATCCAGGGGCTGCCGAGATCATGGAATTCTTACCTGGGATGAGCAGCAAATTGAATAACAATGAGTGCGTGTGAATAAATGCCCTGTCAGGGAGCCCTGGCAGTGATGGATGAGGAGGTGCTAAATGTTGCTCTCAGGGCTCTGCACATGCTCTGGTGTGGCAGCAAACAGGTCCTTGGGTGAGGAGATGGACTGTACTGGGCAGTGAGAACTTGTCTTCAGTGAAGGTTCTGCTGAAAGCATCCAGAGCATCTGCTTTAGAAAAGCTCCCACAGTTGTAATTCAAGTGAATATTGTGAGCTGCACTTCTTTGCTATGTATCAATAATTATCTTCCACTTTAAATCAATACTGAAGTGGTACAACTGCTCAAGTGAAGACCAGATGGTTTTTTAAAGTCAGTTTATTACAGTTGCATGCAGAAAATTCAGCAGCTTGGTTGGGAAAATTCAGGAAATGACCAGTGTTACTTAAAGAAGAGAACAGTAAATTCTCTTATCGTTTCATAACTTACCTGGTTCATGCTAATCAGGAGACTGAAAAGCATTTGCCTCTGAGTAGTTCAGCTTCTGTAGTTCTGTAGAATTTGTTTGCACTCATTATGTGTGTAGATATTACATTAATGCTTCCTGAATATTTGGTTCTAAAATGTAGCTTACTGAAAATATATGCAAAGTAAATTCTTTGGAATTGAGATGACATTTTTAACTTGATGGTAAGTGTAAGCAGTATTAAGTGCATTCTTAGCAGTTAGTGGGTTTTAAAGATCTGAAAGGATTTTTCCTGAATGCTATATAATAAAAATTAAGTATGGCTTTGCCAATTACCCTTTGTTTTAATTCTTCTTACTGCTCACATACAGAAGAGACACAAATTTTAAACATGTGGAAAAAATAAATCCAGCAAAGAAAATGCCCTATTTCTGCAGAGCTTAGTTTGAAATCTTACCCAAGATAAATACCTGGTTTGGTGTTACTTTGAGCTCAGGTAAAGACACCATTTAATGGCCTGCTATCACACAGCCTTCCTGGAGGTTTTAATGAATTTGAGGTGGAGCTGCTGCCGAATCTGAGCTGGTAGCGACTTAAATCAGTTACTGTGTGTATGAGGTAGGGAATCCACCCCAAGGTAATGGATGGTGTTTTGCCGTGTTGGGATTTTATCCTTCTCCAGACATTTTGTTTGGGAGTTGTGATGCTTGTTTCTGCATAAAGGCAAAGCATGCTTGTTAAAAATGAATTATTGGTGGGCACCGAG